>NC_143012.1:7336776-7636776 GCF_055824585.1 Amblyomma mixtum
AGAAATCAAAGCGAGCCGCTGCCGGCCTCGAAGACAGCGCGCACGTGAACGGGCGAACCAACCGGCCGGAAAGAGCAGCAGCGGGAAAGGGAACTTTTCGTCTGGGCGTCTTTCCTCCTCTAGCATGCGTGTAGTTTGCGTGCTCGACGCTAGGGGTAGTGACGGTCTCTACCCGACAGAAAACCGGTTCATGTAAACGCGGTAGGGTCGGGCTCGTCAGCCCGACATCTGGCGCACCCCGACCCGACCCGCAGCGTCGGGCTCCATGTATACGAGGCTTCTGAGCAAGTAGACTGCTACTAGACCGATAAGAAACTCGCCGACAAAGGTTCTGAAACCACAGCTTGGCTTGCAGAAAGTTGGTTCTTTTTAACCCAGAAGGAAGTGATTAAGAGTAGTGCTCGTCAGGACCGTCTTTTGGACAGTGATCTCGTGTAGGTGCGCAAAAATAAACTTTGCCGCCCGGAAGTATAAACATTAAAGATGCCTAGTAAGCAGTCGGATGAAATTTTTTTAGTGAACGCGATCTCACAGGTTGAACTTTGTGGGTTTCTACGTGGACACAGGCCACCACCCACCGCGGGTTCGAGCTTCGCGCGAGCCAAGGGCCCCGATCAGCCGTCACCACACACACACTGGGACACCGATGCGGTGCACTCAACCTCCGCTGGGAGGAGAGCGATTCGCCGCAAAGAAATAGGCCTCCAAGTTCACAAAGGAGACGTTTATTCACATCGTCCTCCAGCTGATACACACACACTCAATAGTCACCCCGTCCCGGGGGCGCGCGAGGAGCAAGGCTCCGCTGCGCGCACGAAGCGACTCGAGTAATGCGCACCGCTAGCACGCCGCTGCAGGAGAATGTCCCCGCGGCAGTGCTGTGATCTCTCTCTCGTGTCGACCGTTGGGCCGGTTGCGAGAGAGAGTGGGCATTCAACGCAAGGTACGCCTGTCAGAGGTCGCTGGACCCCGCTGGACAGGCTCGAGCCGCTGCAGGTCAGAGGACACGTGCGGGCGAGCTCGAGTAAGCACTGGTCCGAACGGCAAGGCCGGCACGGACAAACAGTAACGTACGCACCTTACGCTGTCTCGGAGGGATCTCTCTCTCGTGTCGACCGTTGGGCCGGTTGCGAGAGAGAGTGGACACTCAACACAAGGTACGCCTGTCGGAGGTCGCTGGACCCCGCTGGACAGGCTCGAGCCGCTGCAGGTCAGAGGACACGTGCGGGCGAGCTCGAGTAAGCACTGGTCCGAACGGCAAAGGCCGGCACGGACAAAACAGTAACGTACGCACCTTACGCTGTCTCGGAGGGATCTCCCTCTCGCTGGGCCCCGCTCGGACGGTCGCGGGATCCGCGGCCGCCAAAACGGGTCCCGGATTCCCGCCAAAAGGCGCCAATGGCAAAGGCCCTTGGGGAGCCGGGGCGGAGCTGTGGCTAAATGACAGTGATTAGTCACCCAGCCGCCTCTCCACCGCCTGAGGCGGGAGCAAGGGAAAGAGGAGAAACAACGCGGGCGGCCGGCACAGCCGCGCAAAGGCGACGGCGGAAAGCCAGATTCCCACATCCCCCTCTCCTTAAATGCCCTCCTACCCATCGGCAAAGCACGCGGCCAAAATAAAGAAATCAATACACAAAAAAATAAGCTACACTTCAGTTCCAAAATAAAGAAATGAATACACAAAAAAACTAGATACACTTCAGTTCCAGCCAGAACAACGTAAGAAAACAAAGGGAAAACAAGGCAAACACTGGCATACGCTTCAGTAAATCAAAACAGCTTGCAGATTATATACACGGTACACAAGAAGATGTGATAACTGTACAACTATGTGACAGGTGGATGTCAGCCTCAAAGTTCGATGGCGCGGCCCAATGGGCCGGTCGGCGACTCACCGCTCGCAGACTTCAAGTTGAACGGGTTGGGAGGGCCGACGACTGATGGCGGTCTTCTTTCCGTTGATGTATGGTGCGTTGATGACGACGGGGCCGCGGCAGAGCACTGACCTCGCGCCCTTGGACACGACATCACGTTCGGGCACAAGAAAGTTAGTGCACCCCTTTCACGCCGGCTGAAACGGGCGAGGACGTTCGGCGGCGTCCAGATGTGTAACCTTGTCCACAGCGAGGGGTCCTTATTCTCGCGCTCACGCAGAAGGACACAACGGCACAACTCACAGGCGTCGCCTTGGCTCATGATTACGCGCGCACACAGCCACAGCCACAAACACGCATACACCGGCATGTGCGCGGACGCTGGTCGGCGACAACGACCCCCCCATCAGAAGCGTCCAGAGGCGCCGCGGCGAGGGTCAAAAGGTGCACTTTCCGCCCCCCCATCGCCCCAAACGCCCCGCCAACTTCCCCTCCATACGGGCTGCACAAAATTCGCACCGCGACACACGGCTCCTTAACGAGCCAACCACCCACAGTCGGGCCGGAAATGAGAAAAGGCGCGCTGTACAAACGACACCCATCGTTTTCTTCTTGAAGATAAGAGCAAGCACGAGCGGGCTGAAGTTTGCCTATGTGCAAGTCTGGTAAAAAAAAAAACTGAACGCCAATGCTGACGCATGTTGCCTATGTACAATCTCGGTACGCTAGAACGAAAACAGACGTACAAGCAGGAAACGAAAGTGGCTAGAAACTGACGCAAGCAAACAAATAAATAAACTGATAAATACACAAGGCTGGAACTGATCATGCTGCCAAAACAAAAAAAAAATATCACACCGTGCTTCGCCTAGGTAGGGCCTGACGAGAAAGCTCGCCAGCTAGCTGAGGCTGCGTGCCTTCGGTTGCGGAAAAAGTCCGCCGTCCGGCATTAATCACACCGGTGACCGTCGCCTCAGATTGTACCGGTGCTCCGTACGCTTGCGTTCCGCAGCACCAGTTGTGCCTTTGCGCTTGCCTTTGATACCAATGGGTATCGGCGCAAGCTCGTCAGACCGTGACGCGTAGGCCTTCAGGTCTGCGATGTGGGCACGGCTGGTTTTCCCCGTAAGGGGATCCTCCAGCAGGTACGCGAGTGGCGACCAGACTCTGACCACTCGGTACGGACCAAGCCACTTAGGAGCGAGCGAGGCTGAGAACCCCTTGCTGGCATCGCTAAGAACGTGGTTGCGCTTCAGGACAAGATCACCCACCTGAAAAGTCAGGCGGCGGTGCTTGCGGTCATATTGAGCCTTCTGTTGGGCTCTGGCTGCCGCCAAACTCTGCCTTGCTCTGTTGAGAGCCCGATCAAGCCGGTCCCGAAGCATCGACGCATAAGCAGAGCAGTCTGCCCGCGTCTGCTCATCCTCGAGCTGGCTCTGCACGACGTTTGACATCGGATTCGCCAGCTCCCTCCCGAAATTGAGGAAGGCGGGAGAGAAACCAGTTGAGCGATTCTCAGCTGTTCGGATGGCGAACGCGAACTCGCTCAAATGGTCTGCCCAATCCTTTTGACACTCGGCAAAGGCCGCCAGCATTGGCTTGAGCGTTCGGTTGATTCGCTCGGTCAAATTGGACTGGGGGTGGTAGGGTGAAGTGGTGTAGTGCTCGATTCCGAGGGAACGGCACGTGTTACCGAACACCCGAGCGGTGAAATAGGACGCATTGTCCGTGATCAGTCTTTCCGGAAAGCCGAACCGACAGAACACTTCCTGGAGTTTATCCAGCACCGCTCGTGCTGACACTTTCCGAAGGGGGTACAACTCAACCCATTTGGAAAAGTGGTCAGCGACTACCATCAAGTAAATGAACCCCTGCTTGCTCCTGGGGAAAGGCCCCATCAAATCGCAGGTGGCCATCTGCCACGGACGCACACTGTCAATTGGTTTCATCATTCCAGGCGGCTTGCCACCCCGTGACTTCACCGCTTGACAGACATGGCAGGAACGGCAATAGCGGAAAATGTCACGCTTCATGCCGGGCCACGTCACCGATTGACTCAGTTTTGCAAAAACTTTGGAGCCACTCAGATGACCGGCCAGTGGTTCGTCATGAGAGAATCGCAAAAGTGCGCCTCTCAGACTTTTGGGGATAACCACCTTGAACGGGTCGATGGACTCGTCATCGGTGGCTATGTACTTCAGCACGAGCCCGTCATGGTCCAGCAAATATGAATCCCCGGGGTTCGCCGCGACACACGCTGGCTTCTGCCCCCCTGCGCCCGCTACAATACCAGTAGCGTCACGGCGCTCAGTCTCCCTGAGACCGTCGCTCACCTCGCGACAAAAGGGGTCATTTTGCTGGGCTTTCAGTAGCTCTTTACGGCTGAAAACGATTCCAGTCATCCCAGAGGGGAGCATGGTCTCGTCCCCACTCAGGTTTGCAGCCAAAATTTCCGTTCGCGTCGGCAACTCCGAGGCGCTCACGAAGAGCTTTGCCTCTCGTCCGCTTTGCGAAGCGCTGCTTGCCTGGTTTGCGGAATGGGTTAACCCGTTCGCGGGCTCTCCCTCCTTGCCGCCCGGCGGCTCGTCCGCTGTTTCGCCCCCTCCGCCTACAGGCGTCAAGGCGCCGCTGGCGAGTGGGGCACGGGATAGCGCGTCAGCTACCACGTTTGTGCTCCCCTTTCGATACTGCACGGAAAAGTCGTAATGCTGTATCAGGAGAGCCCAGCGCGCCAGCCGACCCGCAGGCTCGCGGAGCCGCATCAGCCAACTGAGCGCACTGTGGTCTGTCTGCACCACGAATTGCGTTCCATCAAGGTAGACGTCAAATTTGCGCAGTGCAAACACGATGGCGAGGCACTCCTTCTCGGTCACGGAATAATTCCTCTCCGAGGGCAGCAAGGAGCGGCTGGCAAAGGCCAGCGGTTGCAGCACGCCATCGAATTCCTGTAGGAGAACTGCTCCTAAACCCAGATCGCTCGCGTCAGTCTGGACTACGAACTGTCTGGTCAGGTCGGGTAGCCTGAGCTGCGCTGTCTCGGCAATGGCACTAGACAGGAGGCGAAAGGATCGCTCTTGCTCGGGCCCCCATCGCCACGCTGCAGTCTTTCCCAAGAGCTTGGTCAAGGGTGCCTGCACGCGGGCACAGGACGGGATGAACGACCGATAAAAATTGGCCATTCCCAGAAAGCGGCGGAGGCCGCGTTCGTCCTTGGGCGCGGGAAATTCGAGTATGGCTCGAAGTTTCTCCGCATCAGGCTCAATGGAGCCCTCGCCCAGCGTGAACCCTAGTAACTGAACCCGGGTCCGCGCTATTTGGGCTTTCGCAGGATTCAAAGTCATCCCAGCAGCCCGTACCCTCTCGAGCACGTCGGCAATGTGGCCTAAGTGCTCATCGAAGGTTCGTGAATAAATCACGATATCGTCCAGGTAGCACATGGCGTGGGACCATTTCGCTTCCCCCAGGACGCGGTCCATGAGCCTCTGAAAAGTCGCAGGACCATTGCAGAGACCAAAGGGCATACGAGTGAACTCAAACAGCCCTCTGTGGCACGTGAACGCGGTCTTGGACCGGTCAGTGTCAGCCATCTGGACCTGTAGGTAACCTTTGGAGGCATCTAGCGTGGAAAAGTACCGCGCGCTGCCCAGGTTTCCTACGATTGAGCTGATCGTCGGGAGCGGATAGGCATCCTTGCGAGTCAGCGCATTCAGACGGCGATAATCCACACACAAACGGTGGCTGCCATCTTTCTTAGGCACCAACACCACCGGAGACGCCCAGGCGCTGGACGAGCGGCGGATAATGTCCGCCGACAGCATCTCATCCAGCAACCCATCAATCACCTGCCTTTTCGCAAGGCTGACGGGTCTAGGGTTGCACTTCAAAGGAAGCGCGTCTCCAGTGTGGATCTTGTGGCTCACTAAAGTGGTACAGCCAGGTTGATCCGTGAAGAGCTCATCGTACTGACGCAATAGCGCTGTCAAACGAGCCTTCTGTGTGTCATCCAATGTTACCGCACTGGCGGCCAGCGGATGTGGTGCCTGGTCGTGCCGCGCCGCTCGGTCCCAATGGGGAGGCTGAACGACGGAACGCTCGACACAAGGGCGTGGCCCTGTCCGCTGAGCGTGGCACTCTCCGAACGCCTTCACTGCGCAGGCAGATACTGACGCCGGTGCGCTAATGAACGGCTTAAGCTGGGAAAATGGTCCGTCGCGATAGCCGCCATTCGCAATGTCCACCACGATCCCGGTTTTCAGGAGAAAGTCCCGTCCGAGAATCATGGGCACACTGAGCCCTGGGAGATGGATGAAACGCGTGCGTCTCGTCCGCTCTCCCCACCTGACAGTCAGCCTCGCGGCGCCAGCCGAATGGGCTACGCCTTTCGCAAGGTTGAATGCCGTACGGCAGTCCCGCAAGCGCACAGAGTGCTTTTGCAAGTGGGACAACACCTCTTCACCGAACAAGGAAGCGCTGGCTCCCGTATCCAGTAACGCCGAAAATTCGCGGCCAGCAATGGTGACCGGAATAAACGGCGCGTGCGCATTAGCAAGGCAGCTTGCTCTGTACGCAGAGGGAATTAGCAGAGATTGGGCCGGTGGTCCCTTTACGACCGACCCCCGCCGCCGTTTCCCTGCCTCGCAGGAGGCCTGGCTACGGTGCATTCTCTTGCTAAGTGGCCCCTCTCTTGGCAGCGGAAACAGCGCACACCGCCGCGAGCTTGGTCGCGGGACAATGGCGCCTCTCCCTGCCTGGGTCCGCCCGCTGCACGACAAAAGGGTCGGCCGAGTCGGGTTTCCCCCTCCGCTGTGCGTTGGAGCGCTTGGCGCCCCTCAGCACGCGCTTCAGAAAACGGTGCAGCGCAGGCTGCCCGTCTCCCGTACGAGTAGGGATCGAGAGCTCTGTCGCTCAACTCCCATGCCTCGTTTTGCCCGCTAACAGCTGCAAAGGCAGGTTGTGCGGGTGGTCGCCGGTTGGGTAAGGGCAAGGCCCCTCTCCATGCACAACGTGGCTCAAGGGCCTCGCTAGCCGGAGGTGGCGGACGATAGGCGCGCGCGGCGAGAATGTCGCCTTGAATGCGCTTTGCCTCGGCGGCCAGCTCCTCCAAATCTCGGAATCGGCCGCCGCGCAGGTAAGCCGAAAAGGTCGGATGTGCCTGCCTGATCGTCCTTTCGACACGCTCCTCGTTCGAGGCTCTGGGCTCGGCGATTGAGAAAAGGTCTTCCATCGCACGAACATACTCTTGCAGCGACTCATCCGGAGCCTGAGTACGGAGCTCCAGCTCTCGCCGCATCCTACGCTCGTAGTCAGCGGGCAGGAATTCGCGCAGGAATGCTGCACGGAACTCCTCGAGAGTCGCTGCCCGGTGGCCGGAAAGCCGATGCCACCGAGCTGCCGTGTCAGTCAGCGCTGCGGGGATGATGTGTGCAAGCACCACCTGCTCAGTGAGACCCATAGTTCTCTGATAATGGGTGAGGGACTCAAGGAAATCCCGGGCACTGAGTAGGTCATCATACCCGCGGTATGTTGGCATGGGCAACTTGACCGCGGGGTGAGACAACTTCGGCGTGGCCAAAAGTGTCCCAACAGCCCCTGACAGCGACTGGATCATCTGGGCAGCACTGGCTAGCAGCGCCTGCGCCCCGGCCTCAGTGGAGGCTTGGGCGGGCTGCACGAACGAGGGAGGCAAGGCTCCTAGTTCGATGAGCGGCGCGGTTTCCGCAGGGAACCGGGCCAGCGCCTCGCCGTTCCCAGAGCAGAATTGACTGCTCGCGGGGCACGGCTGCTGCTGTTCGAAACTGCCGGTTGCGGCAGCGTGACACGAACTGCTTTCGCACTGGGCGGAAAGCGTGCACAGCTGAGGCATGTGACCAGCGGATGCACCGCAGGGTGCTTCCGATACAGCTCCAATGGGAGCCGCGTGGTCGACATTTTGGGTTGTGGCGCCGTAAACCCCAACGGGGGCCGCGGCCAACCACGGTGTCTGGCTATTCGAAGGAACAGCAGCCAGCGGATCAAACGACGCTACAACTCCGTAGGGAGCCGACATGTAGCTACCGAGTGCCCCGCTGGGGGTAGACATGGTGCGCAAGCGTGATCGGCAAGGCGACCTGCTCGGCTAATGTGTCATCAAAGGCGTAAGCGCCAATGACTTATCACGTTGGGCGCCAGTTGTGGGTTTCTACGTGGACACAGGCCACCACCCACCGCGGGTTCGAGCTTCGCGCGAGCCAAGGGCCCCGATCAGCCGTCACCGCACACACACTGGGACACCGATGCGGTGCACTCAACCTCCGCTGGGAGGAGAGCGATTCGCCGCAAAGAAATAGGCCTCCAAGTTCACAAAGGAGACGTTTATTCACATCGTCCTCCAGCTGATACACACACACTCAATAGTCACCCCGTCCCGGGGGCGCGCGAGGAGCAAGGCTCCGCTGCGCGCACGAAGCGACTCGAGTAATGCGCACCGCTAGCACGCGCCCCACGTTGGGTCCCAGTTGTGGGTTTCTACGTGGACACAGGCCACCACCCACCGCGGGTTCGAGCTTCGCGCGAGCCAAGGGCCCCGATCAGCCGTCACCACACACACACTGGGACACCGATGCGGTGCACTCAACCTCCGCTGGGAGGAGAGCGATTCGCCGCAAAGAAATAGGCCTCCAAGTTCACAAAGGAGACGTTTATTCACATCGTCCTCCAGCTGATACACACACACTCAATAGTCACCCCGTCCCGGGGGCGCGCGAGGAGCAAGGCTCCGCTGCGCGCACGAAGCGACTCGAGTAATGCGCACCGCTAGCACGCCGCTGCAGGAGAATGTCCCCGCGGCAGTGCTGTGATCTCTCTCTCGTGTCGACCGTTGGGCCGGTTGCGAGAGAGAGTGGGCATTCAACGCAAGGTACGCCTGTCAGAGGTCGCTGGACCCCGCTGGACAGGCTCGAGCCGCTGCAGGTCAGAGGACACGTGCGGGCGAGCTCGAGTAAGCACTGGTCCGAACGGCAAGGCCGGCACGGACAAACAGTAACGTACGCACCTTACGCTGTCTCGGAGGGATCTCTCTCTCGTGTCGACCGTTGGGCCGGTTGCGAGAGAGAGTGGACATTCAACACAAGGTACGCCTGTCGGAGGTCGCTGGACCCCGCTGGACAGGCTCGAGCCGCTGCAGGTCAGAGGACACGTGCGGGCGAGCTCGAGTAAGCACTGGTCCGAACGGCAAAGGCCGGCACGGACAAAACAGTAACGTACGCACCTTACGCTGTCTCGGAGGGATCTCCCTCTCGCTGGGCCCCGCTCGGACGGTCGCGGGATCCGCGGCCGCCAAAACGGGTCCCGGATTCCCGCCAAAAGGCGCCAATGGCAAAGGCCCTTGGGGAGCCGGGGCGGAGCTGTGGCTAAATGACAGTGATTAGTCACCCAGCCGCCTCTCCACCGCCTGAGGCGGGAGCAAGGGAAAGAGGAGAAACAACGCGGGCGGCCGGCACAGCCGCGCAAAGGCGACGGCGGAAAGCCAGATTCCCACAACTTATAGCCGAACTGGTCGCCTTTCAGCAGAAACGAAAAGCTAAAAGGCTTGAGTATTTCACGGTGTGTGTTTTGAAGACTATAAGCGTCCTAAACTAATATGTTCCTCCCGAATGCATTTCTAATAGTGTATAGGTATGTTTTGGGATGACGAACGATCAATGGCCAATTAAGACCGGCTGAATTTTACTCTTACTGGTGGAGCAGAAGATAACGCGCTAACCACGTGATAACTTACAGGGGAAAACACTTTTCATGAAAACCAGGCTGAAGAAGCGAGGAGGGATAGATGTGGTTATGAGATGAGATTTACAAATTCTCGCGAGCTTTTGCAGCTATTTCATTTACGAGACGTTCCGATCAGCTGATCAAAAAGAAAACGAAACGCGCTTTAGTTTGTGAATTTTCTCCCTTATCAGAAAAATGTAGCTATAAAATGAAAGCTGTGTTTTTGGAGCTTAAGGGCCCAAGGGGAGTCAGGTTGTGAGAGACACCGAAGCAGAGGGCTCCGGATCATGTCGACCACCTGGGTTTCTTCAACGAGCAATGATACTGCAAAGTAACATGGCTGTCATGCTTGCCGCCTAAATAAAAATGTGGCCGCCGAGGCTTGGTGCAAACCCTGGTTCCACGGCTCAGTAATCAAGCGCCTTGACCACTGAACCACCGCGGCGTGGAATTAAGGAAATAAATAAGTCAATGAATAAAGCTTAGCCTTATTTTTCACAGCGTACTATAACCCATAGCTCATCCGTGTCGCTGCTCCAATGCCGCTGTTGTGTACTTCACTCTGCAATAGTGAATGAATAGTCGGACACCAGCCGTTTCAGTACGGACCCAAGCCCGACTCGGGTCCGCAGCTTCAAGCCCGAGCCCGGCCCGGGCCCGCAACTTCAGGCCCGGGCCCGGCCCAGGCCCGGCAAAACAAATCATGTCCCGGCCCGGCCCGGCCCACGGGCCGGGCCGGGCCGGGCCGGGCCTGGGCTTTTGGGCTGGCCCGAGCCCGTGCAGTGCACTATAGCGAACAGCAGCAAAACAACGGTCGGTGCACGCGTGAATGATAGCGCCATCTAGTGAAAAGGCGCCGAAGCACATCAACTCTGTGATGAAGAAGTTTTCTTCCGTAATTACTGGTAGCTAGGGTCAGTGCATTGCAAGCCTTTTTTTCGTTCCAAGAAGAAAAACTGCAAATAGTAGAAAATGTGACAACTGACTAAAAGCAAGATAACTGCTTCGCCAGGTGTCGCTCTTGCGAGGTAAACACTAAAGCCCCTCAATGAAACAAAAGTAGCGAAAAGCTTTGAACTTTCCGACACTCCTCCTCTCCTGGCGCGCCGCCGGAGAATCGAGCCTCCCATTGGCCGAGGCGCCGTAGTCACGTGTTAGCGCGCGCTTTTTGGCTCCGCAGCAGACGCCGGCGCCATTGCTGGGGCTGGGAGTCGCGCTTCGTTTTCTTTCTGTGCAACAGTTTTGGCGGGAAGCGTTTTTTTTTTTTCATCTTTGACGGCGTCTACGTGTTGCGGCGATGCCGAGCTTCTGTTGCGCGTATAGATGCAACAACCGAAGTGGCAGTGGCAAGATTTTTTGTAATTCCTTCCAGAAAAAGCGACGCGGCTCGCCGAAAGGTTTGGCAGCACAGGATCGGCCGGGCTAACTTCGATAATGTTGTGGATCCGCATATCTGTGAGATAAGTCTGTCGTTTTTCAGTTGTCAGTCGTGTTTTTTCGGATAATTTGGTGTGGAGCGCCAGCGGCTGCAGTCTTTCTTCGCAATAAATGCAATTTGGCATGATTTTAAATAGACTCGTTCGCTAGCGGCTACGAAAGCCGTGCTCAAGTGCAGTTTAATGTTGCTCGCATTGCGCGGCGTGTCGGCTTGGTTTCAGTCGGGCTCGTTCGCATGTTGTTTGAGCCCCGCCGTTTACGTTGCTCGCTATGCCAGGTCAGGCTTGATGTTGAGCGCATTGCTTGCCGTATTTGTGTTGCTGCAGCTGGACTCCTGGGCTCACGGACTCGATACTAAAGGGACGGTACTCGCTGTTTGAGCCTACTGTGCTCATGTTGCTCGCGGTGCAGGTCTAGCTTTCATGTTGAACGCATCGCTAGATGTATTTGTTTTGTTACAGTTGCACTCCTTCGCTCACGAGCTCGACACCAAAGGTGTGGTACTTGTTGTTGAAGCTCCTGCTGCTCATGCTGCTTGCGATTAAGGTCTAGCTTTCATGTTGCGTGCATTGCTGAACGTATTTTTCAAGTAGGGTTCTAAACCGAAATCGGGCGTTACTGTGCCTAGGAACACTAACGCACCTGTCGCTTGAATACTCGATATCTGCGTCGATAATACTTGAGAATGCAAGCAAGGACCTCTGTAAAACATAGTTTCAGACATTTTGGGTTGAGGCCGTCGTCGCTGCCGCGAATTCCTGCGAAAATCACGCTGCGTGGAGCTATGTAACGTGGTTAGGGGGTGTCAAATGAATCACTAACGCAGGGGCGCACGCAATGATCCATACCATTTCGAAAGTTCGACATTGGAAAAGCTCCTCACGGCTTTTAATGCGGAGTTATGAAAGGTCACGCTAGATATTTTTTTTTTCATGCCTTGTATCTCCCACGCCACAATATCAATGCGGTCGAATCGGAGGCAGAAAAGGCAACAAAAATCATGCGGGCGCGCGGTCCGCTGCGCGCCAAAGCGCGAGCGACGAGAAAGCCACTCGTCGAGCGATGGTAGTCACTCTAGTGCCGCGAACTCGCTAGCGCGCGCCACTTCCAAACGTGTGGTCCGCAGTCAAAGCGATCGAAGAACAAGAAGTTTCTATAAAGCAATCCAACGTTGGTCTAGGCAGTTATTAGAGTAACTGATTTTTCAATCTCTCATTTCATGATGTCATTTTGACCGAAGCCAAGTCACAAAACGCAACACAAAGTTCATTCGGTCGCGCGGTCTGCCGGGCGCCCAAAAGGCGACCGTTGGGAGCGTCTGCTAGCTGCTCCCGGCCTAGGTGCCGCCACCGTCGGCGCCCGGGAGAAGCCGAGAGAAGGAGCGCCGGCATAGGAGGAGGAGGGAGGAGATGTCGCTACATTTAGTTTATTTAGGGGCTTTAGTAAACACACTGTATTTAGTTAGGCCTAAGAGCCTGAAAATCGCCAAATTATCTGAAAAACAGGGGCTAGTTATCGCTTAAATCTCTACGCGTGGGCGAGAGTTGGCGAAATAAACGCGAACAGCTACCATTTGAGCGAGCTATCGCGTCGAAGAATCCAGCGGTGACATGTATTTATTCCGAAGCGGGCGAGCAGGGCGCCGCCTTCTTGTCAACGCATCCCCTCGATCGTGCTCCATGCGCTCGAGCAGGATCGCGGTCGATCGCGATTGAATTCGCCGTGTAGCCGTAAGTATGTTTCTCTATGGTGTAGCAACGCCGGATCTGCATCGAGTTCGATTTCGATCGACTCGATCGCGATCGAAAGTGCCCGTGTGACCCACCTAGTTGAACGCTCCAATGTCACTGCTGAAAATGGTTGTTTTGTCTCCTCGTACACTTTAAATAAATGCTTATAACCATATTGAAGTAACCTAAAGCATATTTTGAAAGACTTAGGCCACCGGCTTGTCGGTCCCAGACGCAGTCGCCTCGAATCGCTTGGGCGCACAGGACGGAAGATGGAAACCTGTATACCTGCAGTGAACACTTTTCTGTATATGTTAGCGTCTTTTTATAAATAAAAACTAAATAACATCATCATCATCATAATCATCATCAGCCTAACCACGCCCACTGCAGGGCAAAGGTCTCTCCCATGCCTCTCCAAGCAACCCTGTACTTCGCCAGTTGCGGCCACTCTATCCCCGCAAACTTCCTAATCTCATCCGCCCACCTAATTTTCTGCCGCCTACTGCTACGTTTGCCTTCTCTTGGAATCCACTCCGTTACCCTTAACGACCATCGGTTATCTTGCCTTCGCATTACGGGCCCTGCCCAAGCCCATTTATTCCGCCTGATTTCGACTAGGATGTCATTACCCTGCGTTCGTTCCCTGACCCACTCCGTGCTCTTCCGATCTCTTAAAGTTCCACCTACCATTTTTCTTTCCATAGCTCGCGGCGTTGTCCTTAACTTAAGTTGAACCCTTTTCTTTAGCCTCTGCGTTTCTGCCCTATAGGTGACTACCGGTTAGCTACAGCTATAGTATACTTTTCTCTTGAGGGATATTGGTGAACTGTCATTCATGCCCTAAGAGAATCTGCCACATTCGCTCCACCCCATTCTTATTTTTCTCGTTATTTCACTATCATTATTCGGATCTGCATTCACTACCTTCCGTAAGTAGATATAGTCCTTGTCCACTTCCAGACCATTGCTTCTAATCACAAAGTGCTGTTCTCTTCCTGGAGTGTTGACCAATACTTTGGTTTCCTGCATGCTAGTTTTCAGACTCGACGTTTTGCTCTGCGTATCTAACTCATTGATCATTTTTTGCACTTCATCTACTGAGTGGCTTAGCAAGACAATGTCATCAGCGAGTCGCAGATTACTAAAGTATTCTCCGTTAACTCTTATCCCCAACTTCCCAATCCAGGCCTCGGAATACCTCCAGTAAACAGGCGGTGAATAGTATTCGCGAGATCGTGTCTTCTTGCCTGACGCATATTCGTAGGTAGAAGTCTTACCAAGCGTTTGGTATAACGAGAACAAAAGGTCCCTTTTTAATTGTTTGGCGCAAAAAAAGTCAATGCTGACTGCTGCTTTCCCATAACTAATCTCATAATCCCTGCTTTAGAAATTTGTAACGACTTCATGTGGTTTGGAAGCTAAGCCCTGCAACATAGTGTGATTTTCCCTGCGGTTCTGATCAGCAGGTGACCATGCTTACAAACGGCAGCACACAAAAACGGACTTAAAGAGCACGAAACCACGCAGCCGCGTTAATGGTGTCTGACGTGTCGCCAAACAGCGGCGATTCCAGCGGCGCCAGCGTATTGATTTTATTTGCAAGCATTATTAAAGACAGGGAGTCCTCTCTTTTATATTTACTAAAGATGAATCTGATAGCCTTCCTTTGAACACGCTCTAAATTCATTATATTCTTTTTAGTATGAGGATCCCATACAACTGCTGCATACTCCAATTTCGAATGGACAAATGTGTTGTATGCTAACATTTTGGTATTTACAGGTGCATTTCTAAGTTTCCTTTTCAAGAACCACTGCTTGCGCAACGCTGCTGAACATGTAATGGAAATATGGTTCGACCAAGAGAGTTTATTATTGAATGTGACACATAAATACTTGTATTTTTCAACCTCAGATATTATTGTGTTGTTAAGTACATAAGAAAAGTACGAACTGCCCACAAAATACACACACAGGAAAAAACACGAGGGAGACTGAAAGAGCTCTTTCGGTCTCCCTCGTGTTTTTTTCTTTGTGTGTCTTTTGTGCGCAATTCGTACCTACAAAGTACGCACCAACTCGCCTAACAAGAAGTTCTTCTTAAGCACATAAGAAAATACACTAGGTTCTTTTTTCCGTGTGACTCGCAGCAAAACTGTTTTGTTTACATTGATTTCCATGCACCAAAGTTCACTCCAATCACGGATAGCATTAACTGATTTCTTTTGACGGTCAAGAGCGAACGTTAAGAGCAAAAGATTGCTTTGCAAAACGAGATGAGGACAATCGAGATCTCTAGGTTAAATGAGAATGAAGAAATCTGAGATCACTGCGGCAACCCGGATTGGAAGAATGCGAAAGCATTGACGCCTCATCGGCATACGTCGCCTCTCTTTGCCTCTTTACTGATTAACTATAGATGAATTTATTAATTATCGGTCAATTGATTGTTTATTGGTCAAATGATTAATTATTGATCAATTCATTAATTATCTGTCAAGTTATTAATTATAGGTCAATTGACAAATCACCAATCGATTGATTAATTATCGTTTTTTTAGCGTTATCGGTCGATGGTTGATGGCCTATTTCATTCGAACTTGACACCTTGATTGCTTTTCTGTCCACTTACTATAAACTCGTCGAAACTATTCAACCCTCCATTGCTCTTGCTTCTAATTAACTAATTACTCCAAATCAATGAAGTGTTTTTTTCCAATTTCTTTGGATTTCATCCCCCAAACACGTTTCAATCCATTTAGAACTTTGATTTTTTCAGTCATTTTGTACAGTTCCTGGCTATTGCTTGCCGTCTCCGCTATTTTGACAATCAGTTTCGACGTTCTGACTCTAATTATTGGCTGTAATCAATTACCTAATCATCTTAGTGACAATTTTTGTTTGCGCAGCATCCTCATGACGTCCTCTATCGGTTACAACCATTCGTTTGATGCTACCTCTTCTGAGAACGTCACAACTGCTGCGGAGACGTTTTGGTGACACGTTTTGGTGACACGTTTTGCGGACACGTTTTGGTGACACGAGCCCGCCGACATAGCCTAGGAATGTTTTCGCATTAATAAAAGCCAAACGACTGATGCTTCTGCGACCACTAAGAACAACAGTGGACAAAAATCTGTCTGCTTTCTTAGCTTCCTTGAGTACAGGCAAACCGACCTGTTTTCTCAAATCCAGTGCATGGTGTGCACGCCCGATTTCTTTGGAGTTTTATTCTAAAAATTAATCTCGAAAGGATAGCTGCAATTTTTTTTAGCTAAACTGATTTATCGACTGGAGTCACACAAAGCAAGAAAGGCACGTGGTATGGCTCATTGAATGGTGGCACGTTTTAGTGTGCGTTATTTTGAACTCGTGTGTGGAGCGCTATTTCATCCCTTCTCCGCCGTTATTTTGAAAATTTTTGCTCTGATTTATATTGATCAGTTATAGTCGATGTTCTCCCACATGATGGCTGCCGACCCTTGTAGCGGGCTTTGTTCGAAAGAACAAGACGCTCGATGCGCATACAAAATGCATATAAAATAAAAAGACTTTTTTGCTGAAATAGTTGCCCCAATAAGTGCATCCCACCATGAAGTCTCTTTCCAAGCAGTTAACAAAGCCGCAGATTCCCGAAAACTATCTTCACAGGCAGACCCGATATGCAAACTATTCATTAAGCAGCTTTGACTGGGAAAGCTTACCAAAGAATTGACATCTGAGGTTAACCACTTTAAACGCAGCGCTGACAATCAGCTATGATAACATGGGCCGGCTTAACGTCCTGTGATATTGCCGTTCTTCTCCCAAGTCTTAAGCTTAAACTACATTCTTTAGGGTAGGCAATAAAATAAACTATAGAAAATTTTCGAATCAGTGCGAAAACACGAAATTTTGCTAAGTGCAAGGCGGCGATGACCGGGCAGTGCCGGGGGATGAAGCGCTCGCGCTAAGCCAGCTGCGGACATGCAAAAGACAATTTTGCTTGGGTCAGCACCGTTGGATTAGTGCCACGTAGAAGACGAAGAGCGGACAGCGCCGCGGGACGGAGCGCTGGTGCTAGGCGACCAGACAACGGAACAGGCAGCGGACGATTTTGCTCAGGGTTGGTACCCGCCGGATTACTGCTTACGCACTAATAAATAATCAAAACAGTGTCCTGCCCGCAGTGCCTATGGAATAACGAGCTAGCTTAGTCTACCGAAAGATGAACTGCTGCGGAGCAAGAAAGATATATACCTACGCAGCATATATTCTTCTTGGAGAGTTTGTGTATGAAAGCAGTGGCCAAAACTGAGGTGTCGCATAAAAATTACCAAACTGTAGATCTATGCTATTATATGCTAATTCTATAGTTGAGGTAAAATAAGAGGGCCAAGGGAATAAAATAAAAGAAACTCTAATGAGCTGTGGGCTGTAGTTGCTGAGTAAGACTTTCTAAACATGCCTCAATTTACAGGGTGTCCCTGCTAAGCATTTAAAAGAGACGAAGTGCCCTGGCCCCGTGAGACCAACTGAGGGTTGTTGCCAGTTGCGTGTCCTAGTTCAGTATTTTTTTATTACGCAAACGTAATTAATTAGCAGAGACTAACTAGCTAACTTTTTAATTATTGCCTTCAGGAAGAAAGTGTCATAGCAGGAATTGTAGATCCCGTAGAAAAATAACCGGTCGCCGTGTTTGCAACCAAGTACCACTGATACAGCTTCTTTTATTCGCCTTAAAAGAAAGCCCGCGAAATACAAAAGAACCACGTGACAGGGAAGCAGTTTCAGCGTCCTCAGACGACCGGTCAAGCAACGACATTCGCTCTTTGCAACGCTGTACCGAACGGGGTTCGGCGTTTTGCGATGGTTGCGAGGTATACGCCAGCAACTCTCGCATGGGCGCTAGGGCGACCGCTTCTTCAGCGCGTGACGGCCCAAGTTGGGCGGCACGGCCACATGCCTATCATTCCAGGCGAGGTTTCGCGTAAAAAAGCGCTCCATGCGAGCCGCGCTTCACTTCCTTGAAAAGCAGCGCCCGCTTACTTTCCATGACGCATAAGCAGTTCCTGCCGCATATTTCGCCACCACCTCAAAACTCCGAACCCTGTTCGGGAAAGCGTTGCAAACATGAGCGGATGTCGTTGCTTGACCAGTCGTTTGGGAGCGCTGAAACTGCTTCCTTGTCGCGTGGTTCTTTTCGTACTTCGCGGGCTTTCTTTTAAAGCAAATAAAAGAAGCTGTATCAGTGGTACATAGTTGCAAACACGGCAAACGGTTATTTTTCTATGGGATCTACATCTCCTGCATTGACACTTTCTTCCTGAAGGCAATAATAAAAAGTTAGCTAATTAGTCTTTGCTAATTAATCAATTTTGCATAATGGAAAACTACCGCAGATTAGGACACGCGACTGTCAACAACCCTCAGTTGGTCTCACTGGGGCTAGGGAACATCCTTTTTTACAAGCGCGGTAACATTTAGCTGGGACACCCTGTATATGGGAACCACGGCCCGGCGCGCAGGATCACGTCGCTTACTGCTTTGCCTTGTGGTTCGTCGGGACATTCGGACGTTGGCGTCAGAGTTTTGGTGCAAAAAACGTGAAACGAGATGTTTATTTTTGTGCGAGCAGAGCTTTGCCCAGAAACGACCCAGCCAACCTTGCTCTCACATTATGAAATTCCCGCCAAAGAAGGGCTGACTGCTCGCGCTCTTGGTGCCACTGGATTACTCTACTAGGAGACAAGTAAGAAGCTTTCGCGAGAAAAATATTTCTGTGGACAGTGCGACGTAAGCTCAGAAGAGTCCACGTGCTGCGTGTATCGGTTGTTGGCGACCTGGAATGCGGAAAATTTACGTTATGCAAGCCATGCTTTCTCAACTGCAGCACTCAGAGCAGTTTCAAATTGCAAAGCTGTGAGTCTACGCCGGGAGAGAAGTTAAACCCGTGCATCGATGGTGCCGGTGCCACAACCGCAAGCCAGAAAACAAAACTATAGCTGATCTTATTCCGTTACAGTTCGCGCGGTCGGAGCAAGGTGTTTACGAAGTTTTTCATCCGTCTGTTTTTTTTTGTTTTTTTTGTTTACAGCGCGCTTCTCAGCTGATTCAATTCGCTAGCGGGTCACTGAGTGGAGCCGGTCTACTCCAGTTGCTGGGCTGCAGTTAAGGAAGTGCAATGGTTCTTAACGCAGTGGGCGTACAGCGATAGGCGGATGTTCATATCCCAAGAAGCGACGCGCGACCAAGCATTAATTTGCAAGTTTTCAAACCGTCGGCAACGAGGGAGGCGCCACTGGTTGTTTTTGGGTCATCGTATTTCAACGATGACGAAACTTTGAGAGTGCTTGTCTTTTCATGACGACACTACTGGAAACCCATGTTTACACAGCGTTGCCAGAAAGACACTTCTCGAAAAAAAGCGCCTGTCTGAGCAACAGAAGGTCATATACACGTCCCTTTGGCAGGGAGCAACCAACTTGTACAAAAATGACGATTTGTTTTCAGTTATTTGTAAACTGAACTTAAAAATGACGACTGGATAGTGTAGCCAGGAGGGAAACTACTTAGACACTAGAAAAAACTGCGCTTGACTGTAATTACTACTGAGTAATGATTCATTTAACGCTCAAAACTTCTCTCCTTTCACATTGTAGGGAGCCGTAATTGATCCCTAATATAGTGGAACAAGTCTGACGTCTTCCGCTCTTAAACATGTGTATTAGTCTAGCCCCGTTGCCGTTCAGCGGTGTTTCATTAACGAAACATTGGATTGGTTTGGTTTATGGAGTTTTCCCGAAGCGACTCGAAGCGAAGAGCCGTAGGTGAATACTGGAAGGTAGTAAACGCACAAACTTTCCAGCCTCATACAGGCAGCGCTGAGATTCGCAGAATTTATGATGGTTGCCTGGTAACTTCTTTCTTGAAGTGCAAAGCGTCATATCATTTCAACCATGCTTTCGCGGTTGCAGTCTTCACTTCTCGTGGGAGCGGCGGTTCCGCATTAGAGCCACAGATCACAAAGTTTATTTTTTTACTGCGAACATTCTGAGATGGCCGTGTAACTTTTCATTGCAGCCGCATGTCTGTGCTCAAGTTAATTTTGATGATCACTGGCTCCTTTAATTGCAATCTACATTATAAGGCACAAAACGTGACTAAATGAAGCAGTGACCCTATCGACGAAGAGGTATTCTTTGCGGAGGCGATATACGGTCGGTGGGTCCGTTGCAATTAGAGTTTGAAGGAGTAATTACCGGCATCTTAAGGGTGCAAGGTTTGCGGCAATACAATTTAGCCCGAGTACGAGCCTTCAATTCTCTCTCTTTCCGGCTTGTCAGCTTGGACTGCATCCCACTTTCAGGAATGTCCTTGAGTATACATTTGACTGACCTCCTTCTGACGCCTTGATTCGACTTGTCATCTGTAGCCATCGTGGTTAGAACACTTGGAAAAGCCACTTTCCCGGACAAATGGGGGTTCAGGGTTTTAGCCATAGACCAGAACGAATTTGTTTCAAGTGAGAATGCTTAAGAAGGCTGCATCACTTTACAGGCGTGTGGCTGCGTGCGCAGGTAGATGTTAATTGTATTTGCTCCCTGCGGCAGTCCGTCCAACCACGTGGCCGCCCCTGGTGGCCCACGTCACGGCCCTCCCGCTTAAATCATGAGTGACTGGGACGTGGGACGCTTATTACCACGCTGGCTGTTGATGATAAGGTGCCCTGCGACCTCGGTGACCGGCGTCTGTGCTCCGCGCGTGGCTCAAATTCCGTGAATTAATTCGCAAACTAAAAAATAGAGCACTAATGTCATCATCACCATCAGCCTGACTGCGCCCACTCTCTCCAATCAACCCTGGTCACTAATGAATATCATATAATCATCATAGATATAATCATCATCATAGCCCACTGTGATATGGCTACATACTCCCTGCAGGTAGCGTCACACTTGGGAAATGATGCTTCCGTGCCGTTGTGCCAGTATTCTTGTCTTCATCTGCTTTCCTTTTTTTTCTCAGGTTTAGGTTCACGAACGATATAACTTTGCTTCATGTCACTGCAGGCTGTGGGCGCTCAGTGCTATCAGACTGCACTTCGTTTGTATCTGTGCGTTCTAAGAATAGCGAACTTGAATTTCTCTTACCTAACACGTTATATGGAACCTGTGATGCAACATCAAAATCTCTCTGAACAAATCCTATTCGCCGCTGCGTGCAGCGCTTTTTAGGGGATAATAGTGACTTGCGAATCTCTCCTCTTTGCAATCGCTCTGCCAGTGAGCACCATCAATCGCTGAGCAGCACCGATCAGTTCAGCGTTCGGAGGCCGTGTGAGCGGACGCGCTTCACATGTGCTCCGCAAACTTTATCCTTTACGACCGGGTTAACTCATTCCAGCCGTCTGAAACTAGTATCATCAGCCTCCGCTTCTCGTCAGGAACCTGCCGGTACCAACTTTTCTCGGTTTGGACTACCACATCAAGAGCAAAGTCCATATCTTTTCCTCACAGCGCTGCGCTAAGAGGCGAAGCCTCGCGACGCAGCAGCCACCGACACCGAACGCCGCTAGAGACGCAGCTTTGCGCTCGGACCACCGGCGCGTCGGTGCCTCGAAGGCAGCATGGAACCCATTGTAGTAGAGGGAGAAGACATATCACCCTCCGAACTGACCTCTACCAACGGCTGGCAATCAGCGCACGACAAGCGATGCTCAAGTCGCAACTCTCCTCCCACCATTACTCCGAATCTGCCTCAAGCCTCGGCCGGACGCCTGCCCCGGCCGCCCCAACTGTCTTCGCTGCGCCACCCCAAGCTACCCATCGACGATCATAAGATCATCCTTCGTCCCCGTGGCGGCCTCAACCTTCAGACCGTGAATGGCGCAGTGCTTCGCGATGCCATTCTGCAAGCAGCTCGCCTCGGACCTCAAGAGGCCAAGCCTGACACAGTCATCATCAATACCCTCCAACACCTCACTCTCATCAACACACCCGACCCGCAGCGCCGACTCCGCTACGTCGCCATCAAGTCCGTGCTCATCAAAGGAACATCCTACGACATATACTCCTACCAAGCAGCCCCGGAGGACTGCGCCCGCGGCGTGGTCCATGGGGTCCCTCTCGATCATTCATACGAAGGTATCAAGGACCGTCTCAGTCACGAGCGGAACCCTCCAATCCTCGACTTTAGACGGATGGGCTCGACAGAGTCCATCATTATTCTCTTCGAAAAAGACTGGGTGCCCAAGCACATCTATTACTCTTCCGTCCTCTACAGATGCTACCTGTTTAAAAAGAAGATTGAGCACTGCTTTAACTGCGGCGCACTCGGCCACCGCGCGGATGTATGCCCGGCTCCTAAACAACGCCGCTGCCCCGTCTGCGACCAAGTAGAACCCCCCGAGGACAACTCCTGCGCGCCGCAATGCAAGATCTGCGGCAAAGAACACCTGACGGCGGACAGAACGTGCAAAGCGCGCTTCCGCACTCCATATCTCGTCAAAAAGAGGTACTGGGATCCCAAGCGAGCCGCCGAGGCAAACGCCGCCAGGCTTCCACCACTCAGGCTCCATCCCAACACCGCAGCCGTTCCACGACCCGCAAGCCCCAGGCCCCGCGGCTCACTCCGGAGTCCTTCCCGGTGCTGCAGCCTGCCGCACCGAAACAGCCGCCTAGCACTACCAAGCCCGAGGCCCGGTCCCGCTCCTGGACCGGAACCAGGCCACCACCACCTCCAGTCCCCCCGAGGCCACCTGCCCAAGCAGCTGGCCGCTGCACCACCAATCAGGTGAGCTGGGCAGGCGTATAGTCTCCCAGAACTCCGCCAACCCCCTCTATGAAGAGCTGTTGCGTGTCCGCGCGCAGCTCGCCTCCCTCCAAACCACCAACCTCCACCTCCAGGCCCAGCTACGTGCTCATCAGCAGGCCCAAACTCCTACCTTGGGCACAGCGGCCCCGGCCGCTCCTACCCCAACTCTTCCAACGCTACCTCTCCCTAATCTTCCACCGCAACCCCTCCCTACTCGCGAACCACCAGCCAAGAAGCGAGCTGCAACTTCCCCTACCTCCTTGACCACAGCACCCCGGCCGAGATAACCCCAGTCCTACCTCCCAAATTCGAAGAACTCATGGAAGCCAGAATTCAGGCTGCGGTGCAGACGGCCATCCAGGCCTTCGCCAATGAATTATCCAGGCTCACTACCCGTCTAGACGAATTCGCTCGCCAAATTGACGAAAGATTTAAGGAGCAAGAGGCTCACTACGCGACAGCTTGTGCCGCCGCGCAGCCTAAAAAGCAGGCCCAGCTCCACACCCTCTCAAACTCCTGCACGGCGAACGACACCATCAGTGATGGCGAGGCCACGCACTAGCCTCACCATCTGGCAGTGGAACTGTCGCGGCTTTGGTTCCAAGCGGGGACTGGTTCACCAGTTCCTAGCTCGGGCAGACGGCCCCGATCGACGTGCTCGCGCTGCAAGAGCCCTCCAATCCCCTTACCCTACCCAGCTACCTTCCCATCGTCCCCATTTCTCCTACACCCCCTCGGGTTGCATTCCTTGTACGCCGTGCGCTCACTACCATCTCCCACACCTTAGACGTCCCTCAAATAGATCATCTCCTCATCGAACTGGTGCCGCAGCACACTCGGGATAGCAGTCTCTTCATCCTCAACGTATACAGCCACCCGAAGTGCCTGCGGCACGACTTCGACCGACTATTCACGCTTGCCAAGCGCGCCGCACACAAATGCCCCCTCCTAATTGTAGAGGACTTCAACGCCCCACATACGGCCTGGGGCTACACAACCGACACCCCAAAGGGACGCACGGTATGGTTCGCAGCTCAACAGGCCGGCTTCTCCCTTATCGCAGACCCCACCACCCCTACTGGCATCGGGAACAGCGCCTGCGCAGACACTACTCCCGACCTCACCTTCACCCACCGCCTCCCCCACGCTGCGTGGTGTAACACCCAGGAGAATCTGGGTAGTGATCATTACATTATCGAGAGATTCTCCTACAATCAGGCCAAACACGCAGACCCCCTCATGGTGCTACCATCACGAAATGGGACTCATTCCGCACCTGCCGAGCAGCTCGTACTTTAAACACCATATCAGACATAGCTACTTGGACCGACCAACTCCAGCGGGACGTCCGCGCCGTGACTCGCCCCCTCCCAGAGGACTGCACTGCAGACGCAATGGATTCCCATCTCATGCACCTATGGGAGGCCAAGGCGGGTCTTGAGCGGAGGCGGCGGCGTCAGAGCTGGAATCGAACACTCAAACGCCGGCTGGCCCGGCTCAACAAGGAGATTGAGACACATGCCGAGACCCTATCTCGCCAAAATTGGGATTCCCTCTGTAACAGGTTGGACGGCAACATGAGCCTGCCTCAGACCTGGAACCTATTCCGCCATCTCATTGATTCAACTCAGTCCAAAACACACCAGCAACACAACCTCATAAAGCTCATAAACACATCCGAGGCCTCCCCGCATGAACTCCTCAAGGAGCTTCGTGATCTATATTTCCCCGTATATCCCTTCGCAGACCACCCTGACTACAAAGGCTCACGCAACGACCTCCTCGACCGACCGATCACTGAGGCGGAAGTCAAGGCAGAACTTCAGCGCCTCAACACGTCCTCAGCTCCTGGCCCCGACGGAGTGCACAACAAGGCCCTCCGCAACCTTGATTCCCCCTCCGTCAAAGCCCTAACCGACTACTTCTGATGAATGCTGGCTGCGCGGCGCCCTCCCGCCTCAGTGGAAAGACGCCAAGGTAGTCTTTATTCCCAAATCCGGCATATCCCTTCTCCCCGTTAACCTTCGTCCCATCTCCCTTACTTCGTGTGTGGGCAAGCTCATGGAGCATGTTCTCCACACCCGGCTCAGCCGATATCTGGAGAATAACAACCTCATGCCTTCGTGCATGTTTGGTTTCCGCCCAGGCTTATCCACCCAGGACGTCTTTCTACAACTCAAACACCACATCCTTGACTCCCCCGCGGGCGACACCAAGGCTATCCTCGGTGTCGACCTGACAAAAGCTTTCGACAACGTTACCCACGCAAACGTCCTAGAAGGCCTTCACGCCCTAGGCGTAGGTCCACGGATGTACAATTACGTCCGCGACTTCCTCTCCAAACGCACAGCCACACTCACCTTGGGCGATCACCAGCTCCCCGGTTTCTCGCTGGGAGCACGGGTAACGCCTTAGGGTGCTATGCTGTCTCCTATTCTCTTCAACATAGCCCTTCTCCAACTCCCTCACCAACTCGCCCAAGTTCCCGACATACATTTCAGCTTTTATGCTGACGGCATCACTGTCTGGGAAAATCGAGGCAGTGATGGCGACATGGAACACAACCTACAATTGGCCCTCAACATCATCGACTCGTACGTTCGCCAGCGCGGCCTCGCTTGCTCCCCTTCCAAATCGGAACTCTACCGCCCCAGGCCGCAAGACCCCGCCAACCCTCCCATATCACTTAAACTAGGGAATCATCCCATTCCCCTCGTCTCAAAGATTCGCATCCTGGGCCTTGCCCTTCACTCCCACGGCGCGCACGGCGACACCATCCAAGCTCTCCAGACACAAACTCAGCAAGTCACCCGTCTAATCCGACGCGTGGCGAACCGGCGCGCAGGTCTGCGAGAGCGGAACACTCTACGCCTCACCCAAGCCTACATCACGAGCCGCACGGCGTACTCATTTCCCTACCTCCCCCTAAAGCAGAAGGAGCGAGACCGCATCAACGCGCTTCTCAGCAGCTGTACGAAGGTCGTCCTGCGCCTACCCCCCAGCACCTCTACTGCTCGGCTCCTCAACCTCGGTACCCACAACACATTTGAGGAGCTGGCAGTAGCCACTCTAACAGCACAGCTGACTCGCCTGTCGGGTACCGCGGCATGCCGCACTCTGCTCTGTCAGCTAGGCATCGCCCCGATCATCCATCCTACCGAGGTGGCCCCCCTACCTCCAGACCTACGCTCCCATCTCATCATCCATCCCATCCCTAAGAACATGCACCCGGAGCACGATGGAGAACGCAGGGCAGCCCGCGCCAAATCCCTGCACAAGCTTTACGGCAACAGTTCCGAGGTAGCCTATGTGGACGTGGCAGCGTACTCGTCGGGCTCTCGCATGGTCCTCGCCGTCGCTAACAACCAGGCCCGATTACTCGCATCAGGCTCCATCACCAGAGACTCATCAGAAACTGCAGAAGAAGCAGCCATTGCGCTCGCTCTCATCTCCACCTCTGCCACCAAAATTCTCTCCGACTCAAAATTCGCGGTGTCCAATTTCGCTAAAGGCTTGATATCCCGCACCGCGGCTCGGCTTCTACGCTTCTGGCACCCCACCCGCCCTGTAACCCTTATCTGGACCCCCGCACACGCAGGCCTCCCGGGTAACGAGGAGGTCCACTCCCTCGCCCGAGGTCTCACTTTACGGGCTGGAGTTGGACCCTCTCCGTCATCCCAGGAGCGTCTGCTTACCTTCAGAGATATCCTTACCCACTACCGTGATACCCGGCGCGTTTACGCACCACCGGCTCCCTCTCTAACCCTAACCCAGGCCTCCCACTGGCGCCGACTCCAGACCCGTACTGCTCCTTACCCTATTCTTCTTCATGCCCGCTACCCCGATCAGTTCCTTTCCTCCTGTAAGCTCTGCGGGAAACCGGGAGACTTTATTCATATCCTTCTCACATGCCCCACCTTCCCACACCCTCCATCCCCAACCACGGCGGAGTCATACTGGGAGACTCTCCTGGCCAGCTCCGCTGCTGCTGACCAGCGCCGGATAATTACCGACGCCTTGAAGTGGATAGCCCTACAAGGACTGTCCTTTGCCCTTTAAGGTCAACCCCCTAAGGGTTGCCTCGTGCCACGTAATTGGAGGCAGGGTTTGCCCCCTCTGCATTGCTTGGCAATAAATGTTTCAACCACCACCACCAGTCGCGGCGAGTGCACGGGCGCTCATGCAAACCGTGCAGTGTGACGTCATGGGCGCCATTTCGTGGTACAGCGCGTAGCTTCGGCAGCGCAAATCAGCTTTCTGCTTCTAGACGACAGCTTTTTACGGTGAAAGCCTTTTATGGCTCCTGACTCACCGGCTTGTCCGTGCGTGCACCTGTCAATCAATGTGGTGACGTCATAACCGAAGGTAGTTTAATAGTGACATCATAATTAATAAGGGGCCCCGAAAATTTAGGAACCAATAGCAATGATAGTTAATGAGCTAACGGTAATTAGTTTATGATTATTAGTTAATTGGTTAATGATAATTCGTTTATTAATTAATGATAATCAGTTGATCAGTCAATGATAGTTAATGCTACCCAGAAACGCACAAACCCACTCAACACGCGTACTGCGCATGCGCGATGACGTCAGAGGATTGTGCAATCCTCGATCTTCAAACAGTTGCCAACCAGAGGGCAGCGGCAGAGGCGGTTGAAGGCTTTCGCCTCGGCGCAATTTAGGTCAACAAAGTACCCCCCTGAATTTTTGTACATATTACCTGATATTTGTACCTAATCAACTCACTAACAAACAGCACGCAAAAGCTTCAGTAGTGGACCTACCTAGTATTTTGTATGGCGGGTAGAAATTGTAAATTGTTATATTTTTAAATTCTTGGCCACGCATAACACCCGATGCTGATGCCTGCTTCTCCGTTCTCAACCCAACCAACACGGCTTTTGACATTTTTAAACTGCTTTGTGCAGTTTAGGAAGCTAAAGCCAATTTTTTTTGTGCAATTTCCACTGCGGCTCACAATGATTACAAACTGCGGCACGCGAAAACGAATTAAAACAGCAGGAACGCACGAAGCCACCACAAGCCGTGTTTACATGAAAGCGACAACTGCCGCATCACATCGCATCGCATCAACTTTCAAGTGCATCGCATTCATGTACACTGCGATAATGCGATAGGAAAGCGCATCACATCATGCGCCAGACGAGGGTGGCTTGCGGCGGGTAAGTCGACTTTCGCATAGCATGTAAACACGATCGTATCGCCTTATGTATTATGGGAAGGGAATTTGCTGCGGGCCTGGAGCGCTCGTCGAGCTGCGGGACAGCAAAATGGCGAGCCCCATAACGCCTGTTCCCGCCGCCGCCGCGATTCCCGCTCCGCGAGCATTTTTTTCGCAGGAAGAAACGACAGCATTTCTTGCTATCATCAGCGAAATGAGAATTGGAGAACTGCTCGACTCGCGTCGTCAGCGAAACCAAGTTCATTTCATGCGTGTTCAAGAAGAAATGAATCGCCTTGGCTACGCATGGACATGGCAACAATTGCGGACCCACTGGAAAAATTTAAAAGGGAAATACAACAAGGTACGTCAAGTGGTTTATTTCCTGTTTACTGAGTCGTCCGAGCTCGCCAACCACTTAGTACTCATGCTTCGAATTCGATATTTTGTGTATGCTAGGAAAGAGAGCTGCAGAAGCTGAGTGGAGCAGCGCCGTCGAAGTGGCGGTGGTTCAAAGAAATGACTTCCATCTTGGCCCATCGTCCTATGGTTGAAGCTCAAGAATACGGCTTGGATAGCGACGCAGCAGTCGAAGCTGACTACAGCCGCGGAGGTAAGGCATGCATAGTTAGCGTGACTATTTTCGACCTTTAGGTACAATGGAACGAAATGTTGCGTCGGTCGTCGGTCGGCGCAGCGCCTAAAATGTGCCTCGCACCGTCGATCAATACACCAGATCGACGTCACGCTCTTGATAGGCCCTTTGCAAGACCTCGAAATCAGATTCAGTTCGCATCGACAGCTACCCCTGTTTGGAAATATAATAGGTGCAGTGCTGGCGCGTTGTGTTCTACCTCCGAGCATAAGCACACGTCGCCGCCGTCCTGCCTTGGCTCAGCCGGGTGGATTGTCAACTGAGCCGAGATGAAGCGTTGTCAGGTTGCCGCGCGTGTCAGGTGTGCGGAAAACAAAACGTTTCGACAGAGTTACCAGTCTGGCTGGTTTTAATAACTGTAGCGTACTTTGAGGCATCTAAAACCAATACTTTTTAAAGCGACAGCGTTAAGGCTCCCACGATGTGGAAAACCCGGCTCCGTCGGTGTCGTCGTCGTCGGCGGCGTTGTGAGCGAAAGATCCTGATCATTACAGCTTTGTTTTTACCCTGCCTTCTCCTAAGATTTCCTACACTGGGTTTCACTGCATGCAAGCAGTGTGTGCATCTGGCTTTCTAACGCTATTTTATGCTTGTATACAGAAAGGAGTGATGACGACGACTGGCAGCAGCTTAATTCTGACGGCCCAGCCCCATCAGCTGACGACTGTACACAGTCACCTGGATGCAGCACAGACTCGCCCCAAGACAGTTCAACTTGTAAGCGGCTATGTTTTCATATTTTCTTACATGTAATCTGTTTATTTTAGGATAAATATATTCAATGTGGTCGTTTTGGATGGGTATCCTTGAGCTGTAATAAGAGATTCAGTTTCTCATGTAGAGATGCACCGTTTTAACAATACATCGCAATATTATACCGAGCTCTTAGGTTACTTGGCAAATCAGCTTATTTCGATCTTACATTGTAAACACCAGAAACCAGAATAGGTACATCGGGTGAGGATAGCAGTTTAGTTTTTATTTGCTTGTGCCATTTTCTTTATTTTGCAGATTACTAGAGGAGCGCAAAACTTTTCTTCCTTGGAACTAGCATAAAAGCCAAATGTTTTGTTATTACTTTCAGGAGTTCAGTCGTTATTCGCAATTACTTTTTTTTTTATTCTGCGCAGCAAGCAATGCCAGCAGTTCTGCGCCGCCACCTAAGCGCCCCAGACGAGGCAAGCATTCAGAGCTTGCAGAGCTCATGGAACAGCAGAATAAACGAACTTCTGAAATGCTAAACGAACATGCTCAGCTAACCTTCCAGCATCACAAGGAGCTTATAAGAGAGGAAAATGCCTCGTTGAAAGAAATAATGGCTGGGATATCTGCCTCGTTCCAGCAGGGAGTGCAAACGATGTTATCGCAACTAATTAGTCAGCCCCCGCAGCTAGCACAGGCATTTGATCTTCAGCAAGTGTACACCCGTCCTGTGTGGGCATTTAGTGATGTACCACAGCCTGCGCAACGGAGCAGCACCCCAGCAAGCCAGTTCGGGAATAGCGCGCATCAGTTTTCCCGCAATGCGCCAGTGTTCGTAGGGCCACACCAGCCTGTAAACACAATGCAGCACGGCACTCAGCTTCGGGGCCCGTTCATGGATCAGGACACTGGGCACCTGTCAACCGCTCAAAGTCATCCCGCGGAAGTTCTCAGCGACACACAAGCACGACAGGACCATCCAGAAGACACCTGAATGCACTAAAACATTTTATTTGTGCCATAACCGCTTCTACAAAGATGCCTATTGTTGTCAGTTGCACCGAATAAAATTCTTGTGCAGTGAATTTGCGTTAATATTGCACTGATGAGCATACGATAAATATTCACCATGTTGAAGAAAGTAGTGGAAAACACTGAGCTAAGTAATCGCACAAAAAATCCCGCACTCCACAAACAGACCTTGTGTTGACAGGTCTTGTTGAAGGCTGTCGAAATAAATTTTGCTCACAGTCGCTAACACCTGCCATCCAGATATCAGAAACGGTTTCACCCCTCTCTTCACAAAAGTTGTGCAGTATGCAAGATACAAGTATTACTTTCGGCATAAATTTATAGTTGATGTCGGCTTGCTTCAATGTTACACGCCATCGCCCCTTTAACCTTCCAGAAGCATGTTCCACAACATTTCGGCCTCTACTGTGGTACACATTAAATGATTCCTGCTCCCTGGTGAGATTCCCCTGGGATGCAGTGTATCCTTTCAGTATCCAAGGCAAAGCAGGATATGCCGGATCCCCCAGCAGCATGAAAGGAATCGCTCTGCCCTGGAAAGCTTTTTCTTCCTGTGGGAGGAGTTCGTCGTTTCTCTGGTACAAAGAGGACAGCCTGAGTACGGTGGCGTCAGCCGCACTACCAGGCACATTGCATGTCACACTGCGAAATCTGAAAAACAGAAGTTCATTTACTGAGATTGTTATGATGCTTGTAGTCATCCTAAATTCGTAACGCACTGTGCTAGCAATAGCTTTCGCATTCACTTACATCCACTTCCATCTGCACTGCTACAAAGCAACATATACATGCACGTGCACAACTAACGAACAGCTTTACCTAGAATGAGTTTAGAAGACCTCAAATCTGCTAAAATGTGGCTTACCGGCCTCGTTCGTCCACTACTCCTTGCATGTTATATGAGGGCCACATCTTCCTGTTCACAAAGTCACGATATCCCTTCTTGGGTGCTCTAACAGGAATGTGTGAGCCATCAATTGCCCCAAAAATTTGTGGCAGGTGGCATCTTGTTTCAAAATTCTTTGCAATTGCTACCGCTTCTTCTGCAGAAGGCAGAGTTATGAATTTCTTGAGGTAACGTTCCACTAGGGTTTGGCAAAACATATACACACAATTTTTAACGCTGCTCTTATGGATGCCGAACTGATTTGCCGCGACTCTGTACTCAGCACAGCTTGCCATTTTGTATAAAGCTATGGCCACTTTTTTTCCACTGGAAGTGGCGGTCGCACACAGTACGGCTGGGTTGACATATATGGCGCCGTAAGAGCGAGTAGTTCGTCAAATGAAGCACGGCTCATCCTGAAGTTTTCCTTCCAGTCACCATCGGTGAACTCCGTTGTCGCAATACGGTCCCACCAGTCCCCAGAACGTGTCTTCATCCACACAGTTCTTTTGTTGCGTTCCATTCGCGGTAGAGCCCCTGCAAGATAATGCAAAACAAAGCATTTTATTCAGGCAGCAGTTTGCCTAGGAGACAGAAATAAAGGCAAAAAAAATGCCCGACTCGGCCCCCTTACCCCCCACACACACATCACACAGCAGCAGTGCAGAAATACACAACGCGATAGCATTACAAAAAATACATTAAAACACAGTGAAAACGACTACCAATAATACGAGAAATACACAGCTGTGAAACAAAAAAAAACAAAAGAGGTAATGGAGAACATTAAACCACGAGAAATACACGAGTATAAAAAATGTGAGTTATATATAAATACAGAGAAATAGGCGTTAATCATATGAGTGCATTTAATATTAAGCCTGTGTCAGGTTTGCCACTTGGCACACTGAAGAAAAGAACAGAACCCCTCAAACTTCTGTGCGCACAAGGTATGCGTTTATGTTCTTTTTAAATGCTTTCATTGACACACTTCCTCTGATGACATTCATAACTTTGTCGTGTTCATTCAAGAATTCAGGAATCTGGTACGTTAATTATTGTATTCCGTAGTTTACGAAAGCCTAGAACGAAAACTATGAAAGTTAATGCTCTGAGCGGCTGGTGCCAGAATTGCTGCAATACTGCACCAGCAAATTTTATGATTGTTATGTATGTGATGTGATATTTTTCTTTGAAAATGAGCCAAAGCGCTAGTAGTTTGCTCTCACCTTGGATAAGAGCCCACAGATTGACGGCCGAAATCGCCGCTGCTCCGGTCGCGCGCAGACACACTTCTCGATAAGCTCTCCATATCCGACGGCGACGCTGCTGGTGTTGTATGCGAGCGACCGTGACCAGAAGGATGTGAAAGTTCGTCCACGCTGACAAAAGCAGTAGGACGTGCAAACACAATCTTGCTTTTAAAAACATGCTTCATACAATCGGGAATACACCCCGCAGACGACGAACCGGGCAAAAACCGCGGGAAAAAATACCGGAAACTGGCTGCGCCGGAAGCGCTACTTTGCTTTCGATACACGACACCACGCGCCACTACCATCCCGCCACACAGATGATGCGCTACTTGTAAACTCTGGTTATAGTATTACCGTAATGCGCTACGCAATGCGATACGCTACTGTCGTGTTCTATCGCTTTCATGTAAACGCGGCTACAGCCGGATGACGAGTAGGCGCAGTCCAAGACGTGACGTCACACAGAGACCATTAAAGCATCTCCAGTGCACGTTCTCGGGGCTGTTAGCTAACGTTCGTACGTCGTAGCTTGTGCACTTGGAACAAGACGTTCGCGAAGCTTTATTTATTCATTTACTTGTGATTATTTACACAAAATACTTACAGCGCCCCCCCTGGGGCATTGTTGTAGGGGAATGAGATTACATTTGGAGAGATTTAGCGCCATATTCCATTTTTCGCACCAAGAGAACACGGAGTAGAAGATATGTTGTAAAGTAGCGGCATCTGCTTCCGAAGAAATGTTGCGGTAGATACAGCAGTCGTCTGCCTAAAGTCTGATTTTACTTGAAATGTTGCTAGTGAGATCATTAATAATTGATTTGATTAAAAACATATTTATTTCTTCAATATTCTTAGAACATGTGCGTGGGCCGCCTAGTCCGGTAGTCCACTGGCTGCTGCTGCTGCGCTGGCCCTTCCCACCAGCCAGTGCTGACGGTCAGGATCATCGCTGAGCAGAAAAAATTACGAGGAACTTTAGCGGCTAAAGTGCTGAAAGGCGAAAGCCTGAGTGCTGCATTCTGCTACGCGATTGTTCACTTCTCATTTTGTTGGTGCATTAACTGCCAACTAATGACGCTTAAGCTTCGCCTTTAGGAGTGGAACGCGACAGCGTGTTGTAGCACTGCCACGGAGTCCATTGAACGCCTCCACCAGTTCGGCGCGATGCCTTGCCCTCTGAACGCAACGCTTTTGAAGGAAAGGAAATGGCGCAGTAATTCTCTGTCGTCTCGGTGGACACCTGAGCCGCACTGTACAGGAAGGGAGGAAGTGGAGTGAAAGAAGAAAGAGGGGCCGTAATGAAGAAAATGAAAATTGTATTTGAGGAAAGGAAATTACGCATTAACTGTCTGGCATATCTCAGTAGACACAAGTCGAAGATTGTATTTGACGAAAGAAAGTTGCGCAGTAACTGTCTCACATATTTCGGTGGACACCCGTCAAACTTCGCGCGTGGTGACATCACGACAATTTGGACCAATCTGAAACGCGGACAAATACGCCTTGCTCGTCAGTAAATTGGTTTTTGAGGAAAGGAAATGTCTCTGTCTCGCTTATCTCGGTGCACACCTGAACCTCGCCGTAACGGGAAGGGAGGAAGATGGGAGTGAATGAAGACACCGTATTCACTAGACGCACCTTTGTTCATTCCAAACCATCGAGCTGGCATGGCGGAGTGGTAGCGTGCTCGACTCGCACTCCGGAGACCGGGGTTCGATTCCCAATCTCGGCCAATTTCTTACTCGGTTTTATTTATTCATCTGGTCTGACTAGAAAGGTTAATTGGACTAATTGGTTAAGTAAGCAATTAACTAAACTCAAACTTGCTTGGAACGTCACTACACGATCCCTTTAATTGGTTGCATGGTTAGTAGGCAAAGTACAATTGGCCCCGCTTGAAATTCGTGCACATTGACGTTACGACCGTTTCGACCAACTGAAAAGCGTGACATTTCTTGTCGACAGCTCCTGCTTACAACGATGAGGCATTAAAGGCTTCCGCCTTAATATCATAAAAAGAAAAGGACCTAAAACCGATCCCTGCGGAACACCTAAGTCGCGCCCACACTTGCAGAACTGATTCCGTCGTAAACTACGCATTGTTTTCTTCCGATAAGATATGCCTTTAACGAGGTTAGGAGTGTAGCAGGGATATTTAAATCTGAAAGCTTCTGCAGTAATACGTAGGTTGTGAGCAACTGAATCGAACGCTTTTCGGAAGTCTAAAAAAAATACAATCTATCTGACCAGCGGGATTTAAGGAAACGGAAATGTCATGGGTGAATTCTACGAGCTGTGTTTCACACGAGAAACCGGACCTAAATTCATGTTGTGTCGAACAGAAAAAGTTATTGTTTTGTAGATGCGCCATCAATCTTCGGTAAAAGCGTGCCTCCCACCTAAAATGAAAATGCTGTTCCTACATTCTACAGATACATGGGTAATTGTCTGGCAAGCTGAGTAAAGAAAAATAATAAAAAGAGCAAGAGAGAGGGAGTGGATCGAACTTCGAAGACAGGAAATAACGTCGCTACCAATGTGGCAGTTCGAAGTTAGTCGCATCCCCTTAAAAGCGCAGCTCACGTCAAGCAGGCCAACATTTTCGGCATGTACCAAATCAATAATTTTTTAATACCCACCTGTGCAGGGCATTACTGAGCTGCTGTTGACTCAGTATCACATATTAAGAACATAAGGTCGCTTTGCAATATATGGCGAGAACAGTGGAGATCATCAGCATGCTTGAAATAATGAAATCTAAGCAACTAACGCTTTTGTGACCAGCTAGAATGGCAGTCGGCAGAACTTGTCGCAGTAATGTTTCCGGCTGCAATCGACACTCTGCATCGTTCACTTTACGAACTTCTTGAGTGCTTTAGGTTATGCCACGTACGTCAAGATCACATTCTGCTCGCGCGTGGAAGGTATTAGAAAAATATACCTGCGCAAACAATATCTAGTGGAGAGAGAAGCCGGTTCCACACCTTGCCAGGATGCCCCGCGACTTGAACACTAGTGTCGTGAGAGTTCCCTGTGACGTCATGTAAAGCACCATACCAAGCGCAACGTACCAAGCGAATAAATAACGATGCTTCCCGCTCTTGCACTAAACTGGCTAAAAGCGAAACAATTTCACAGGGCGTGAAATTCTTCACGACCTCATCAGTGGTCTTGCCCATGCATCCAAGCCGAGGAGCAGTACTGCCCTGCCACTGACTCGAACGCAGATGAACAAAAATGAACGCAGTACTTCACGTTAGAATTGTATTGGCCAGCTTGTTTCTTAATAACCGCGAACGCAACTTGTAACGCAAAACAGCCAAATCTTGAAGGTGGTTTGACATTTTATGATGCATTTTATGATGAAGGCATGCACAAATTTTTTAGTCCACCGGTTCAGTCATCACTTAAACATTATCTTCTGCTCCTATTGACAACGGCTGCAAAAGGCGGGGTCACCACCGGGCACTTTCTTGTAGAATTTTCCGCAAGACCGGCAATTAGGAGTCCGCCGTCTTGATTCAGTCGCGACGCCGCTTGGCTGAGGACTGTCAAATGCGTTCGTTTGCCTGGAGAAACTACTTGCGTACTGACAAGATTCACAGACCATCGGGTCTCCGCCCGGCACAACTCTGTAGAATTTTCCGCAAGATCGGCAGTTAGGAGTCCGGTATCTTGATTCATTCTTGACTCCGCTTGGTTCAGGGCTCTCGAATCGGTTAGATTGAATGGACGCACTGCTGCCGTTCTGACAAGATTCACAGCAGGTTGGGTCTCCTCCCGGCAAAACTCTGTAGAATCTTCCACAGCGTCTGCAGTTCGGTGTCCGTTTCGGCTTCGGGCTGCTAGGCGCGAAGGATGGCGTGAAACTGCCGTACTGACAGGATTCGTAGGTTGTAGGACCTCCACCAGGAACAACTTTGTAGAGCTGTCCCGACCGGTTGCACTGCGGTGGGGTTTGCGGTTGCGGGCTGCTGAACAGGAATGGGGACCCAAACCTGCTGGACTGGCAAGACGCACAGACCGTGGGATCTCCACCAGGAACAACTTCGTAGAACTGCCGGCACCGGCTGCACTGCGGTGGGGTTTGCGGTTGTGGGCTGCTGGACGGGAACAAGTTCTTCTTGATACTGTTTAAATAACAAGACGCACAAACAGAGGGGTGGTCACCCCATGGCACTGCATCATCGAACTTTCCACATCGGCCACAGTTAGGAGTGCGTTTCGGTTTCCCGCTCTGGCATGACCCGCAGATGGAAGGGTCGCCTCCGGGAACAACCTTATAAAACTTTCCACATCGGCCACAGTTAGGAGTGCGTTTCGGTTTCTCGCTCTGGCATGACTCGCAGATGGAAGGGTCGCCTCCGGGAACAACCTTATAAAACTTTCCACATCGGCCACAGTTAGGAGTGCGTTTCGGTTTCTCGCTCTGGCGTGACTCGCAGATGGAAGGGTCGCCTCCGGGAACAACCTTATAAAACTTTCCACATCGGCCACAGTTAGGAGTGCGTTTCGGTTTCTCGCTCTGGCATGACTCGCAGATGGAAGGGTCGCCTCCGGGAATAACCCTATAAAACTTTCCACATCGGCCACAGTTAGGAGTGCGTTTCGGTTTCTCGCTCTGGCATGACTCGCAGATGGAAGGGTCGCCTCCGGGAACAACCTTATAAAACTTTCCACATCGGCCACAGTTAGGAGTGCGTTTCGGTTTCTCGCTCTGGCATGACTCGCAGATGGAAGGGTCGCCTCCGGGAACAACCTTATAAAACTTTCCACATCGGCCACAGTTAGGAGTGCGTTTCGGTTTCTCGCTCTGGCATGACTCGCAGATGGAAGGGTCGCCTCCGGGAACAACCTTATAAAACTTTCCACATCGGCCACAGTTAGAAGTGCGTTTCGGTTTCTCGCTCTGGCATGACTCGCAGATGGAAGGGTCGCCTCCGGGAATAACCCTATAAAACTTTCCACATCGGCCACAGTTAGGAGTGCGTTTCGGTTTCTCGCTCTGGCATGACTCGCAGATGGAAGGGTCGCCTCCGGGAACAACCTTATAAAACTTTCCACATCGGCCACAGTTAGGAGTGCGTTTCGGTTTCTCGCTCTGGCATGACTCGCAGATGGAAGGGTCGCCTCCGGGAACAACCTTATAAAACTTTCCACATCGGCCACAGTTAGGAGTGCGTTTCGGTTTCTCGCTCTGGCATGACTGGCAGATGGAAGGGTCGCCTCCGGGAACAACCCTATAAAACTTTCCACACCGGCCACAGTTAGGAGTGCGTTTCGGTTTCTCGCTCTGGCATGACTCGCAGATGGAAGGGTCGCCTCCGGGAACAACCCTATAAAACTTTCCACATCGGCCACAGTTAGGAGTGCGTTTCGGTTTCTCGCTCTGGCATGACTCGCAGATGGAAAGGTCGCCTCCGGGAACAACCTTATAAAACTTTCCACATCGGCCACAGTTAGGAGTGCGTTTCGGTTTCTCGCTCTGGCATGACTCGCAGATGGAAGGGTCGCCTCCGGGAACAACCTTATAAAACTTTCCACATCGGCCACAGTTAGGAGTGAGTTTCGGTTTCTCGCTCTGGCATGACTCGCAGATGGAAGGGTCGCCTCCGGGAACAACCTTATAAAACTTTCCACATCGGCCACAGTTAGGAGTGCGTTTCGGTTTCTCGCTCTGGCATGACTCGCAGATGGTAGGGTCGCCTCCGGGAACAACCCTATAAAACTTTCCACATCGGCCACAGTTAGGAGTGCGTTTCGGTTTCTCGCTCTGGCATGACTCGCAGATGGAAGGGTCGCCTCCGGGAACAACCCTATAAAACTTTCCACATCGGCCACAGTTAGGAGTGCGTTTCGGTTTCTCGCTCTGGCATGACTCGCAGATGGAAGGGTCGCCTCCGGGAACAACCCTATAAAACTTTCCACATCGGCCACAGTTAAGAGTGCGTTTCGGTTTCTCGCTCTGGCATGACTCGCAGATGGAAGGGTCGCCTCCGGGAACAACCCTATAAAACTTTCCACATCGGCCACAGTTAGGAGTGCGTTTCGGTTTCTCGCTCTGGCATGACTCGCAGATGGAAGGGTCGCCTCCGGGAACAACCCTATAAAACTTTCCACATCGGCCACAGTTAGGAGTGCGTTTCGGTTTCTCGCTCTGGCATGACTCGCAGATGGAAGGGTCGCCTCCGGGAACAACCCTATAAAACTTTCCACATCGGCCACAGTTAGGAGTGCGATTCGGTTTCTCGCTCTGGCATGACTCGCAGATGGAAGGGTCGCCTCCGGGAACAACCCTATAAAACTTTCCACATCGGGCACAGTTAGGAGTGCGTTTCGGTTTCTCGCTCTGGCATGACTCGCAGATGGAAGGGTCACCTCCGGGAACAACCCTATAAAACTTTCCACATCGGCCACAGTTAGGAGAGCGTTTCGGTTTCCCGCTCTGGCATGGCTCGCAGATGGAAGGGTCGCCTCCGGGAACAACCTTATAAAACTTTCCACATCGGCCACAGTTAGGAGTGCGTTTCGGTTTCGAGCTGATTATGAGTACATCTGGGTCCATCCTGTAGAACGTTCCGCAGGAAGCACACTTCGGAGTTAATTACCGAGTGAGGCTAGTCCGGTTCGGTTCTGGCTCGAGAGGTGTGTCCCTTGCTGCCTCACGTGGATTGTGAGCAGTCAATTTGCTCAATGAAGGAAACGGAGCAAACGTTGGTGCTTTGTCCCCAGGTTGAGGCGATTGCACAGTTGGAGCGAATAAGGTGGTTCAGGACGTGTGTCAAGAGGATGGGATAAATCCGCTGTTTCTTCTTTGGATTCGACGCGTGCTGCTGAAAATCGCTCAGCGTTTTTCAGTGACGAGAAGGATAGGGACAAGTCATTGATGCAGTACGGTTGTTTTTTGCCCCTTCGGAAATACGAAAAAAGGTCTGTAATCTTGCCGTCCACCGACGACTGCAACTCACTCGTTTCGGATTCTTCCTTGGTGCCCTCCGTAGACGAAGATGCTCGAAGATGAACCGAGACCACTGTGTAAAAGCGTGAAACTGGGCGCCCGCTTACGCAAAGGCCGCGACAATGGGCATCCTCTTACGTAAAACGCACAGAGAGGCCCCTCTGCATCGCTGCCTACGTCACTGGAGAGGAAACTGTAAGCGGGGCTGACGATGCCGCAAGCGTATCACTCAGAAGGTAATAACGCTTTATCGGTCTATCGGCAAAGCGATACGGGCGAGGTCTTTCTTGTTGGAACTCAAGTATCTTATGAAACATATCTCTTTGCAACCACTCTGGCGCTGAACCGCATCAATCTTTATGTGAACAATGAGAGCGAAACAAGCCGTCAGCTCACCGAAGCTTGGGATGTGTATTATACTGCTGTCACACGGGCACTTTCGATCGCGATCGGTCTCGAGCGCGGTTGAAGTTTGAAGCGCGATCGAGGTGGACAGCTGCTACACGTATCCACTCGATTCCGATCAACAAGTTAGATTGCTACATACGAGATGGCGCTGCGCCTACTGTCGTCATCGCTATCGATTTGTAATAAATTAAAAATAACAATCGTTAATAAAAATGTTATTGTGAAAATTTCAAACTATGAGCAGAAAAAGCAGCTTAATTACTTTCTGCTGCAACCAGCAGTGGACTCGATAGCGAACAGCAGCAAAACAACGCTCGGTGCACGCGTGAATGATAGCGCCATCTAGTGAAAAGGCGCCGAAGCACATCAACTCTGTGATGAAGAAGTTTTCTTCCGTAATTACTGGTAGCTAGGGTCAGTGCATTGCAAGCCTTTTTTTCGTTCCAAGAAGAAAAACTGCAAATAGTAGAAAATGTGACAACTGACTAAAAGCAAGATAACTGCTTCGCCAGGTGTCGCTCTTGCGAGGTAAACACACTGTATTTAGTTAGGCCTAAGAGCCTGAAAATCGCCAAATTATCTGAAAAACAGGGGCTAGTTATCGCTTAAATCTCTACGCGTGGGCGAGAGTGTGCGAAATAAACGCGAACAGCTACCATTTGAGCGAGCTATCGCGTCGAGGAATCCAGCGGTGACATGTATTTATTCCGAAGCGGGCGAGCAGGGCGCCGCCATCTTGTCAACGCATCCCCTCGATCGTGCTCCATGCGCTCGAGCAGGATCGCGGTCGATCGCGATTGAATTCGCCGTGTAGCAACGCCGGATCTGCATCGAGTTCGATTTCGATCGACTCGATTGCGATCGAAAGTGCCCGTGTGACCCACCTAGTTGAACGCTCCAATGTCACTGCTGAAAATGGTTGTTTTGTCTCCTCGTACACTTTAAATAAATGCTTATAACCATATTGAAGTAACCTAAAGCATATTTTGAAAGACTTAGGCCACCGGCTTGTCGGTCCCAGACGCAGTCGCCTCGAATCGCTTGGGCGCACAGGACGGAAGATGGAAACCTGTATACCTGCGGTGAACACTTTTCTGTATATGTTAGCGTCTTTTTATAATTAAAAACTAAATAACATCATCATCATAATCATCATCAGCCTAACCACGCCCACTGCAGGGCAAAGGTCTCTCCCATGCCTCTCCAAGCAACCCTGTCCTGTGCCAGCTGCGGCCACCGTATCCCCGCAAACTTCTTAATTTCATCCACCAACCTAACTTTCTGCCGCCCCCTGCTAAGTTTGCCTTCTCTTGGAATCCACTCCGTTACCCTTAACGACCATCGGTTATCTTGCCTTCGCATTACGGGCCCTGCCCAAGCCCATTTCTTCCGCCTGATTTCGACTAGGATGTCATTACCCTGCGTTCGTTCCCTGACCCACTCCGTGCTCTTCCGATCTCTTAAAGTTGCACCTACCATTTTTCTTTCCATAGCTCGCGGCGTTGTCCTTAACTTAAGTTGAACCCTTTTCTTTAGCCTCTGCGTTTCTGTACTATAGGTGACTACCGGTTAGATACAGCTATAGTATACTTTTCTCTTGAGGGATATTGGTGAACTGTCATTCATGCCCTAAGAGAATCTGCCACATTCGCTCCACCTCATTCTTATTTTTCTCGTTATTTCACTATCATTATTCGGATCTGCATTCACTACCTTCCGTAAGTAGATATAGTCCTTGACCACTTCCAGACCATTGCTTCTAATCACAAAGTGCTGTTCTCTTCCTGGAGTGTTGACCAATACTTTGGTTTCCTGCATGCTAGTTTTCAGACTCGACGTTTTGCTCTGCGTATCTAACTCATTGATCATTTTTTGCACTTCATCTACTGAGTGGCTTAGCAAGACAATGTCATCAGCGAGTCGCAGATTACTAACATATTCTCCGTTAACTCTTATCCCAAACTGTTCCCAATCCAGGCCTCGGAATACCTCCAGTAAACAGGCGGTGAATAGCATTCGCGAGATCGTGTCTTCTTGCCTGACGCATATTCGTAGGTAGAAGTCTGACCAAGCGTTTGGTATAACGGGAACAAAAGGTCCCTTTTTAATTGTTTGGCGCAAAAAAAGTCAATGCTGACTGCTGCTTTCCCATAACTAATCTCATAATCCCTGCTTTAGAAATTTGTAACGACTTCATGTGGTTTAGAAGCTAAGCCCTGCAACATAGTGTGATTTTCCCTGCGGTTCTGAGCAGCAGGTGACCATGCTTACAAACGACAGCACACAAAAACGGACTTAAAGAGCACGAAAGCACGCAGCCGCGTTAATGGTGTCCGACATGTCGCCATACGGCGGCGATTCCAGCGGCGCCAGCGTATTGATTTTATTTGCAAGCATTATTAAAGACAGGGAATCCTCTCTTTTATATTTACTAAAGATGAATCTGATAGCCTTCCTTTGAACACGCTCTAAATTCATTATATTCTTTTTTAGTATGAGGATCCCATACAACTGCTGCATACTCCAATTTCGAATGGGCAAATGTGTTGTATGCTAACATTTTGGTATTTACAGGTGCATTTCTAAGTTTCCTTTTCAAGAACCACAGCTTGCGCAACGCTGCTGAACATGTAATGGAAATATGGTTCGACCAAGAGAGTTTATTATTGAATGTGACACCCAAATACTTGTATTTTTCAACCTCAGATATTATTGTGTTGTTAGAGAGAGAGAGAGAAAAGGACGGAAAGGCAGGGAGGTTAACCAGGCGATGCCCGGTTGGCTACCCTACACTTGGGGAGGGGAACAAAGGGGAAAAAAGGAAAAAGAGCGGCAAGGAAATGAGTCTTCTAAGTGACCAGCGACCACTATGTCACAGGGGCAGAGGGCGCGCACTGAAAACTTAGATTATAGGCGGGAAAGCAACCCCGAGTCCCTTAGGAAATTCAGGAGCGCTTTCACCGCTTTCCGTTGTCTGGAAGGTTGTGTCCAAGGCCCCAGAACGTTAGACTCTGTTAATGGACGCGAGTCCAAGCGGAGCAGAGAAGCAACTAGGAAACTGCGCTCTCGCTCAAAACGAGGGCAGTCACAGAGGAGGTGGCTGATCGTCTCGTCACAACCACACTGGCCACACGCAGGAGAGTCAGCCATTGAGATGAGATGGGAATAGGCGTTTGTGAACGCCACTCCCTAACCACCAACTCGCCTAACAAGAAGTTCTTCTTAAGCACATAAGAAAATACACTAGGTTCTTTTTTCCGTGTGACTTGCAGCAAAACTGTTTTGTTTACATTGATTTCCATGCACCAAAGTTCACTCCAATCACGGATAGCATTAACTGATTTCTTTTGACGGTCAAGAGCGAACGTTAAGAGCAAAAGATTGCTTTGCAAAACGAGATGAGGACAATCGAGATCTCTAGGTTAAATGAGAATGAAGAAATCTGAGATCACTGCGGCAACCCGGATTGGAAGAATGCGAAAGCATTGACGCCTCATCGGCACACGTCGCCTCTCTTTGCCTCTTTACTGATTAACTATAGATGAATTCATTAATTATCGGTCAATTGATTGTTTATTGGTCAAGTGATTAATTATTGATCAATTCATTAACTATCTGTCAAGTTATTAATTATAGGTCAATTGACTAATCACCAATCGATTGATTAATTATCGATTTTTTAGCGTTATCGGTCGATGGTTGATGGCCTATTTCATTCGAACTTGACACCTTGATTGCTTTTCTGTCCACTTACTATAAACTCGTCGAAACTATTCAACCCTCCATTGCTCTTGCTTCTAATTAACTAATTACTCCAAATCAATGAAGTGTTTTTTTCCAATTTCTTTGGATTTCATCCCCTAAACACGTCTCAATCCATTTAGAACTTTGATTTTTTCAGTCATTTTGTACAGTTCCCGGCTATTGCTTGCCGTCTCCGCTATTTTGACAATCAGTTTCGACGTTCTTACTCTAATTATTGCCTGTTATTAATTACCTAATCATCTTAGTGACAATTTTTGTTTGCGCAGCATCCTCATGACGTCCTCTATCGGTTACAACCATTCGTTTGATGCTACCTCTTCTGAGAACGTCACAACTGCTGCGGAGACGTTTTGGTGACACGTTTTGGTGACACGTTTTGCGGACACGTTTTGGTGACACGAGCCCGCCGACATAGCCTAGGAATGTTTTCGCATTAATAAAAGCCAAACGACTGATGCTTCTGCGACCACTAAGAACAACAGTGGACAAAAATCTGTCGTTATAGTGCTTTCTTAGCTTCCTTGAGTACAGGCAAACCGACCTGTTTTCTCAAATCCAGTGCATGGTGCACGTGCACGCCCGATTTCTTTGGAGTTTTATTCTAAAAATTAATCTCGAAAGGATAGCTGCAATTTTTTTAGCTAAACTGATTTATCGACTGGAGTCACACAAAGCAAGAAAGGCACTTGGTATGGCTCATTGAATGGTGGCACGTTTTAGTGTGCGTTATTTTGAACTCGTGTGTGGAGCGCTATTTCATCCCTTCTCCGCCGTTATTTTGAAAATTTTTGCTCTGATTTATATTGATAAGTTATAGTCGATGTTCTCCCACATGATGGCTGCCGACCCTTGTAGCGGGCTTTGTTCGAAAGAACAAGACGCTCGATGCGCATACAAAATGCATATAAAATAAAAAGACTTTTTTGCTGAAATAGTTGCCCCAATAAGTGCATCCCACCATGAAGTCTCTTTCCAAGCAGTTAACAAAGCCGCCGATTCCCGAAAACTATCTCCACACGCAGACCCGATATGCAAACTATTCATTAAGCAGCTTTGACTGGGAAAGCTTACCAAAGAATTGACATCTGAGGTTAACCACTTTAAACGCAGCGCTGACAATCAGCTATGATAACATGGGCCGGCTTAACGTCCTGTGATATTGCCGTTCTTCTCCCAAGTCTTGAGCTTAAACTACATTCTTTAGGGTAGGCAATAAAATAAACTATAGAGAATTTTCGAATCAGTGCGAAAACACGAAATTTTGCTAAGTGCAAGACGGCGATGACCGGGCAGTGCCGGGGGATGAAGCGCTCGCGCTAGGCCAGCTGCGGACATGCAAAAGACGATTTTGCTTGGGTCAGCACCGTTGGATTAGTGCCACGTAGAAGACGAAGAAGAGCGGACAGCGCCACGGGACGGAGCGCTGGCGCTAGGCGAACAGACAACGGAACAAGCAGAGGACAATTTTGCTCAGGGTGTGTACCCGTCGGACTACTGCTTGCGCACTAATAATTAATCAAAACAGTGCCCTGCCCGCAGTGCCTATTGAATAACAGCCTAGCTTAGTCTACCGAAAGATTAAGTCCTGCGGAACAAGAAAGATATATACCTACGCAGCATATATTCTTCTTGGAGAGTTTGTGTATGAAAGCAGTGGCCAAAACTGAGGTTTCGCATAAAAATTACCAAACTGTAGATCTATGCTATTATATGCTAATTCTATAGTTGAGGTAAAATAAGAGGGCCAAGGGAATAAAATAAAAGAAACTCTAATGAGCTGTGGGCTGTAGTTGCTGAGTAAGACTTTCTAAACATGCCTCAATTTACAGGGTGTCCCTGCTAAATGTAACCAAGCATTTAAAAGAGACGAAGTGCCCTGGCCCCGTGAGACCAACTGAGGGTTGTTGCCAGTTGCGTGTCCTAGTGCAGTATTTTTTTATTACGCAAACGTAATTAATTAGCAGAGACTATTAGCTAACTTTTTAATTATTGCCTTCAGGAAGAAAGTGTCAATGCAGAAATTGTACATCCCGTAGAAAAATAACCGGTCGCCATGTTTGCAACCAAGTACCACTGATACAGCTTCTTTTATTTGCCTTAAAAGAAAGCCCGCGAAATACAAAAGAACCACGTGACAGGGAAGCAGTTTCAGCGTCCTCAGACGACCGGTCAAGCAACGACATTCGCTCTTTGCAACGCTGTACCGAACGGGGTTCGGCGTTTTGCGATGGTTGCGAGGTATACGCCAGCAACTCTCGCATGGGCGCTAGGGCGACCGCTTCTTCAGCGCGTGACGGCCCAAGTTGGGCGGCACGGCCACATGCCTATCATTCCAGGCGAGGTTTCGCGTAAAAAAGCGCTCCATGCGAGCCGCGCTTCACTTCCTTGAAAAGCAGCGCCCGCTTACTTTCCATGACGCATAAGCAGTTCCTGCCGCATATTTCGCCACCACCTCAAAACTCCGAACCCTGTTCGGGAAAGCGTTGCAAACATGAGCGGATGTCGTTGCTTGACCAGTCGTTTGGGAGCGCTGAAACTGCTTCCTTATCGCGTGGTTCTTTTTTTACTTCGCGGGCTTTCTTTTAAAGCAAATAAAAGAAGCTGTATCAGTGGTACATGGTTGCAAACACGGCAAACGGTTATTTTTCTATGGGATATACATCTCCTGCATTGACACTTTCTTCCTGAAGGCAATAATAAAAAGTTTGCTAATTAGTCTTTGCTAATTAATCAATTTTGCATAATGGAAAACTACCGCAGATTAGGACACTCGACTGTCAACAACCCTCAGTTGGTCTCACTGGGGCTAGGGAACATCCTTTTTTACAAGCGTGGTAACATTTAGCTGGGACACCCTGTATATGGGAACCACGGCCCGGCGCGCAGGATCACGTCGCTTACTGCTTTGCCTTGTGGTTCGTCGGGACATTCGGACGTTGGCGTCAGAGTTTTGGTGCAAAAAACGTGAAACGAGATGTTTATTTTTGTGCGAGCAGAGCTTTGCCCGGAAACGACCCAGCCAACCTTGCTCTCACATTATGAAATTCCCGCCAAAGGGCTGACTGCTCGCGCTCTTGGTGCCACTGGATTACTCTACTAGGAGACAAGTAAGAAGCTTTCGCGAGAAAAATATTTCTGTGGACAGTGCGACGTAAGCTCAGAAGAGTCCACGTGCTGCGTGTATCGGTTGTTGGCGACCTGGAATGCGGAAAATGTACGTTATGCAAGCCATGCTTTCTCAACTGCAGCACTCAGAGCACTTTCAAATTGCAAAGCTGTGAGTCTACGCCGGGAGAGAAGTTAAACCCGAGCATCGATGGTCCCGGTGCCACAACCGCAAGCCAGAAAACAAAACTATAGCTGATCTTATTCCGTCACAGTTCGCGCGGTCGGAGCAAAGTGTTTACGAAGTTTTTCATCCGTCTGTTTTTTTTTTGTTTTTTTTTTGTTTACAGCGCGCCTCTCAGCTGATTCAATTCACTAGCGGGTCACTGAGTGGAGCCGGTCTACCCCAGTTTCTGGGCTGTAGTTAAGGAAGTGCAAAGGTTCTTAACGCAGTGGGCATTCAGCGAAATGCGGATGTTTATCCCAAGAAGCGACGCACCGCCATGCATTAATTTACAAGTTTTCAAACCGTCGGCAACGAGGGAGTCGTCACTGGTTGTGTTTGGGTCATCGTACTTCAACGATGACAAAACTTTGAGAGTGCCTGTCTTTTCATGACGGCACTACTGGAGACCCATGTTTGCACAGCGTTGCCAGAAAGACAGTTCTGGAAAGAAAGCGCCTGTATGAGCAACAGGAGGTCATATACACGTCCCTTTGGCAGGGAGCAACCAACTTGTACAAAAATGACGATTCGTTTTCAGTTATTTGTAAACTGAACTTAAAAATGACGACTGGATAGTGTAGCCAGGAGGGAAACTACTTAGACACTAGAAAAAACTGCGCTTGACTGTAATCACTACTGAGTAATGATTCATTTAACTCTTTCCTGTCCGCGCCTATTCCCATCGATAGCCCGCTATCGATGGTTTCAAGTTCGTATTTTCCCGCTTTTTGAAGCGTTCTTGGACAACTAGCGCCATCCAGTGTGAAATAAAAGAACTTTTTTTTAGTTTCGCTTTTGGTTTGACTTTTTCCGCCAAGCGGTTATTTTTGAAGGCCTCCGGAGTCAGCTGACCGGCGCTCCTTGTTTCCACCATGGCGTCGACGTCGCGCGCTGCTGCTGCGCCGAAACCGCGCGTTTCCACAGAAATTGATGCTCCTGAGAGTTCGTTTTTGGACGAGAACAGCCGCAGTGAGGATTCAGAAGACGACTTCGGCTCTTCAGACTTCAGCACCGACAGCGAAACTGCGTCAGACCGACCCGGAACGTCAACAGCCATGCCTCGGTAAGTTTCGCATTCTCCCCCGAAATGTTCCGCTTTTGCTGCGCGCTTATCGGAATAGATCATAGTGTTCTGAAGGTCATAACTCTTATCTGCAGGGTGTCAACGTCTTTCGGGTGGGATTACTTGCCGCCGGCAGCGCAGAGAGTCGTGTTTTCGGCTCGAAGACAGCCAGGGGTCGACCTCGGCGTTGCTCGCCGGAGTGTCGCACGGCGCTCGGCGGCGCGGTCGTCAACAGCTTCATACTTTTTGACGCGCATCGCCAGGAGCATCCCGAAGCGCCAGAATTGTCGAGGACATCAAGATTTGATCAGTTCACGTTCAGACTTGAATTGATCGAGCAACTCCTCGGATTTGATGAGCCACATCCTGAGGACCCCAATGTTCGCCCTCTGTTTCCGCCTCGTGATTGACCTCAGGGGCTGCAGCACAAGCCGCAGAAAATGCAAAGTACCGGAACTGCAAATTGTGCTATGAAGAAAAAAAGGTGGAAGAAAAAACAAATGTTTTCTGTGAGACATGTGAGGCCAACCTCTGCTTCACGGCAAGAAGGAACTGTTTCGCGCGGTGGCACGATAGTCACTAGGACTACTGTTTCCTTTCCTAGCCCAGCTAATACTGTTCGCAGCAAACTAAAATTTGCTGCAATGTTGCATCGATCCCTGTTGTAGAGAATTTATATTTTGACATTTTTTCTGTTTTATTTTTGTGACGAAACTTTGATGTTTTTGTGTGTTTTTTTCTTTGTAAGTACAATTTTCTTTCTGATAATTTTTTTTTCATCTCTTACTCAATAAACATGTTGACTGTGACTAATAACAATGTGAAGAGAATTTCCTCCTCTACAATTCAGTACCATACACTCCTGTACCAAGCAAGTTTTGTTAAAGATGAAAAATTATTAACGATACGACCTGAAAACCACCATTTTCCCCGCGGACAGGAAAGAGTTTTAACGCTCAAAACTTCTCTCCTTTCATATTGCCAGGGAGCCGTACTTGATCCCTAATATAGTGGAACAAGTCTGACGTCTTCCGCTCTTAAACATGTGTATTAGTCTAGCCCCGTTGCCGTTCAGCGGTGTTTCATTAACGGAACATTGGATTGGTTTGGTTTATGGAGTTTTCCCGAAGCGACTCGAAGCGAAGAGCCGTAGGTGAATACTGGAAGGTAGTAAACGCAGAAACTTTCCAGCCTCATGCAGGCAGCGCTGAGATTCGCAGAATTTCTTATGGTTGCCTGGTAACTTCTTTCTTGAAGTGCAAAGCGTCATATAATTTCAACCATGCTTTCGCGGTTGCAGTCTTCACTTCTCGTGGGAGCGGCGGTTCCGCATTCGAGCCACAGATCACAAAGTTTATTTTTTTACTGCGAACATTCTGAGATGGCTGTGTAGCTTTTTATTGCAGCCGCATGTCTGTGCTCAAGTTAATTTTGATGAGCACTGGCTCCTTTAATTGCAATCTACATTATAAGGCACAAAACGTGACTAAATGAAGCAGTGACCCTCTCGACGAAGAGGTATTCTTTGCGGAGGCGATATACGGTCGGTGGGTCCTTTGCAATTAGAGTTTGAAGGAGTAATTACCGGCATCTTAAGGGTGCAAGGTTTGCGGCATTACAATTGAGCCCGAGTACGAGCCTTCAATTGTCTCCCTTTCCGGCTTGTCAGCTTGGACTGCATCCCACTTTCAGGAATGTCCTTGAGTATACATTTGACTGACATCTTTCTGACGCCTTGATTCGACTTGTCATCTGTAGTTATCGTGGTTAGAACACTTGGAAAAGCCACTTTCCCGGACAAATGGGGGTTCAGGGTTTTAGCCACAGACCAGAACGAATTTGTTTCAAGTGAGAATGCTTAAGAAGGCTGCATCACTTTACAGGCGTGTGGCTAGATGCGCAGGTAGATGTTAATTGTATTTGCTCCCTGCGGCACTCCGTCCAACCACGTGGCCGCCCCTGGTGCCCCACGTCACGGCCCTCCCTCTTAAATCATGAGTGACTGGGACGTGGGACGCTTATTACCACGCTGGCTGTTGATGATAAGGTACCCTGCGATCTCGGTGACCGGCGTCTGTGCTCCGCGCGTGGCTCAAATTCAGTGAATTAAGTCGCAAACTAAAAAATAGAGCACTAATGTCATCATCACCATCAGCCTCACTGCGCCCACTCTCTCCAATCAATCCTGGTCACTAATGAATATCATATAATCATCATAGATAAACACAACATATATCGCTGAACTCTGCGACATTTGTAATGGTCGCCTGCTCATTTATAACGTTTCTTTCTCGCCTCGCCTGCTTGACTAAACTCCATTCCTATGCTTCTGAGCACGTTGAGTCGTCAATGCCTATTCACCGGCACATAAACGACTGCGTTCATTCGTGCGGCGACGACAAAAACAAGTAGAAAACACTCTAATCTGAGCCCCCTTGAATGTGGATTTTTGAAAACGCCGTGGTATGCCGGTGGTCTTGGCGTTTTCTCGGTCGCATTTCCGCATTTCTAGCCGCGGCAGCTGCCCTTGTCCTGCCAAGCTGTGAGGTGATGGCCGCTAGGTGGCGCCAATGGTAGACGGGGAAACTTCAGCGCAGGTTCTCTATAATAAAATGACAAAGCTCCTAAATAAAAAAAAGTGCGTGGTATGTGAGGTTTCATGCCTTGAACCGACACGCAGGCTATAAGGGATGTTGTTATGGTTAGCTCCGGGTTAAATTCGACTACGTGGGGTTTTTTAACATGTGCTGTCATCGCGCAGCAGACGGACATTATTGCATTTCGCCTCCATCTAAATGCGCCCTCTGCACCCGGGATTCGATCCCGCGACCTTGGCATCAGCAACGAAACTACGAGCCACTGTGCCACCCACCACGGCGGGAACCAATGTGATTTGCTCCAAGAGGCCGCAACAAACTTTGTTTTCAAGCTATCTAACGCTCTTCATTTCTGTAAATTTAAAAGAACAAATCCGTGTGTTCTTACTCAAGTGTACTAATTGGTGGGGGTCAGAAATATGTGGTGTGGTCGCAGCAGATATATGTCCAGCAAGCAAACCTAAAACATTTAAAACCGTTTAAATCTAAAGCATCTTTCTTAAAGCCGCCGCTGTGGCTCAGTGGTTATGGTACTCGGCTGCTTACTCGAAAGACGCGGGTTTGATCTCGGCCGCGGCGGCTGAATTTCGATGGAGGTGAAATTCTAGAGGCCCGTGTACTGTGCGTTGTCAGTGCACGTTAAAGAACACCAGATGGTCGAAATTTCCGGAGCCCTTCACTACGGCGTCCCTCATAGCCTGAGTCGCTTTGGGACGTTAAACCCCAATAAACCAAACCAAACCTAAAGCGTTTAAATCGCGAATTCCCGCACCAGCATGACTTCAGCTACAGATTGATCTCGTCTAGCAAGTAATTAGTTTTTTCATTCATTGCTCTCATTTCGTTTCCATATTTGTGCCTTTTGGACACAAATTGCATGATATAGGCGAATCGGTGCTGACAAATATTTTGTTTCTTCATTCTTGAACGAGCAGCTCTAAAGTTGGAGAACGAGAACAAACAAAGCCTGCTTTACGTGCTCTGGCAAAAATGGGGGGGGGGGGGGGGGGGGGGTAATAGTGTTAGATCTGAATCGTGGCTGACTCATAAGCGCGCGATTATAGTCCTTGCAGCATACCCCGGAACTTTATCGCGAAAATATCGCAGAAGCGGCGTCTAGAGCGTGAAATCAGCCTGCTGAGCTCGCGCGACTTATGCCGGACGGTAACGAGGTTAGACGCCGTTGATGTGCGTATGGCAAGCCTATTTCTGATTGCATGCCTCAGCGCTAATCACGCTGCAAGGCTATCTTGTGTTTACGAAGAGAAAAAATAAAACGCGCTGCGACAACGCAGGAGGCACCGATGAAAGTCAGAAAACGAAACTATTAGCCCCGAAATCATGTCCAAGAAATATGTATGACGCCCTCTCACAGTCAGCCGAAGTGACGTCACGAGAAGGACTCCAGCGTTAACGCTCCGGCTGCATTCGTTTCTCCAAGTACCTTCATGTTTGCTTCTACTTTGTTGCTCGTGACTGTATCTCACGAATGATGAGAGTAGCTGTGGTAGAATCTCACGTAATCAAAATCGCTGTGAATCATATCACTGTTTCTTTGAAAGCACAAACAACGGAACACGTCGCGGCAAATGCACGGGCGCTCATGCAATCCGAGGTAGTCATGTGACGTCACGGGCGGCATTTTGGAGTACAGTGTACAGCTTCAGCAGTGAAGCTGAAGCAGGTAAGCCGATTAGATATGTTTGCAAACCTTTTGCCGTGCTATATGCACCACGAAATGGCCTGCCCACTGTGAAATGGCTGCATACTCCCTGCAGGTAGCGTCACACTTGGGAAATGATGCTTCCGTGCCGTTGTGCCAGTATTCTTGTCTTAATCTGCTTTCCTTTTTTTCTCAGGTTTAGGTTCACGAACGATATAACTTTGCTTCATGTCACTGCAGGCGGTGGGCGCTCAGTGCTATCAGACTGCCCTTCGTTTGTATCTGTGCGTTCTAAGAATAGCGAACTTGAATTTCTCTTACCTAACACGTTATATGGAACCTGTGATGCAACATCAAAATCTCTCTGAACAAATCCTATTCGCCGCTGCGTGCAGCGCTATTTAGGGGATAATTGTGACTTGCGAATCTCTCCTCTTTGCAATCGCTCTGCCAGTGAGCACCATCAATCGCTGAGCAGCACCGATCAGTTCAGCGTTCGGAGGCCGTGTGAGCGGACGCGCTTCACATGCGCTCCGCAAACTTTATCCTTTACGACCGGGTTAACTCATTCCAGCCGTCTGAAACTAGTATCATCAGCCTCCGCTTCTCGTCAGGAACCTGCCGGTAACACCTTTTCTCGGTTTGCATGGACTAGCACATCAAGAGGAAAGTCCATATCTTTTCCTCACAGCGCTGCGCTAAGAGGCTAAGCCTCGCGACGCAGCAGCCACCGATACCGAACGCCGCTATAGAGACGCAGCTTCGCGCTCGGACCACCGGCGCGTCGGTGCCTCGAAGGCAGCATGGAACCCATTGTAGTAGAGGGAGAAGACATGTCACCCTCCGAACTGACCTCTACCAATGGCTGGCAATCAGCGCACGACAAGCGATGCTCAAGTCGCAACTCTCCTCCCACCATTACTCCGAACCTGCCTCAAGCCTCGGCCGGACGCCTGCCCCGGCCGCCTCAACTGTCTTCGCTACGCCACCCCAAGCTACCCATCGACCATCATAAGATCATCCTTCGTCCCCGTGGCGGCCTCAACCTTCAGACCGTGAATGGCGCAGTGCTTCGCGATGCCATTCTGCAAGCAGCTCGCCTCGGACCTCAAGAGGCCAAGCCTGACACAGTCATCATCAATACCCTCCAACACCTCATTCTCATCAACACACCCGACGCGCAGCGCCGACTCCGCTACGTCGCCATCAAGTCCGTGCTCATCAAAGGAACATCCTACGACATATACTCCTACCAAGCAGCCCCGGAGGACTGCGCCCGCGGCGTGGTCCATGGGGTCCCTCTCGATCATTCATACGAAGATATCAAGGACGGTCTCAGTCACGAGCGGAACCCTCTAATCCTCGACTTTAGACGGATGGACTCGACAGAGTCCATCATTATTCTCTTCGAAAAAGACTGGGTGCCCAAGCACATCTATTACTCTTGCGTCCTCTAGAGATGCTACCTGTTTAAAAAGAAGATTGAGCACTGCCTTAACTGCGGCGCACTCGGACACCGCGCGGATGTATGCCCGGCTCCTAAACAACGCCGCTGCCCCGGCTGCGACCAAGTAGAACCCCCCGAGGACCCCTCCTGCACGCCGCAATGCAAGATCTGCGGCAAAGAACACCTGACGGCGGACAGAACGTGCAAAGCGCGCTTCCGCACTCCATACCTCGTCAAAAAGAGGTACTGGGATGCCAAGCGAGCCGCCGAGTCAAACGCCAGTGGGAGGTGTCTGACACTTACCACATGGTGTGGGCCTGCCAGCAGAACCCATCCCTATCCCCTATCCCAAACCCCACCCGAGAGGACTGGGAGGCGACCCTGTCCGGTTGCTACACCCTCGAGGCCCAAAGGGCCTTAACGCAGCGCGCCCGGGCTGCGGCAAACGCCAACGCTCGCCCCGGAGTCCTTCCCGGTGCTGCAGCCTGCAGCACTGAAACAGCCGCCTAGCACTACCAAGCCCGAGGCCCGGTCCCGCTACTGAACCGGAACCAGGCCACCACCACCTCCAGTCCCCCCGAGGCCACCTGCCCAAGCACCCGGCCGCTGCACCACCAGTCAGGTGAGCTGGGCAGGCGTAGTCTCCCAGAACTCCGCCAACCGCCTCTATGAAGAGCTGTTGCGTGTCCGAGCGCAGCTCGCCTCCCTCCAAACCACCAACCTCCACCTCCAGGCCCAGCTACGTCCTCATCAGCAGGCCCAAACTCCTACCCCGGGCACAGCGGCCCCGGCCGCTCCTACCCCAACTCTTCGACCGTCACCCCTCCCTACTCGCGAACCACCAGCCAAGAAGCGGGCTGCAACTTCCCCTACCTCCTTGACCACAGCACCCCGGCCGAGATAACCCCAGTCCTACCTCCCAAATTCGAAGAACTCATGGAAGCCAGAATTCAGGCTGCGGTGCAGACGGCCATCCAGGCCTTCGCCAATGAATTATCCAGGCTCACTACCCGTCTAGACGAATTCGCTCGCCAAATTGACGAAAGATTTAAGGAGCAAGAGGCTCGCTACGCGACAGCTTGTGCCGCCGCGCAGCCTAAAAAGCAGGCCCAGCTCCACACCCTCTCTAACTCCTGCACGGCGAACGACACCATCAGTGATGGCGAGGCCACGCACTAGCCTCACCATCTGGCAGTGGAACTGTCGCGGCTTTGGTTCCAAGCGGGGACTGGTTCACCAGTTCCTAGCTCGGGCAGACGGCCCCGACGTGCTCGCGCTGCAAGAGCCCTCCAATCCCCTTACCCTACCCAGCCACCTTCCCATCGTCCCCATTTCTCCTACACCCCCTCGGGTTGCATTCCTTGTACGCCGTGCGCTCACTACCATCTCCCACACCTTAGACGTCCCTGAAATAGATCATCTCCTCATCGAACTGGTGCCGCAGCACACTCGGGATAGCAGTCTCTTCATCCTCAACGTATACAGCCACCCGAAGTGCCTGCGGCACGACTTCGACCGACTATTCACGCTTGCCAAGCGCGCCGCACACAAATGCCCCCTCCTAATTGTAGGGGACTTCAACGCCCCACATACGGCCTGGGGCTACACAACCGACACCCCAAAGGGACGTAGGGTATGGCTCACAGCTCAACAGGCCGGCTTCTCCCTTATCACAGACCCCACCACCCCTACTCGCATCGGGAACAGCGTCTGCGCAGACACTACTCCCGACCTCACCTTCACCCACCGCCTCCCCCACGCTGCGTGGTGTAACACCCGGAAGAATCTGGGTAGTGATCACTACATTATCGAGATTCTCCTACAATCAGGCCAAACACGCAGACCCCCTCGTGGTGCTACCATCACGAAATGGGACTCATTCCGCACCTGCCGAGCAGCTCGTACTCTAAACACCATATCAGACATAGCTACTTGGACCGACCAACTCCAGCGGGACGTCCGCGCCGTGACTCGCCGCCTCCCAGAGGAATGCCGTCCAGACGCAATGGAATCTCATCTCATACACCTATGGGAGGCCAAGGCGGGTCTTGAGCGGAGGTGGCGATGTCAACGCTGGAATCAAACACTCAAACGCCGGCTGGCCCGGCTCAACAAGGAGATTGAGACACATGCCGAGACCCTATCTCGCCAAAATTGGGATTCCCTCTTTAACAGGTTGGACGGCAACATGAGCCTGCCTCAGACCTGGAACCTATTCCGCCATCTCATTGATTTAACTCAGTCCAAAACACACCAGCAACACAACCTCATAAAGCTCATACACACATCCGAGGCCTCCCCGCAGGAACTCCTCGAGGAGCTTCGTGATCTATACTTCCCCGCATATCCCTCCGCAGACCACCCTGACTACAAAGGCTCACCCAACGACCTCCTCGACCGACCGATCACTGAGGCGGAAGTCGAGGCAGAACTTCAGCGCCTCAACACGTCCTCAGCTCCTGGCCCCGACGGAGTGCACAAGGCCCTCCGCAACCTTGATTCCCCCTCCGTCAAAGCCCTAACCGACTACTTCAATGAATGCTGGCTGCGCGGCGCCCTCCCACCTCAGTGGAAAGACGCCAAGGTAGTCTTTATTCCCAAATCCGGCCTACCCCTTCTACCGGTTAACCTTCGTCCCATCTCCCTTACTTCGTGTGTGGGCAAGCTCATGGAGCATGTTCTCCACACGCGGCTCAGCCGATATCTGGAGAATAACAACCTCATGCCTTCGTGCATGTTTGGTTTCCGCCCAGGCTTATCCACCCAGGACGTCTTTCTTCAACTCAAACACCACATCCTTGACTCCCCCGCGGGCGACACCAAGGCTATCCTCGGTGTCGACCTGACAAAAGCTTTCGACAACGTTACCCACACAGCCGTCCTAGAAGGCCTTCACGCCCTAGGCGTAGGTCCACGGATGTACAATTACGTCCGCGACTTCCTCTCCAAACGCACAGCCACACTCACCTTGGGCGATCACCAGCTCCCCGGTGTCTCGCTGGGAGCACGGGGAACGCCTCAGGGTGCTATGCTGTCTCCTATTCTCTTCAACAAAGCCCTTCTCCAACTCCCTCACCAACTCGCCCAAGTTCCCGACATACATTTCAGCTTTTATGCTGACGACATCACTGTCTGGGCCAATCGAGGCAGTGATGGCGGCATGGAACACAACCTACAATTGGCCCTCAACATCGTCGACTCGTACGTTCGCGCGCGCGTCCTCGCCTGCTCCCCTTCCAAATCGGAACTCTTCCTTTACCGCCCCAGGCCGCACGACCCTGCCAACCCTCCCATATCACTTAAACTAGGGAATCATCCCATTCCCCTCGTCTCAAAGATTCGCATCCTGGGCCTTGTCCTTCACTCCCACGGCGCGCACGGTGACACCATCCAAGCTCTCCAGACACAAACTCAGCAAGTCACCCGTCTAATACGACGCGTGGCGAACCGGCGCGCAGGTCTGCGAGAGCGGAACACTCTACGCCTCACCCAAGCCTACATCACGAGCCGCACGGCGTACTCATTTCCCTACCTCCCCCTAAAGCAGAAGGAGCGAGACCGCTTCAACGCGCTTCTCAGGAGCTGTACGAAGGTCGTCCTGCGCCTACCCCCCAGCACCTCTACTGCTCGGCTCCTCAACCTCGGTACCCACAACACATTTGAGGTGCTGGCAGTAGCCACTCTAACAGCACAGATGACTCGCCTGTCGGGCACCGTGGCAGGCCGCACTCTGCTCTGTCAGCTAGGCATCGCCCCGATCATCCATCCTACCGAGGTGGCCCCCCTACCTCCAGACCTACGCTCCCATCTCATCACCCATCCCATCCCTAAGAACATGCACCCGGAGCACGACGGAGAACGCAGGGCAGCCCGCGCCAAATCCCTGCACAAGCTTTACGGCAACAGTTCCGAGGTAGCCTATGTGGACGTGGCAGCGTACTCGTCGGGCTCTCGCATGGTCCTCGCCGTCGCTAACAACCAGGCCCGATTACTCGCATCAGGCTCCATCACCAGAGACTCATCAGAAACTGCAGAAGAAGCAGCCATTGCGCTCGCTCTCATCTCCACCTCTGCCACCAAAATTCTCTCCGACTCAAAATCCGCGGTGTCCAATTTCGCTAAAGGCTTGATATCCCGCACCGCGGCTCGGCTTCTACGCTTCTGGCACCCCACCCGCCCTGTAACCCTTATCTGGACCCCCGCACACGCAGGTCTCCCGGGTAACGATGAGGTCCACTCCCTCGCCCGAGGTCTCACTTTACGGGCTGGAGTTGGACCCCCTCCGTCATCCCAGGAGCGTCTGCTTACCTTCAGAGATATCCTTACCCACTACCGTGATACCCGGCGCGTTTATGCACCACCGGCTCCCTCTCTAACCCTAACCCAGGCCTCCCACTGGCGCCGACTCCAGACCCGTACTGCTCCTTACCCTATTCTTCTTCATGCCCGCTACCCCGATCAGTTCCTTTCCTCCTGTAAGCTCTGCGGGAAACCGGGAGACTTTATTCATATCCTTCTCACATGCCCCACCTTCCCACACCCTCCATCCCCAACCACGGCGGAGTCATACTGGGAGACTCTCCTGGCCAGCTCCGCTGCTGCTGACCAGCGCCGGATAATTACCGACGCCTTGAAGCGGATAGCCCTACAAGGACTGTCCTTTGCCCTTTAAGGTCAACCCCCTAAGGGTTGCCTCGTGCCACGTAAGGGGAGGCAGGGTTTGCGCCTTCTGCATTGCTTGGCAATAAATGTTTCAACCACCACCAGCAGTCGCGGCGAGTGCACGGGCGCTCATGCAAACCGTGCAGTGTGACGTCATGGGCGCCATTTCGTGGTACAGCGCGTAGCTTCGGCGGCGCAAATCAGCTTTCTGCTTCTAGACGACAGCTTTTTACTGTGAAAGCCTTTTATGGCTCCTGACTCACCGGCTTGTCCGCGCGTGCACCTGTCAATCAATGTGGTGACGTCATAACCGAAGGTAGTTTAATAGTGACGTCATCATTAATAAGGGGCCCCGAAAATTTAGGAACCAATAGGCAATGATAGTTAATGAGCTAACGGTGATTAGTTAATGATTATTAGTTAATTGGTTAATGATAATTAGTTTATTACTTAATGATAATCAGTTGATCAGTCAATGATAGTTAATGCTACCCAGTAACGCACAAACCCACTCAACACGCGTACTGCGCATGCGCGATGACGTCAGAGGATTGTGCAATCCTCGACCTTCAAACAGTTGCCAACCAGAGGGCAGCGGCAGAGGCGGTTGAAGGCTTTCGCCTCGGCGCAATTTAGGTCAACAAAGTACCCCCCCCCCCTGAATTTTTGTACATATTACCTGATATTTGTACCTAATCAACTCACTAACAAACAGCACGCAAAAGCTTCAGTAGTGGACCTACCTAGTATTTTGTATGGCGGGTAGAAATTGTAAATTGTTATATTTTTAAATTCTTGGCCACGCATAACACCCGATGCTGATGCCTGCTTCTCCTTTCTCAACCCAACCAACACGGCTTTTGACATTTTTAAACTGCTTTGTGTAGTTTAGGAAGCTAAAGCCAATTTTTTTTTGTGCAATTTCCACTGCGGCTCACAATGATTACAAACTGCGGCACGCGAAAACGAATTAAAACAGCAGGAACGCACGAAGCCACCACAGCCGTGTTTACATGAAAGCGACAACTGCCGCATCACATCGCATCGCATCAACTTTCAAGCGCATCGCATTCATGTACACTGCGATAATGCGATAGGAAAGCGCATCACATCATGCGCCAGACGATGGTGGCTTGCGGCGGGTAAGTCGACTTTCGCATAGCATGTAAACACGATCGTATCGCCTTATGTATTATGGGAAGGGAATTTGCTGCGGGCCTGGAGCGCTCGCCGAGCTGCGGGACAGCAAAATGGCGAGCCCCATAACGCCTATTCCCGCCGCCGCCGCGATTCCCGCTCCGCGAGCATTTTTTTCGCAGGAAGAAACGACAGCATTTCTTGCTATCATCAGCGAAATGAGAATTGGAGAACTGCTCGACTCGCGTCGTCAGCGAAACCAAGTTCATTTCATGCGTGTTCAAGAAGAAATGAATCGCCTTGGCTACGCATGGACATGGCAACAATTGCAGACCCACTGGAAAAATTTAAAAGGGAAATACAACAAGGTACGTCAAGTGGTTTATTTCCTGTTTACTGAGTCGTCCGAGCTCGCCAACCACTTAGTACTCATGCTTCGAATTCGGTATTTTGTGTATGCTAGGAAAGAGAGCTGCAGAAGCTGAGTGGAGCAGCGCCGTCGAAGTGGCGGTGGTTCAAAGAAATGACTTCCATCTTGGCCCATCGTCCTATGGTTGAAGCTCAAGAATACGGCTTGGATAGCGACGCAGCAGTCGAAGCTGACTACAGCCGCGGAGGTAAGGCATGCATAGTTAGCGTGACTATTTTCGACCTTTAGGTACAATGGAACGAAATGTTGCGTCGGTCGTCGGTCGGCGCAGCGCCTAAAATGTGTCTCGCACCGTCGATCAATACACCAGATCGACGTCACGCTTTTGATAGGCCCTTTGCAAGACCACGAAATCAGATTCAGTTCGCATCGACAGCTACCCCTGTTTGGAAATATAATAGGTGCAGTGCTGGCGCGTTGTGTTCTACCTCCGAGCATAAGCACACGTCGCCGCCGTCCTGCTTTGGCTCAGCCGGGTGGATTGTCAACTGAGCCGAGATGAAGCGTTGTCAGGTTGCCGCGCGTGTCAGGTGTGCGGAAAACAAAACGTTTCGACAGAGTTACCAGTCTGGCTGGTTTTAATAACTGTAGCGTACTTTGAGGCATCTAAAACCAATACTTTTTAAAGCGACAGCGTTAAGGCTCCCACGATGTGGAAAATCCGGCTCCATCGGTGTCGTCGTCGTCGGCGGCGTTGTGAGCGAAAAATCCTGATCATTACAGCTTTGTTTTTACCCTGCCTTCTCCTAACATTTCCTACACTGGGTTTCACTGCATGCAAGCAGTGTCTGCCTCTGGCTTTCTAACGCTATTTTATGCTTGTATACAGAAAGGAGTGATGACGACGACTGGCAGCAGCTTAATTCTGACGGCCCAGCCCCATCAGCTGACGACTGTACACAGTCACCTGGATGCAGCACAGACCCGCCTTAAGACAGTTCAACTTGTAAGCGGCTATGTTTTCATATTTTCTTACATGTAATCTGTTTATCTTAGGATAAATATATTTAATGTGGTCATTTTGGATGGGTATCCTTGAGCTGTAATAAGAGATTCAGTTTCTCATGTAGAGATTCATCGTTTTAACAATACATCGCAATATTATGCCGAGCTCTTAGGTTACTTGGCAAATCAGCTTATTTCGATCTTACATTGTAAACACCAGAAACCAGAATAGGTACATCGGGTGAGGATAGCAGTTTAGTTTTTATTTGCTTGTGCCATTTTCTTTATTTTGCAGATTACTAGAGGAGCGCAAAACTTTTCTTCCTTGGAACTAGCATAAAAGCCAAATGTTTTGTTATTGCTTTCAGGAGTTCAGTCGTTATTCGCAATTACTTTTTTTTTTATTCTGCGCAGCAAGCAATGCCAGCAGTTCTGCGCCGCCACCTAAGCGCCCCAGACGAGGCAAGCATTCAGAGCTTGCAGAGCTCATGGAACAGCAGCATAAACGAACGTCTGAAATGCTAAACGAACATGCTCAGCTAACCTTCCAGCATCACAAGGAGCTTATAAGAGAGGAAAATGCCTCGTTGAAAGAAATAATGGCTGGGATATCTGCCTCGTTCCAGCAGGGACTGCAAACGATGTTATCGCAACTAATTAGTCAGCCCCCGCAGCTAGCACAGGCATTTGATCTTCAGCAAGTGTACACCCGTCCTGTGTGGGCATTTAGTGATGTACCACAGCCTGCGCAACGGAGCAGCACCCCAGCAAGCCAGTTCGGGAATAGCGCGCATCAGTTTTCCCGCAATGCGCCAGTGTTCGTAGGGCCACACCAGCCTGTAAACACAATGCAGCACGGCACTCAGCTTCGGGGCCCGTTCATGGATCAGGACACTGGGCACCTGTCAACCGCTCAAAGTCATCCCGCGGAAGTTCTCAGCGACACACAAGCACGACAGGACCATCCAGAAGACACCTGAATGCACTAAAACATTTTATTTGTGCCATAACCGCTTCTACAAAGATGCCTATTGTTGTCAGTTGCACCGAATAAAATTCTTGTGCAGTGAATTTGCGTTAATATTGCACTGATGAGCATACGATAAATATTCACCATGTTGAAGAAAGTAGTGGAAAACACTGAGCTAAGTAATCGCACAAAAAATCCCGCACTCCACAAACAGACCTTGTGTTGACAGGTCTTGTTGAAGGCTGTCGAAATAAATTTTGCTCACAGTCGCTAACACCTGCCATCCAGATATCAGAAACGGTTTCACCCCTCTCTTCACAAAAGTTGTGCAGTATGCAAGATACAAGTATTACTTTCGGCATAAATTTATAGTTGATGTCGGCTTGCTTCAATGTTACACGCCATCGCCCCTTTAACCTTCCAGAAGCATGTTCCACAACATTTCGGCCTCTACTGTGGTACACATTAAATGATTCCTGCTCCCTGGTGAGATTCCCCTGGGATGCAGTGTATCCTTTCAGTATCCAAGGCAAAGCAGGATATGCCGGATCCCCCAGCAGCATGAAAGGAATCGCTCTGCCCTGGAAAGCTTTTTCTTCCTGTGGGAGGAGTTCGTCGTTTCTCTGGTACAAAGAGGACAGCCTGAGTACGGTGGCGTCAGCCGCACTACCAGGCACATTGCATGTCACACTGCGAAATCTGAAAAACAGAAGTTCATTTACTGAGATTGTTATGATGCTTGTAGTCATCCTAAATTCGTAACGCACTGTGCTAGCAATAGCTTTCGCATTCACTTACATCCACTTCCATCTGCACTGCTACAAAGCAAGACATATACATGCACGTGCACAACTAACGAACAGCTTTACCTAGAATGAGTTTAGAAGACCTCAAAGCTGCTAAAATGTGGCTTACCGGCCTCGTTCGTCCACTACTCCTTGCATGTTATATGAGGGCCACATCTTCCTGTTCACAAAGTCACGATATCCCTTCTTGGGTGCTCTAACAGGAATGTGTGAGCCATCAATTGCCCCAAAAATTTGTGGCAGGTGGCATCTTGTTTCAAAATTCTTTGCAATTGCTACCGCTTCTTCTGCAGAAGGCAGAGTTATGAATTTCTTGAGGTAACGTTCCACTAGGGTTTGGCAAAACATATACACACAATTTTTAACGCTGCTCTTATGGATGCCGAACTGATTTGCCGCGACTCTGTACTCAGCACAGCTTGCCATTTTGTATAAAGCTATGGCCACTTTTTTTCCACTGGAAGTGGCGGTCGCACACAGTACGGCTGGGTTGACATATATGGCGCCGTAAGAGCGAGTAGTTCGTCAAATGAAGCACGGCTCATCCTGAAGTTTTCCTTCCAGTCACCATCGGTGAACTCCGTTGTCGCAATACGGTCCCACCAGTCCCCAGAACGTGTCTTCATCCACACAGTTCTTTTGTTGCGTTCCATTTGCGGTAGAGCCCCTGCAAGATAATGCAAAACAAAGCATTTTATTCAGGCAGCAGTTTGCCTAGGAGACAGAAATAAAGGCAAAAAAAATGCCCGACTCGGCCCCCTTACCCCCCACACACACATCACACAGCAGCAGTGCAGAAATACACAACGCGATAGCATTACAAAAAATACATTAAAACACAGTGAAAACGACTACCAATAATACGAGAAATACACAGCTGTGAAACAAAAAAAAACAAAAGAGGTAATGGAGAACATTAAACCACGAGAAATACACGAGTATAAAAAATGTGAGTTATATATAAATACAGAGAAATAGGCGTTAATCATATGAGTGCATTTAATATTAAGCCTGTGTCAGGTTTGCCACTTGGCACACTGAAGAAAAGAACAGAACCCCTCAAACTTCTGTGCGCACAAGGTATGCGTTTATGTTCTTTTTAAATGCTTTCATTGACACACTTCCTCTGATGACATTCATAACTTTGTCGTGTTCATTCAAGAATTCAGGAATCTGGTACGTTAATTATTGTATTCCGTAGTTTACGAAAGCCTAGAACGAAAACTATGAAAGTTAATGCTCTGAGCGGCTGGTGCCAGAATTGCTGCAATACTGCACCAGCAAATTTTATGATTGTTATGTATGTGATGTGATCTTTTTTTTTGAAAATGAGCCAAAGCGCTAGTAGTTTGCTCTCACCTTGGATAAGAGCCCACAGATTGACGGCCGAAATCACCGCTGCTCCGGTCGCGCGCAGACACACTTCTCGATAAGCTCTCCATATCCGACGGCGACGCTGCTGGTGTTGTATGCAAGCGACCGTGACCAGAAGGATGTGAAAGTTCGTCCACGATGACAAAAGCAGTAGGACGTGCAAACACAATCTTGCTTTTAAAAACATGCTTCATACAATCGGGAATACACCTCGCAGACGACGAACCGGGCAAAAACCGCGGGAAGAAATACCGGAAACCGGCTGCGCCGGAAGCGCTACTTTGCTTTCGATACACGACACCATGCGCCGCTACCATCCCGCCACACAGATGATGCGCTACTTGTAAACTCTGGCGCATAGTATTACCGTAATGCGCTACGCAATGCGATACGCTACTGTCGTGTTCTATCGCTTTCATGTAAACGCGGCTACACCCGATGACGAGTAGGCGCAGTCCAAGACGTGACGTCACACAGAGACCATTAAAGCATCTCCAGTGCACGTTCTCGGGGCTGTTAGCTAACGTTCGTACGTCGTAGCTTGTGCACTTGGAACAAGACGTTCGCGAAGCTTTATTTATTCATTTACTTATGATTATTTATACAAAATACTTACAGCGCCCCCCCTGGGGCATTGTTGTAGGGGGATGAGATTACATTTGGAGAGATTTAGCGCCATATTCCATTTTTCGCACCAAGAGAACACGGAGTAGAGGATATGTTGTAAAGTAGCGGCATCTGCTTCCGAAGAAATGTTGCGGTAGATACAGCAGTCGTCTGCCTAAAGTCTGATTTTACTTGAAATGTTGCTAGTGAGATCATTAATAATTGATTTGATTAAAAACATATTTATTTGTTCAATATTCTTAGAACATGTGCGTGGGCCGCCTAGTCCGGTAGTCCACTGGCTGCTGCTGCTGCGCTGGCCCTCCCCACCAGCCAGTGCTGACGGTCAGGATCATCGCTGAGCAGAAATATCATAAAAAGAAAAGGACCTAAAACCGATCCCTGCGGAACACCTAAGTCACGCCCACACTTGTAGAACTGATTCCGTCGTAAACTACGCATTGTTTTCTTCCGATAAGATATGCCTTTAACGAGGTTAGGAGTGTAACAGGGATATTTAAATGTGAAAGCTTCTGCAGTAATACGTAGGTTGTGAGCAACTGAATCGAACGCTTTTCGGAAGTCTAAAAAAATACAATCTATCTGACCAGCGGGATTTAAGGAAACGGAAATGTCATGGGTGAATTCTACGAGCTGTGTTTCACACGAGAAACCGGACCTAAATTCATGTTGTGTCGAACAGAAAAAGTTATTGTTTTGTAGATGCGCCATCAATCTTCGGTAAAAGCGTGCCTCCCACCTAAGATGAAAATGCTGTTCCTACATTCTACAGATACATGGGTAATTGTCTGGCAAGCTGAGTAAAGAAAAATAATAAAAAGAGCAAGAGAGAGGGAGTGGGTCGAACTTCGAAGACAGGAAATAACGTCGCTACCAATGTGGCAGTTCGAAGTTAGTCGCATCCCCTTAAAAGCGCAGCTCACGTCAAGCAGGCCAACATTTTCGGCATGTACCAAATCAAAATTCAGGGGGCACTTTGACTGTCTAAAGTGGGTAGAGGCGGAAGCGTTTTCCGCACCACCTTCGCTGTTTCTGGGGCACTGGTGGCGTCACATATATTTGAGTACTAATTACTAAGTGATGGCAAATCACTAATTAATTGTTAATTACTGATTAATATCCGAACACTAATTAACTGCTAATTAATGACGCTTAAGATTCGCCTTTAGGAGTGGAACGCGACAGCGCGTTGTAGCGCTGCCAGGGAGTCCATGGAACGCCACCACCCGTTCGGCGCGATGCCTTGCCCTTTGAACGCAACGCTTTTTGAGGAAAGGAAATGGCGCAGTAATTCTCTGTAATCTCGGTGGACACCTGAACCGCAGCGTAGAGGAAGGGAGGTGGGAGTGAAAGAAGATAGATAAAGAGGAGCCGTAATGAAGAAAATTAAAATTTTATTTGAGGAAAGGAAATTACGCAGGAACTGTCTCACATATCTCGGTGGACACCCGTCAAAATTCAGGGGGGCACTTATTTGACCTAAAGTGTGGTCACTGATGTGTGGTTAAGATCTTAAGCTTCGCCCCTGAGTGTGGAACGCGACAGCGTCTTGCAACGCTGCCAAGGAGTCCATAGAACGCCATCGCCCATTCGGTTCTACGCCTCGCTCATCGGTAAATTGGTTTTTGAGGAAAGGAAATGTATCTGTCTCTCATTTGTCGGTGGGCACCTAAGCCTCGCCGGAAGGGAATGGAGGAGGATGAGAGTGGGTGAAGACACCGTATTCACTAGACGCGCCTTTGTTCATTCCGAACCATCGAGCTGGCATGGCGCAGTGGATAGCGTGCTCGTCTCTCACGCCGAAGACCGGGGTTCGATTCCCCAACTCGACCAATTTCTTAACCGCTTTTATTTATTTATATGGCCTGACTAGTAAAGCTAATTAGGCTAATTGGGTAATTAAGCAATTAACTAAGCTCAGTCCCACTTGGAGCATCACTATACGATCCCTTCAATTGGTTGTATGGTTACTAGCCAAAGTGCAATTGGCCCCGTTTGAAATGCGCGCACTGTGACGTCACGACCGTTTCCACCAATTGAAAAGCGTGACATTTTCTGTCGACAACTGCTGCTTACAACGATGAGACATTAAAGGCTTCCGCCTTAATAATTTTTTAATACCCACCTGTGCAGGGCATTATTGAGCTGCTGTTGACTCAGTATCACATATTAAGAACATAAGGTCGCTTTGCAATATATGGCGAGAACAGTGGAGATCATCAGCATGCTTGAAATAATGAAATCTAAGCAACTAACGCTTTTGTGACCGGCTAGATTGGCAGTCGGCAGAACTTGTCGCAGTAATGTTTCCGGCTGCAATCGACACTCTGCATCGTTCACTTTACGAACTTCTTGAGTGCTTTAAGTTATGCCACGTACGTCAAGATCACATTCTGCTCGCGCGCGGAAGGTATTAGAAAAATATACCTGCGCAAACAATATCTAGTGGAGAGAGAAGCCGGTTCCACGCCTTGCCAGGATGCCCCGCGACTTGAACACTAGTGTCGTGAGAGTGCCCTGTGACGTCATGTAAAGCACCATACCAAGCGCAACGTACCAAGCGAATAAATAACGATGCTTCCCGCTCTTGCACTAAACTGGCTAAAAGCGAAACAATTTCACAGGGCGTGAAATTCTTTACGACCTCACCAGTGGTCTTGCCCATGCATCCAAGCCGAGGAGCAGTACTGCCCTGCCACTGACTCGAACGCAGATGAACGAAAATGAACGCAGTACTTCACGTTAGAATTGTATTGGCCAGCTTGTTTCTTAATAACCGCGAACGCAACTTGTAACGCAAAACAGCCAAATCTTGAAGGTGGTTTGACATTTTATGATGCATTTTATGATGAAGGCATGCACAAATTTTTTAGTCCACCGGTTCAGTCATCACTTAAACATTATCTTCTGCTCCTATTGACAACGGCTGCAGTAGGCGGGGTCACCACCGGGCACTTTCTTGTAGAACTTTCCGCAAGACCGGCAATTAGGAGTCCGCCGTCTTGATTCACTCGCGACGCCGCTTGGCTGAGGACTGTCAAATGCGTTTGTTTGTCTGGAGAAACTACTTGCGTACTGACAAGATTCACAGACCATCGGGTCTCCGCCCGGCACAACTCTGTAGAATTTTCCGCAAGATCGGCAGTTAGGAGTCCGGTGTCTTGATTCATTCTTGACTCTGCTTGGTTCAGGGCTCTCGAATCGGTTAGATTGAATGGACGCACTGCTGCCGTTCTGACAAGATTCACAGCAGGTTGGGTCTCCTCCCGGCAAAACTCTGTAGAATCTTCCACAGCGTCTGCAGTTCGGTGTCCGTTTCGGCTTCGGGCTGCTAGGCGCGAAGGATGGCGTGAAACTGCCGTACTGACAGGATTCGTAGGTTGTAGGACCTCCACCAGGAACAACTTTGTAGAGCTGTCCCGACCGGTTGCACTGCGGTGGGGTTTGCGGTTGCGGGCTGCTGGACGGGAACAAGTTCTTCTTGATACTGTTTAAATAACAAGACGCACAAACAGAGGGGTGGTCACCCCCTGGCACTGCATCATCGAACTTTCCACATCGGCCACAGTTAGGAGTGCGTTTCGGTTTCCCGCTCTGGCATGACTCGCAGATGGAAGGGTCGCCTCCGGGAACAACCTTATAAAACTTTCCACATCGGCCACAGTTAGGAGTGCGTTTCGGATTCCCGCTCTGGCATGACTCGCAGATGGAAGGGTCGCCTCCGGGAACAACCTTATAAAACTTTCCACATCGGCCACAGTTAGGAGTGCGTTTCGGTTTCCCGCTCTGGCATGACCCGCAGATGGAAGGGTCCCCTCCGGGAACAACCTTATAAAACTTTCCACATCGGCCACAGTTAGGAGTGCGTTTCGGATTTCCGCTCTGGCATGACTCGCAGATGGAAGGGTCGCCCCCGGGAACAACCTTATAAAACTTTCCACATCGGCCACAGTTAGGAGTGCGTTTCGGTTTCCCGCTCTGGCATGACTCGCAGGTGGAAGGGTTGCCCCCGGGAACAACCTTATAAAACTTTCCACATTGGCCACAGTTAGGAGTGCGTTTCGGTTGCGGGCTTTGGCATGACTCACAGATGGAAGGGTTGCCCCCGGGAACAACCTTATAAAACTTTCCACATTGGCCACAGTTAGGAGTGCGTTTCGGTTGCGGGCTCTGGCATGACTCACAGATGGAAGGGTCGCCCCCGGGAACAACCTTATAAAACTTTCCACATTGGCCACAGTTAGGAGTGCGTTTCGGTTGCGGGCTCTGGCATGACTCACAGATGGAAGGGTGGCCCCCGGGAACAACCTTATAAAACTTTCCACATTGGCCACAGTTAGGAGTGCGTTTCGGTTGCGGGCTTTGGCATGACTCACAGATGGAAGGGTTGCCCCCGGGAACAACCTTATAAAACTTTCCACATTGGCCACAGTTAGGAGTGCGTCTTAGTGTCGGGCTGCTAGCCGAAAACTGCTCTTTCTTAACGTGGCAAGACATACAGGTGGTGATGTTTCCATCTGGGTCAATCCTGTAGAACTTTCCACACGAAGCACACTTTGGAGTTAATTGTCGAGTGAAACTGGTCCATCCGTCCTCTTCGGGAGATGTATCATTTGCTGCCGCATCCGGTATGCGAGCCTCCAACTCGCTCAGTGGAAGAAACGGAGCTAAGGTAGGTGCCGTGTCTGCAGCTCTAGGCGATTCGAGATCCCTTGGCGGCCAGTTAGACGGCGCAGGAAGCATGTCTGAAGGAGGAGGTAACTCGGCGGTTTCTTCTTGGGGTTCGACGGGTTTAGGTGAGAATTGGTTAGCGTTTTTCTCTGTTGAGAGGGAGACGGAGAAGTCATCGATGTAGTGCAAAGGTTTTTGAACCACTTGGAAATCCGAAACAAGATGTCTGTCCTGCATTTTGTCGTCGACCGAGGAATGCGACTCACTCGTTTCATTTCTGTCCTTGACGTCATTCTTCGTAGACGAAGACGCAAGACGATGTGTCGCTCTTGGGGTTGAAGTCCGTAGTAGTGCTGCTTTCCTTGTAAACAGTTCTGGCGGTGAACTCCACGGTTCGCTGTCTTTGAGAATGCAGTCGCTCGGCGGCTTTTCATATAAAGGGCGTTGGAGTCCTTGAGCTCGGTCCTGCTTGACAGCGGGCTGTTTAGCGTGCGAAGACGTCAAAGGCGGCGATCGCACCTCTTCGGGTACCGGCGCAAGCGCTGTGCACAGCCTGCCTAAGGTTGCGTAGAATACGCGACGACACACCTCACGAGGGTCGCTGAGTATGAGCACAATGGCGAACCACAACAAGAACAGCATTAGCAGGAACTGGAGACCGAAATCCACCACTCCGTCCATTCTCGACACAGGGAGAGCGCAGACAGCCGTGCCGGGTCTGGAAATGCGCGAGACTGGGCGTCCGCTTACGCAAAGAGCGCAGAGAGGGCGGGGTGCACCTGCGCTGACTAAAGCCCCTTAGCGCTGACGTCAGCCGATAGGAAAAATGCGTGGCTGACGCTGCCAGGAGCGAGAGGCTCGGGGGCTGATAGTGCTCTGTCGGCGCGGATGTAGGGGGTAGGGGCTCGGGGGCTGATAGTGCTCTGTCGGCGCGGATGTACGGGGTAGGTCTGTCTTCCAAACCTCCCGCTATCGGTCTGTCGGCACAGCGCTCTTTTATTATTTTGTTTATTTTGCCCCTAAGTAACCTCACAGAGTAGCGAGTACTATAAAATGAGAATTGCTGCATTTAGCCCATTGTTTGAAAAACAAAAGAAACTAGAAGGATATGTTATCCAGCTTAACCGAAAATGCGCAACTACTGAAATATGATGATACATATCTACGCCATAGATATTTTTATAGGAGAGTTTTATTCCACGACAGCACCAAGAAAGTATATAGGTTCAAGAAAAAAAATTTCCGAAACTCTAACTCTTCGCTATGAAATACTAATTCTATAGCTACGTTACAACACGACAATACGAGAAATGAAATAAACAAAATTTGTTGAGCAATGACTAGTAGTTGCTGAGAAAATGTATCCTAAATATGCCTTAAAATTCATTGGAAATATTGGCGATTTGCACGCAATCGACGGTACGTGGCACCACTTATCGAACTAGTCCAAAGGGATTGGTGTGAACGGAACCACGTCGTTTGCTGACCTGCCGTGTGCTTAGTCGGCACATTCTGACGTTGATGACAGTCTGGCTTTTTGTCACTAGGTTACTGCATGTGGAAACAGCTATGTAGCTTTCGCGAGTGAAATAATTCTGTGGATAGCGAGAAGACAGCTAAGAGAGCCCGTGAGCAGGCAGCGTATGTTGGCTTCTAGCGGCCTAAGATGCGGCTATTGTGTGTTACGCATGCCGTGCCTTCTCTTTTGCTGCGCTTAGCACAGCTCCAGGTCGTAAAACTGTCTGGTCTTAGCGGGGGAAAAATAAAACAGGCGCATCGACGGAGCCAGCTGCGCAACCTCAAGTGAGAAAACGAAACTATAGCCGATATTTCGTCGTGGTTCACGCGGGTGGAGCAACGGGGTTGCCAAGTTTTCGATCTATTTTTTTTTTCTACGGAGCGCCTCTCAGCTGATTTACTAACGAGTCCGTGAGTATAGCCGCTGGATGCAGTGCAATGTTGATTAACGCTGTGCGCAGACAGCGAAGGGAGGGTTTCTATGCTTAGAAACGACGTCCCACCATCATGGAGGAAAAAAAAACTGAGGAGGGAGCGTCCGGCGACAACCTTGAAGCCTCGTCTTAACAAGTAAAGATATAGCAAAAAAAAAGAGAGTGTGTCCCCCCGTGATCGCACCACGTGATAGCGTGCGGTAAAGTCTAGCCCCGCTGCGCGCGCGCATGCGCCAATTAGCGCGGCAGACTAACTGTAGATCAACTTCCTTGCTGTAGACGCCCGCGCCGTGGATCGCGAATACGCGCGCACTAAAACATACCGGAATCAAAACATAAAGGACCGGCTCGGAGAGCGAAAAACTGAGGGAGAAAACGACTTCAAAACACTCGGCTTGCGAACGCTGGCCGCGTGACGTCATGCTCCCTCCTTAGTTTTTTTTCCTCCATGCCCACCATGAACTGCATAGCAGAATTCGAGACCGTCGTCGACGAGAGAGGCGTCATCGGTTGTTGTTGCCTCATTCGATTTCAGGGAAAACGAAACTATAGGATTGCGCATTTTGTGACGGCGGCGCTGCTGGAGAGGCATGGAGCAAGGAAGGGACTAAGGAGGGGCCTTGACGTCACTACTTGCGAGGCCGCCTCGCAACCGGAAGTTAGCTCGCCTCTCCTCCTCAGTTGTTTCTCTCTGCTCGCCTCCTTCCTTCTCCGCCGAGCTGCTTCGGGGCGATGTCCGCGTGGCATGAAAGCATGGAAACGAAATTTCTGAAAGTGTAGTGCGTGGTCGCGTGTCGCGTCGTCAGCGTGATTTTGAGACGGCCGCGACTCTGACAGTGGAGTGTCACATGTCATCTGTTGTATTTCAGCTGCAAATCGCGTGAACGACTTTTAGGAGGTGGCCATCGGTTTCTCAAGTGAGCATTTAATTGGTTCATCTGCTTACGCCAACAGAAACGTCCTGCGCAACGTTCACTTGTGCGCTTTCTTGAAAATAAGTTCCGTTCTAAAGAAGGAGGCCGACACCGTACACCCGGGGCACTACCCCTTCGCATCGATCATCGCATCTAATCCGGCTTACGGGCAGTGCAATCCTTGCGCTCTTGGTGATCAGGCAAGATGGCATCGAACTGAAGTGCAGACACGCATGTAGGAACTGTGCCCTTGAGGGCAGTACTAAGAAGGCTGTTAGTCCAAAATCAGTGAGCTGATAATGCAGATACGGAGCATCGTGTTGAAAATACATGCATCATACCTCGTATATTGGACTGCTTTTCTCACGCTAGTCGTTAAGCGTGCGAAGATTGATATGAGCAGCGATTGAGGCCGCTCGAGTATTACATGCACGGTAGTAAAAATGGGTCAGCAATTCTTAACCGAAAATTTTCGTGGAGCTTACTCAGTTAAAGAATTGTACGTCTGTGCTTTGCTTAAATCTTCAGGCTGATCCCACAGTAAACTGTTTCAAATAAATTCTTCTTCTGTCTTCAAATTATTTAGGTTTTTCATGGAAATGTAAAAATGGGTATTGAATGTAATTTGCACACGTTGCTCTAATATTAAAGGCATATTGTTTTCTCCATATGTGTGCATGTGTGCTTTGCATCATCACTCATCGTGACCCCCTTTTTTCTCCTCTTCGCGTTCCCCAGTGCAAAGTAGCAGGACAGACATTCATTTTTCCGGCCAACCTCTCTGCCTTTCCCGTCAATAAACCCTCTCTCTTTCTCTTGCATGTCGTGCTAGAGGATGCTTTATGAACACTAGCGCATTCTTTCCAGCCAAACACAGCGCGACTTACTTATTGTGATCATCACAAAGGAAGAAAGAGCTTCACGGTTCTTGCCAACATTTCGACAAGTGGGCTTGTTTTCGTCTGGGCGAAGCCAACTCCTCTACAGGGATAATTAAGTCATTTTGTCGAAACGCTAGCAAGGACCCTGAGGATACCCCCTCCCTTGTGCATTATGTTCAGGAGAGCAAGCTGCCGGGCTTGTTGGTGAAGCATGTTATATAGAATTCAGCGCAAAAAAACGCACAAGGGACGAAGTAAGGGACAATCGTGAACGTCTCTGTGTCCCTTACTTCGTCCCTTGTCCGTTTTTTTGCGCTGAATTCTATATAACATGTGCATTATGTGTTGTCAAGAAAACCAACTGCCTGCCCTCTCTCTGCCATGGACTTATTGCGATCATGCATGAATCACTCCATGCACAGATGTGTAACCAGACATTATCAAGGACTACTCCTTTTTTTGTAGAGTTCATGTCCTGATGTGTGCAGTAGCTACAATAGATGCCGCACTCAACACCTCTCGCAGACTGATGTCACCCATGTGGAGCCTTTAACCCTACCTCTCAGAACATGGACATTTTTGCATTTTGTCACCACTCAAATGTCGATGCCACAGCTGGGATAACACATGCTACTCATGCTATGCACCTCAATGCTCTACAGCCTCTGTGATACCACAGCCAGTGAAGAAGCAGTTGTCTTTCTTTAAAAGTCTTCTGCAGTATTTCAAGCAATTAAGGTAAATATAACCAGGCACGTGCACTTTATTTCTTTTATTCATGTCTGTACACTTTTGCATATATTATCACAGTGCTCACTGTTTCATTTCTATGTATACACGGGCTTGGTTTCCACCTTGAACTTGTAGCAGGGCATCCCGTGTTTACAGGCGGTAGGGTGGGATGTGCCCCCCCCCCCCCCCCCTTTTCGATGGTTTTGTATAGAGTAATGCATTTATGTTCACACTTTTTGGGACATTTTTTCTCTGTCCATAGTTTTCACCATAGTATCATTTGGTTTCATAGCATGACTACATACTGCATATTTAGCTTTAGTGCTTATTTATGCGCTCCCTGCATGATACATGTGGGTTAGATAGTTAAGTTCCGTCAGCAGCAGGGCAGCTTGTCTTTGCAGGTTGTAGCAAGTTTTGTTCTTCAAATTATGTAAGGTGTGTAGACCGCTCTTATCTGCACTTTGCTGTAAGACTGGGATATCCGCAGATGACAGCCAACAATTACTTCTTCACAATGAGCACTTTCTTACCCGTAACATTTGGCCTGCTTTCAGTGCAGGGTGCCAGTGTTTTTCGGAGCCCCGTCATCTGTCAAGCCACAGTTGTAGTTTAGCAAAATCTCGTCGAAAAGGCTGTGGCTTCTCAAATCTCGATAGATTCTCACTGCGGTCTACTCATTGCGCAAAGGCGATAGCGGCGGCAGTCCAAGTATCTCTTTTTGGGGCGCCTGCGCCCTTCATAACCAGCTCAAGAACGTGTTGCCCAAGCGTTCACACAACTCGCGCGCGTCGTCGAGTATCAGCAGTGCAATAAAAAACCCCCACAATAACAAGGACTACGGAAACTGTAGCCCGAAATCCGCAAATGCGTACAGCCGGCCAGATCTTTAGCTGGCGTGCGTGACGGCCGCTTTTTCTGTGCTCCTCCGCTTTACGACGAAGCAAACTTGCAGAAAGCTCAATATTAATCGCAGGTTTTGTGAGTCTGTGCTTAGTTTTGATGCTTTATCAAGTGTTCCGTCAAAAAGTGGAGGAGCAGTAAAAGCAGGCACGTTAGCTAAAGATATGGCCGGCTGTACATCTTCTAATGAAATAGCGACTTAAGCTAGCACATCTTAAGCCTCAGAGCACAGTTGCAACACGGACGAAACAAGTAAAGGACGCAAACACAGGTGCAGTGTATGCGCTCTTTTCTTGTCTGATCTGTGTTCCTACTGCTCTCTAGTCTTAAACTTGCTAGCCATTACGTAGGTACAGAGAATGGCCGTCGGTTTTATTTGTAACCGTTACAGACGAACCGGTAGCGTAACACGGATGGTTAATCTCTTGGATCTTCAGACCCTCCAATCCAGACGCACAGAATACAGGCTTAAGTTCTTGTACCTCCTGTACAATAATACGACGCAGATAAACAAGACGCTCTACCTTACCCCTGTACCTCGAGCTAACACACGCTTTAACCACGGGAAAATCTTACAAGAATACCGGGCTTGTATCGATTCATCTAAATATTTCTATTTCCCTAAGACTGTGTCCGACTGGAATAGGCTGCCTCAGAATGTTGTTGATTCTCCCGATGAAGTGGAATTCATTGCCGCTTTGAAAAGTATGAATGTATGACTTTTTCCTTTGACTTTGTTTTGTATTTTTATGATCATTCACGTGTGTTTCCCACTCCTGCTTGGACTCCAGAAGGAGTCTGCAGTATTCCTAAATAAATAAATAATTAAGAAGGAGCGAGCTTCAAGTAAAGCGAAAGTTTACCTGGTTGACACTGGTGTCGTCCTTCTTTCTCACTCTTCGGCTGTTCGCAACAAATAACGTTAGCTATGACAATGCTTTGTTTGGGAGGAAGCTAGAAGAAGTTTCAGCAGATACTCCCATGAACTGCTTGCTGCAGAAAGGGTTCTATTGTTGTATTCGTCGCCTATAAGCCTCCGGATGTCAGATGACGCAGGCCCAGAAAGAAGTTTCAAGTGCATTAGAAAAGTGTGCTTGCATGACCAGTTAAAGAGTTGCTAAAGGTTTCGGGACATCCCGGTGTTAAGAGGATGGCGGAGAAATTTCGCGAGTTTTGTGAAGTTGCAGAGCGCTTGCTTGGAAATTACGCGGAACATGAGGAAGCAACAGCCAGGAGTGTAGTCAGTTTACTGGCACGAAAGCTGACATACTGAGGGGCAACAACTTGAAAAAGAAAGCATTAGCGCGTTGATGTAAGTTTTGTTTGTTTAGTTTAGTTGTTTTTTTTTGTTCGTGAGTTTAGTTTAACTCCCTTCCCGTTATAAAGCCACGGTACTTGACACAAAATAAATAAACAGATCATACAATATTGTCATAGTGCTGTGTTCAATTAAATTCTACGGTGCATCGCCGGTATTTGTGTACGTGTACAGAATGCTTACAGCATTACTTTCTGCAAACACTTATAATTTGACAGAACATATGAAGTGTTCATCTTTTTGTTATAAGTGTCGCTAAAAGTCTTGAGTGTTGCTTTCATTTCTACTGAGAGCCAAAGCAGTTGCAGGCTTAAAACCGTTTCCCTCGAATTCCACTTTATTTGGAAAAGAATAATTCTGAATTTTCAAATAAACTAAATTATACCTGTGTTGCTAAGGTGCTCCCTACGCGAAAAAACAAACAGATGATCGCTGAGTAAACCTAGTGACCCTATTATTACCTTGCCTTCCTCCACCTTACGTATCCCGTGACGACCCCTTTTTCACATCGCTAACTGTCAATAAATAATTTGTTGGTTCTGCCTTGCACATGTACCCACTGATGCCCATAAAAATGCACTAATGTACGTGAATGTCAATTTGGATCATGTGAACAATGGTCTTCGTGAGCCATTCGGATCCAACGAAGTGTTGTTGTGAAGGCATTCCTAATGCAGCTCGAAGACAACCCCTCAGGCTAAGCTGCCGTGGTGGAATATCAGCCAATCGCTCATTTTGATGTAGCTAACGACGAACCTACTGTCAAATTGCAGGAATTTCCCTTCAACTGTTTTGACCCTTGGAAAACTTAGCGGAATGGCAGACCAAGTACTTGAAACATATCACCCACGTAGCCGCTCTAACTTATGACTAGTTTATTCAGGGCAAAGACACCCATAATATGTTTCTGATAACGCATGCCACCCGAAATATTTAACGAGATAACATGAAAGGGACCGTAAATATACGTAATTAACCCCATACGTGGGCACGCAGTATCATCAGAAAAATAAAGGAAATATTTCTGTACTCTTATTTGCTGAAAGCTGCCTCCAAATGCAAAATGCTGGTCGCGGACAATGATACAGAAGGGCGGCTAATGCAGAGACTGCTATACTTTTTTATATAAAAGGCTTCTAAAAGTTTCCTTGTCTTCTCGTCCGAAATTTCGTCAATAATCTCTACCTTTCCAAATTCCACATCACAACCACACTTGTTAACGTGCAGAACTAAATTTCCGCTTGTGCAGCCATTCTTATTTAACATATACGCGTGTTCCCTTAGCCGGTCATTGACGCAACGTCCAGTCTGCCCAATATAAACCTTCCCGCACGACATGGGGATCAAGTAGATCACTCCCGTGGAACAGTTCACAAAAGGCTTGCGGTGCTTCTTCTGGCAACGATGTTTTCTGTCGTTGCAAATGCTTGGCAAGGACTCGGCTAGCTCCTCTGGGGTAGCACGTGGAAGTGATGCATAGTGCCTGCTAGCCACTTCATTATAAGCCGCAGGTTTATTCACAATGTCCCTTCCAGGAATAAACGATTTGTCAGTTCCCACCTGTGGTTGCCTTCTTTCATGCGTTTGTCCGGTATTGTACTTGATACTATTGTTCTGGCAAGAGCCACAAACGGCGGCGTCACCGCTGGAAGCGATCCTGTAGAACTTTCCACATCGGGCGCATTTTGGTGCGCGGTTTGCTTTTGGCGAGGCATATTCCTTATTGACACTGGGGCATGATCCACTCACAGCGGGTTCACCTCCTGGCACAACCTTATAGAACTTTCCGCAGTTGGGTTCCCGGCTTGTGTCAGAAAAGGCTTCTGTCTCAAGCTGACAATTCATGCACATGGTGGGATGCCCGTCCGGAGTTATCCTGGCGAGGCTGCCGCAAGAAATGCACTTTTGAGTTATGCGCACAGTAAGATTTGTGCGGCTACCTGGTGCTGGAGACGTGGTGACTGCTGCCTCTTCCGGAGAGTGGGCAGCCAACTCACTTGCAGAATGTAACGAAGTAAACGTAGGTGCTGTTTCCGCGGATGGAGGCGACGCAGAAGTCCTCGAAATCTTGTTAAATTGTTCAGGGCGGGTGTCGCAAGGAGTATGCATTTCTGCAGCTTCTTCGGATTCAGAACCCGGTGGATAGTCGAACGGTTGAGGCGATAACCGATGAGCCCTCTCCGGCTGTAAGTTGTACACGGAGGAGAAGACATCGGTATAATGTGCAGCTTCTTCGACACTGGGGACGTCTGAAATGAGAGTTCTGCCATTCGACTTTGCATTTACCCAAGACTTCTCTTTACGCCGTTCACTTTCGTCTCTGGGGTCGTCTTCCATCGACTGATGGGCTAGTGCCAATTTGCAGCGATGGGATGCAGTGCGTCGCCCCGCTTCATTTCTCACAGTCTCCCGCTGCGGCGGATTAAACAATTCGTCTTCTGTAACGTCACCTTCGTAGTGCAATAATGTTTCATCGACAAAACGCTGGCGTCTCCAAGCGCGATCATTTCTTCGAAGAGGCTGTTCATAGCGCAAATACGACGACCTAGGCGGCGGTCGCAACGCCTCTTCTATGGGCGCGTCCTCCGTCCACAACCAGCTCAAGAGCCCGTTAACTAAGCAGTCACAAATTTCGCGGCGTTCGTGGAGTATCAGCACAATACCGAACGCTGACAAGAACAAAAACGGTAGAAACTGGAGGAGAAGATCCACAACTGCGTACATTTTCAAAACAGACAGCTATCCTGAAGCGGCGCTCAGTCTGGAAGCGTGTGCGGCACTGTATCCGCTAGCAACCCAGCGCAGGTGCGCGCGCTAGAGCGGCTACGACCCCGGCGTCACTTGTGAGGCAGCAATCGCACAGCGGAACAAATAGGAGCTGATAAGGCGTAATCAGGAGCAAGGTCCATTGTCGATCCCTTTGTTCTTCCCAGCAACTATCGGATACATATCGTTGCGTAGACCCTTTGAAATTTTACCCGCTTTGGAGACTGGAGACAATGGGCAGCCACAGATGTACCCAGATGTACCAGGTGGGCGGATGAGATTAAGTTTGCGGGGATAGGATGGCAGAAGCTGGCACAGGACCAGATTAATTAGAGAGATATGGGAGAGGCCTTTGCCCTGCGCTGGGAGTAGTCAGGCTGATGATGATGAGCTGGTTCTCAAGCCAATACAAGAATGGAGACAGGCTAGAGAGTGCGAGGCTAATCAGCGCCGCACGCAACAGTGCGAAGTGCTGGCGTGTGACACGAAAAGCGACGCAACCGAATGAAAGGTTTCGCACTTCTCAAATCGTCGCTGAAGACAAAGGCGCCATCGATTACACTGGCATTGCAAGAGTCATCAGCAGTGGGATCATACATTATCTCACTGTGCATTCCATCTCTTTCCCACTCTCTTGTCTGCTGTGTAGCAGGGACAGCAGTGTGGGAAGGAAAGACAAAGCCACGCGGCAGGCGGGTTATGCAGTGATGTGTCCGATACAACTCAAGAACGAAGCGGCACATTCACCTCAAAGGAGCCCTCCAGCCAATGGCGGCGACCAATTCTCCCTCTTAACCGATTTTTCCCTTCTCCCTCCTGACACATCCCTTTGGGCCGGCTAGCGTGAAATCGCAGGGGGTGCCGATGAATGGGGAATAACCACAGCTTAATTGGATTAAACGCAGCGTCATGGAACTCGGTCGACGCCATTGGCTGGAGCTGGCCTCTTTTATGGGGCATCTGACGCTTCGTTAACATGTCTAATGTCTAAGCAACAAATAAAAAGAAAGAAAGAAAGAAAGGAAGAAAGAAAGAAGGAAGAAAAGAAAGAAAGAAAGAAAGAAAGAAAGAAAGAAGGAAAGAAAGAAAGGAAGAAAGAAAGAAGGAAAGAAAGAAAGAAGGAAAGAAAGAAGGAAAGAAAGAAGGAAGGAAAGAAAGAAAGAAAGAAAGAAAGAAAGAAAGAAAGAAAGAAAGAAAGAAAGAAAGAAAGAAAGAAAGAAAGAAAGAAAGAAAGAAAGAAAGAAAGAAAGAAAGAAAGAAAGAAAGAAAGAAAGAAAGAAAGAAAGAAAGAAAGAAAGAAAGAAAGAAAGAAAGAAAGAAAGAGTTGTATCCGACTATAATGGGCACCGTGGCGTACTCCAAAGACGCGAAGTTTTTTAACGGCGCGCCATATGGACGAATTTTCTGAGCCAAATCGCCAAAGGCTAGAAATTCTGAGAACTAAGATCGCGATTAATGAAGACTCAACGCGAAACTTCAATTGCAACCACGCGCCGAACAACAGTACCGTATTCATTCGAATAATGGACTCACCTTTTTCAAAAGAAAATCTGCGGAACTTTAGGGTGTGCGCTCATTGCGTCGGCTAAACATTCATAAAATATTAAAGGGCTAAAAATAAAACAAAAGGCTAAGTATTGGAATAAATACTTTATCCGTTGTGACTTGCTTTCTAAAAAAAAAAATAAAACAGCCCGGTTTCTGTGCTCGAAAGCATAGTAAACATTTTTTATGTCAACCCCGCACTTATAGCTGGCGTAGCGACCCATAATTCTTTCCGAAGAGAGCAGAAGTAATGTTCATTGTAGCACTAGTCAGTGCATTCAGCGCGAAGCTTAACCACAAAAGCTGCGAAACTTAACATAGCAGACCGAACAAAGGAACCCTTTGCGACTATGCGTGGTCTACATTTGTCCTTGCATTTTTCGCGCAACATTATATTTGCGGTTCGTCTCGTAAGGTCAGGTATAAGTAAGAGTGACATTCGACAGAAGGTTCTTTATATTATTCCACAGTTGTTTCGTTGCTCAAAAAAAATAGCGCCTACTGGCTTTCGCTATCATTCTCAGCAGACTGTTCATCAAAAGAAGAGAGCGCGTTCATTACGCGAAGAAAAAAACATCCCTTTCCTAGAGCTTATGTAAGTTGTGTGTTCATTATGCGAACGCTTTAATTATGCCAGTAAATACGGTAGCCATAAAAATTATTAGCAGGAATTAGGTAACCAGCTAACTAACATGATCCGTCTGCTTTTTCCTGCCCCGCAACACTTTTATCCAAGGCCATAATTCAACCTCAAAAAGTCTATATTTAAGAATTCGGGGCGGGCCTCCCTGAAACACGCGCTATATTAAACAAAGGGAGCTCGTACCTCCATTACGTAAACATTGGTTAGAGTCGTGTACGGTCGCTTTAGAAAAAAAAAACGACATAAAAAAAATCGGAGAACACAGCAGTCCGACGACGGCAGACGAGATTTGTTTACGACGTCGTAAACAAATGAGACAACTGAAATTCGTCCCATTGCTTCAAACATGCAGCGAACGTCAACCCAGCGAACATAACCGTCACATCCTACGAAGAACTTAAAAACTTATCAATGAACCTGCGCGGTAACGAATGCTTCAGCTTCTGGATTCAGTCGGAATATTATTCGGGTGTCCTCGCCTCTGAAGAATTTTGGGAGGAAAACTTGGATCTCCTCGTTAATAACAACAAAAAACTAGCAGAGCTTTAGAGCTTGTTTAACCTAGTGATGCGAGCGAAAGCTCTGTTAAGCATGCTTGCGCGTGGTTTGGCGCTGGACTCGATCCGGCGCACGCATCATCCATAGCGAGACACAGCAGCAGATCGCCAGCGCCACCCGCCGGTCACGTGGTACAGCAGCAACGAGGCTCCCAAAGAGCGCAGCTGCGGCGCCTCTCCACAGCGGGTCACGTGGTGTGACGTCATTTGCCGCACCTCCGCTCCGCCGGCTCAAGACCAAACGCGCACTAAACTTGATCCGGCTGTTGTAGTGCGAAGAGTAGAGCTTTCGCTTTAAAGGAGAGGTCTACTTCTTACTCTTCTATGGCTCATTTAAACGGGAATCGGCAACGTGTTTTCTGATTCACGCTGCAGACTTAAATGAGCACACTTCCTGGTTTCCGTTATGACTGTTTCAAAGACACGAGGGGCAGAAACCCAGATTTTTTTTCGCGAACAGGTTGAAACAAACGACGAAATGTCTTTGCAAGCAATTTCCAAAGGAGACTCTCGACTCCGAGAAACCTAACCACAAAAAAAAAATTCAGCAGAGGCATTTAAGGCTGCTTAAACGTGGGAAAGCAAATGCACTATTGTCCCTGGGCCCGTATGACACCACATGTGACGCTTTATGACGGATGGTCGCACCACAATTTTGATACGAAAGTGTGGGAAGGCATACAATTGAAGGTGGGCCTGTCTTCGGTTAGAATCTCTGTCGCAAGCTACCCTCCAATTTGACTAGCACACGTAAGCTCTATGCAACGAGAACTCGTACGTGAGAAATCGTACGTGAAATCACAGTGAAAAAACTTGCATCCATTAAAGGTGTAAGGCTAATGACTGCACCCCTTCAAAGGTGCACGGGTGCAAGGGTGTTGCAGTTCCTTCGTGTGCAAGGGTGCGTAAGGGTGTACGAGTGTTTTTTGACTTGTTGAACAGCACAGCAGTCGTTCAATCAAGCGTGCTTTTAAAAAGATTTTAGCTATTCGAGCTTTCTATCAAATGACACCTGCAGACTTGATGCGATTACCTATGACTGCGATTTGCGCCCCCATAATGTGATAATTAACTGAATTGTTTCAGCTTAAGTGCTAAGCATCACTGACTGCAAATAGGCGCTAGCATATATAAACTTGTAGAAAATATGTGCGTCATGGCAAGTAAGTATTGCACGCAGCAGCGGTATCTTCTGTGTTGAACTCTGTCACCTCAATAGCTTTGTATGACTCACTCCAGTTACGCTTATACATGTTTATGTTTCTTCGCCAAAACACGTTGCACATTATAGCATCGTGTTACAGTGAGAGCGGGTTTGCTGCAGGTTGGCCTCCTTTAGCAAGCTTTTTTTTTTCTTTTTTAATGTATTCAGAAAAAAAATCACGTCGTGAACATCATAGAGATATCAGAAATGAAACTTCACAGCAAGGAGGTTCAGAAACACAGTGAAAGACACATCTCTAGGTATTCTATTTATGGTTGGAGATGCCGCAACTGTAGTGCAAAGTTAGAAAGTTCGTGGGCAGCTTTCGTGGGGAATGTTTAGCTTCCCACCAAAAGTGCACGCCCCCCCCCCCCCCTCCCTCACCTAAAAAAAATGATCAGCGTCTTTTCAAGCAATCAAAACCTATAAAACTGTAAAGCAGTGCGAATAAGGGTGCAACTGTGACGATCCCACCCTTACTATAGGTGTGACAAGCATACTTTGCACCCTATTGAGAGGGCACAAGGATGCCAGTAACAGAGACGGAAATGCACCCTTAAGGCTGCAAATTTTTTAGCAGTGCGCCAGAACGGTGTGTGACATACGGCTGCCTCACAATTTTGGTACGACTTTCGGGAAAACTGGCGCCACATAGAGGTCGGCCAGTGCCGAGTATATATCAGATTAATGCCGTGTATATCATTGTCTTAAGTGGCGGTCCTCGGCTTGCTGTGTGCGCCATACAGCAGCTTGAAGACATCAGTTGGTTTTTCTTGCCATTGTTCAGATTTCCTGTGCCATCTGCGCCGGCTATTCTCGTAATGGGACTAGTAATGATTTCCCATTACAGCAGAAATACATGAGAGAAAGCATGCACATTCGCTAGCTCAAGGCTAGTTTATTTGGAGTGAATACATGCATAATACATTGCTGAAAATACATTCGCAATTAAGCCTGACAGAATTAACAGCAACGGTACTATGGTATCACAATTCACCACATACGCGAAAGCACAGTTGCATGAAACAAAATAGATAAGGAAATATAAAGCACACCTACGTATGAATAGCGGCCTCCAAGTGCTTAAACTCAGTCACGGACAAGGACACAGAAGGGCGGCTAATGCACTGACTACCATACTTCATTATACAAACGGATTCTAAAGTCTTCCGTGTCTGCTCGTCCGAAATTTCAGGAAGAATCTCTACCTTTCCAAATTCCACATCACAACCACACTTGTTAACGTGCAGAACTAAATTTCCGCTTGTGCAGCCATTCTTATTTAGCATATACGCGTGTTCCCTTAGACGGTCATTGACGCAACGTCCAGTCTGCCCAATATAAACCTTCCCGCACGACATGGGAATCAAGTAGACCACTCCCGTGGAACATTTCACAAAAATCTTGCGGTGCTTCTTCTGGCAACCATGTTTTCTGTCGCTACAAATGCTTGGCAAGGACTTGGCTAGCTCCTTTGCGGCTGCAAGTGCAAGTGGTGTACAGTGCCTACCAGCCAGTTCATTATAAGTCACAGGTTTATTCCCAATGTCCTTTCCAGGAATAAATGAATTGTCAGTTCGCACCTGTGGTTGCCTTCTTTCATGTGCTCGTCTGGTGTTCCACTTGACACTACCGTTCTGACATGGCCCACAGACGGTAGGGTCACCGCCGGGGACAATCTTGTAGAACTTCTCACACTGGCAGCAGTTTGGCGCGCGTTTGAGTGGTGGGTTGTCGGGCAGAGATATATCTACGTCGCTGCTGTACGACGACAAGGACGAACTTGTCCTGCGAAACTGCCGCAACCGACGTTGGGATGGATCTCTCGCCAGGACAGCCCCGAAGAGCTTTCCTCGGGGGCCGCAGTTTAGTCTGCGTTGCGGTTGCGTCCTACTGGCAGCGGATAGTTTACTTTGAGGCTGACACCTGTTACAAATGTCGAAGTCTTCGTCATGGGTAACCTTGTAGAACTTTCCGCAGTCAGCGCACTTTGGAGCCACACGCCGAGTAAGGTTTGTGCGCCGACCAGGTACGGCAAGTGTAACAGCTGGTTCTTGGTCTGGTCGCCGACGATGGTAGGGGGCAGAGGTGGGGGCTGCGTCCGCAGCCTGAAGCGATACCGAAGTTCCTGCGAGACCCGAAGACAGTTCCGGAAGCGTGTCAAAAGGACCAGGTAAGTTCGCATCTGCTTTTTCGAAATCTGAACCAGGCGGACTGTCGACGCATTGCGGCCATAATCGATAATCCTCTTTCCCTTGGGACAGTGATTGAGATAATTCATCGCCGTAACGAGGAGACGACTTCAGCTTACAACTTTTGGTTTCGTCCTTGACGTCGTCTTCCGCCAATCGATCGGTTCCTTTCACTATGCGGAGGCTGGTTTCAGTCCAAGGCGGCACTTCGTTTCTCCCAGTCTCCCGCTCCGGTGGATTCCATGTCTCGTCCTCTGTCAAGTCACCGGCGTAATTTAGCAACGTCTCGTTGAAAAAGTGCTGGTGTCTCCGAGCTTGCTCACCGCGCAAATGCGACTGAGGCGGCAGGTTATGTACCTCCGGCACAGGTGCCTGCGGACTCCCCAACCAGCTCAAGAAAGCGTTGACTAAGCGTTCACACAATACGCGGTTGTCGTTGAGCATCAGCACAATAACGAAGCCGCACAAGAACAAGAACCACAACAACTGGAGTCCGAAAGCCACAGAAGCGTACATCTTCGAAAGAACGAGCGACCTCCACGCTGCACTCAATCGTGAAGTGCGTGTGACTGAGTATCCTCTTTCGTAAAGCAAGCGGATACTGAGTCGCACCGAAAGCAAGTTGCGCGCGTATTATCGGCGTCTCGCCAGGGAGGACGTCAGCTAGTACGTCCGCTAGGGAGGAGACGTGTTCACGGCTGACGCCGTGTGGAGGGAGTCACGTTAGCGGCGATAAAGCACGGTTTGAGAGGAAACCAGAAGAAATCTTAAAACTTAATTCGCCTGAACTGTTTGCTGCAATTTTTTTTTCTTGAATTCGTCCCTTTCAAGCCTCCTGATGTCGGGTGACGCAGACCCAGAAAGATGTTTCATGTGCATTCGAAAATGGTGCTCGGATGACTGGTTAAGGAGATTTTTTTTAAGCTTTCGGGACGTACCGGATTTTCTGCGACGGGCTACGCAGCGTTCAGGTGAAAACGAATTCACTGAGACAGCCCAGAGTGCGACGTTAGACGTAGAAAGTCAGCGCTTCATCCACGCTGGGCGTCGGTGATTAGGATGCGGTAAACGTGTGCTAGTCAAGCCGGGTTTCGCAAGTAATTCGCTCAGCGTGGATTCACGTCCAGAACCGGCCTCGTTATCTCAAAAAAGGAAACTACATGTGCATAGAGTTGTACAAACATTGTGCATAGTTATGGCTCATTGTCATATTCATGAACTATACTACGTGCAACGTCAGACTGCTTACGCGTGAGAATGCCCAAGCATTAAAGTGCTGATCCATGCTGTGCTGCAGAATGGCTATGAGTCATTAGTGGCCAGTGCTCTCCTTAAGCTTCCAAAGTTTATCCTTTCAACGTTCCCCATTTCGGACCGCAGCGAAATTGGAATAGCTGGTTCTGGAAGCAACTTCCTCGCCAGAACTAAGCCCGGCAGGTGGGCCCGGATTAGGGACGGGTCACCAAGGCGACACCAGTATTCCGAATAGGCACACCTAGCAGTCTCTATTCTTATTCTATTCTACTCTTAAATAGCTTGTCGCTTAAGAATCACTCTTCAAGTACTCAGCTGAAGGATTAAAAAACACACCTAAAGTACCACAACCGCCACAGCCGCATCTCCACGACCCCAATACTGTTGCAGCACTAGAATATGTATGGTCATTTAGATGTTCCTATGACTTTGTGGAAGTCAGCTATCAGCGGTGTCTTTAAGCTGTTCTCGAATCTTCAAAGCAACCGCTTGTTCAGTTGCACTTGTGGAAGTCAGCTATCAGCGGTGTCTTTAAGCTGTTCTCGAATCTTCACAGCAACCGCTTGTTCAGTTGCACTGAGCGACTCGTACGTGTGCCTCAGGTAATGCGACAGTTGGCGATCCTCCGCATTCGGAACTAATCTGAGAGCTGGCCTTCAATACACGGGTCCTGTCGGGAGTGTCACGACTGTTTTAATCGCGTTTTTATGTTTTATGTGTGGAGGTGAACATCAGCACGGCTCCCGCCAAAGGCTTTCGACAACAACGCAAATTATAGAGGCAGTTCACGATTTCTCCAAAGCTTTTTACAAGGTGCCACGTAGTAAACTGCTTTTTTTTTTAATTCCAAGAGACGGGAATTAACTCTGAGGTTTTGAAATGGACAGAAGCCTATCTCACTAGCCGTAAGCAAGTTGTACGTATTGATGGTTGTGTATCTAATTTCTTGAATGTGTACTGTGGCGTGCCACAGGGGTCTCTGCTTGGACCGTTAATTTTGATGGTCTACATCAATGACGCAGTGACGGCTGTGTAACCACCTTTAAAAATCAAACCTTTCGCTGATGATTGTGTAATTTGTGGACAAGTAACTTCTATGCACGACTAGATTAGAACTGACCAATGTCTTCATGCTTCAGTGAGTGGTGTGAGAAATGACAAATGCAAATAAATTGTGGTAAAACCACTTTCATAGATATTACCAGAAAAACAACCCAATTTCCTTCCACTACTCTGTATGTAACTATTCCTTTGCAAATGTTCGTCGCTATATTGTTTCATGTGTTAAATTTGAGGATTTATTAGCGTTTCATTGAATTGTTTCTATTCCCTCCCTGTCGCAACCCTCAAATGAGGGTTTACAGTATGGTTAAATAATTAAATATGGGCAGCATACGCTCGTTCGCAGTAATATCTGGTACAATGTCTGGACACTAGTACGCGAGCGGCGCAAACCTGTTTACTTTGTGTTGTGTAAATAGTTGACACTGCTCTCCCGGTCCTTTTTCGCTATCGCTCCTCTCTGTGCTTCTTGCTATCCCCTACCTGTTCGTTCTGTTTCTGCCGGCCGCGGCTAGGGCGTTAAGATATTAGCAACTGCTGCGGCCGGCAACATGTTCTTCTTCCTTTTTGTATTCTTTTTAATAAACCCCTACTACATCTACAAACTTTGGTTGAGCCAAACTTTCGCGTGATTTCCACCCCAATGAAGAGTAGGCCGGCGTTCTGCACATTCTCGTATGCTTCGTTGTGCAGGGCTTTCCAGTCAGCGAGGAAGTTCAAAGCCCCCTTACATTTTAATTTATTCTGGCGTGGTTTCCGCCCCCTTTTTGAGTAAAGAAAGAAGAACAGAGAGGAATATACTTTATTTATAGTAAGATCCCAGAGATGCTCTTGCGCTAAGCACGGACAAGGGCCAAATGGTCAGCATAAGCGGCCGAGGTCAACGACACCTGTCACCGTCTTAAAATCCGCTCATTCATCCTTGCTGCGAAGGATATCATCTTCGATTGCCTCTTAAAAGCAGCTCACTCTTCCTTGCTACGGATATCATCTTCGCTTGCCCCATGGTTAATAATTGCCGGCTCCTTACAACACAGGACAGGTTATCAATATGCAGGTGTCCTTTGCAGCCACGACGGGGCTTCAGAACTAGCTGGGGGCGCTACGTAATAGCATGGCCAGATTCCTGTAACGCGATAGCGTTGAAGCTTTCGTTCTGCAGAAAATCCGGCGTCGTCGTCGGCGTTGTGAGCGAGGAATCTCCAGAAAGCTACCTAGGTGGGCCCACCTAGGTCACGTGACCTTGTGACGTCATCAGAACCTGCCCACCGGAGTGATTGTGAGCAAACTGACCACCGTGGCAGGTGGCAGTTAACGACTTTTCGAGAGGAATTGCTCGGGAAGAGCAACCTTGCGCATCCTCCTCGTATTCGGGAAGCGCTGGGTTCGATCCCCAATGCAGCTGGGCACGCATCGGTTTTCTAATGGATACAACATTTCCCCGGCCTGGTGCTTGGCTTTTCTAGGGCGAAATGTTTGGGAAAAGGGTCGTGGATCAAGCTGTTGTGTTAACCGTTGGCAGCGCCTGGTGTCGCAGGGCAGTGGGGCATCGCTTAACCGCTGCACCACTGCCCCAGGAGTGGTAGAGGACTTCTATGGATCCGTGAGTGTAAAGTCGAGAATGACCGATTCCGCATATACGGGCATTAAGCCATTTACGCTAACACATCATACCCTCAGGGCGGAGGTTACTTGTAACACAACCTTGGTTCACACAGACATACAGATTGTTGCCCACCAGTATAGTGTAATGCAACTTAACCTTATGCAACGAAACATTGAAGTGTTGCTGCCTTTCGACAGGCATGTTTTTTTTATTTTTGCAGATTTCACCCCCGCAACTAAATATGCAATTTTGCAGCTCCTCTAGAGTGCCAGTGGGATGTGGTGCAAACACGTCCACGACAGCGTGAATGTTGTCAAGCCGAAAAAAGAAAAAAAATTGATTAGAATGTATTGACGACGTAAAAGTCACAAGTGAGAACGCTTGGGCTATTTTATTATCATCAAACGAAAACATCGTGAATAAAAATGATGGCGCAAAAAAAAAGAAACTCGCGAACATCGCACTGCGTAAAAAATTCTGCAGCACACATCCCGCAGCCGAAGCCCGGCGGATGCCCTTACGACCGCATCCTTCCGGGAAGGCCGAGCTAGGAGCGGCCCAGTATAGATATATGTGCACACGTGATCTGTAAGTGAAAACGCATTAGTGGTAAGTGTCAAAAACGAAGCAATTGAAGCTTTTTCGCCTTTGCAGAGGACGAGGAATTGGAAGCTACGGTTGTACAGTATAGGATGGCTAACCGTCTCCAATACGAAGCGAGAAGGCAACTTTTGCTGGCGATATATCCCTTGTAGATCTTGGCGCCGTTCCAGCAACCTGCTGAGCGCTTTACTTTCGATATCTTTATAGTTAATACTTCTCCCACGTGGCTACAACGCACTCGAACGACTAAAGCAAGTACGGATACCCAGGGTGCAGTTTTTTGTCGAACCTTCCGCAGTAAGGACACACTCCGCTTCGGCACCGAAATGGTCTCATCACCTTTGCAGGCACAAGGGGCGTCTGCCTTAGCTGAGGAGTTGGCTGGTGGTAACTTCCGCTGGTGCTGAACAATCTGCCCGTGGCGGGCGTCTCTACTTTTGGCGCAGCACGTAAGTAGGAGGGAGCGGAGGCGGGCGTGGAGGTCAAAATCACGGGCCTTCGCAGAACGCTTAACTCGCTCCCAGAAGAACTTGCGACCCCACTTGATGTGGGAGTTTGAGGTGACAATTCGGTCGGTGCCTCGAAACGACGAGGCGATGCAGGAGTCTCACTGTCTCGCGAAACCGAAGCGGATAGCACATCGGAGGGATGGGGCGGAGCTGGAATCGTCAGGGTTCGGGAAGCTGGTGTCGATGATGCGTCGGAAGAGCCTGGATGTACTTTCGAAGCTTCTTCAACACTGCTGTAAAACAGTGGGGTATCTTCACTTGGGGCATCTGTCGGAATATTAGACCGTGGATCAGGCTCAGGTACTCGTGTCTGCGTCCAGCTGTCGGTTGCAGTCAGTGAAGGCGTGGATGCTGCGTCCTCTAGCACGTCGACGTTCGGGAGTGTTTGCGCAGACTTATCGATGCCGTCGATCCACTGCACTGGCAACATTGGTTGCTGCACTGCCGGCTGCGCAGGCACGAAGTTGCCTCTTTCAGCCGGACCACACCCGTCGCCGTTCTCCTCGCCACTTGGAGCGGAGATAGGCGGAGGCAGAGCTGCAACCTCCTCGCTTGAAGGCGTCAGTGGCGTCAGCGCTCGGAGAATCGCGCCGAAGAACGCACTCTCAATACGGTCACGTAACTCGCGCGGGTCTTTGAGTATAAGCACAGTGATGAACCACCAAAAGAAGGATAAAAGCACCGTCCAAACCACAGTGCATAGCCATCCTTGCGCTAGCAAAACAGCGGAGAACGTCGAGCATGATGGGCTCATTGCGCGCACGGCACTTCCAACGGCGCGGCCGGCGCGGCTCAACCAGCGTGAACCAGGTTAGGGTGCCTCGAACCAGGTGCTCTGGCAGCGCCATCTAGGAGACAAAGAAAGAAGTGCTCTCGCTCTCACCCCTTGACGCTGTGCAACGTCGCCAGTATCCTTCCGCCCATAATAGCTACAGAAAAAAGTGAAACAGGAGGGTGGCTTCTGGAGCCGACATCTGCCGACAACTAGCAGTAAGCCTGGCGCGAGTTGGACTGTAGCCATCGTGCCCGCGCGCTTCGAGTAAACGTATGTGTGCGTGAAGGAGGCCCTCTAACGACTGAGCCTTGTTTGGGCGCGCAGAAGAATATACAAGCGAAAAGGGGGGACGGTCAGGGGAGGCAACACGAATAACTACGCAGTCGCAATGAAACAGAAGTAGTCACCAGATAAAAGCAAAGTAACAAGGAAAAAAACGTGTAAGAACGGGACGCGAAAAGCGCCTATCCGGATGAATCAAATGTGATAAGATGCTCAAACCAATGTATAAAAGCCCATGGCTACTAAAAAACAGGTGAAGCTAAGAGAAGAGCAACATAAAAACAATTAAAAGGGCAAGACAAGGACCATCCTGAGTCGTCAAACGATGCGTGAAGCGTTAAAACTTATAAAATTATCCTGGGTATATATATATTTTTTTTCTTTTTCGGTGAGGGCTCTAGATGCGCGTACTCATGCAGGATTCCTTGTAGCCGTTGATCGCCACAACTTCCAGCACTTCATGCGTTAGCTGCTCGCTCTTCGAGCCAAGAAGGTACGTAGACTCGTGCAGCAGCAGTACACATCCGGTGGGCATGCAATGTTTGCAGCGGTGACGCAAATGTCCCCCAGAGGCGTTGTTGACGAACTCTGCATGCTCCATCGCGCGTTCATTGAAGCACCTACCCGTTTGACCACTCTACACTTTTCCACTTGACACAGGGAACTTCTACAAACACCCACTTCCCAAGACGTGTGTGGTTTCTGGTGGTGTGTATTACACTTGGCCTCCTTTCTTGCGCTATTCACTTCGCGCACATTAAAATAATAGCTTTTTAAGGTGCAGAAAAACAACTGACATCCCACTTCTGGCGGCGGTTTTCTTGGGGTAGTGGGATAAGCCGTGTGTGTAGGGGAACACCATAGTAAGCTTGCGCGAGCTCACGTCTTTAGAAGAAGTGTTGCTTAGGCCGTTGGAATTGGCTTTGTACCTCCGGAGCAGTGCTCCACAGATAGCAGAGATGAGCGTTGCAGGGAAGCCGGCTTCTTGAAGTCTGGAGATCTGAGTGGCGAAACTTTGTCTCATCTGGTGTTCACATGAACGCTCAAGAGCCGAGGGCAGGGACACAGTGGCTACCCCTCGCTTGACAATTTTCGAGTGACTAGAGTAATTTCGGTATGAACTGCTTCCTAGCCCGAGCTTCATATTCTCAGCTGACGTGCTTAGCGCAAAACCTCCACATCAGATCGAAGAAATTGATACTGCATTCCTTTGAAAGCTCCCGTCGAGAAGGCGAGTTCAGGACAACTGGCTCGGAAGGCCTCCAAAATGGTTTCCTTGCAGTCATGCGACTCGTGCGTGACTTGCTCGTCGCAGAGAGTCAGAAAATACTCCACACATCGGGATTTAAAAAAATGGCACAGGCTCACATCTGCCCCATCACTGTAAAGCCTGCAGTGAAGAAAGAAAAATTAGGTGTACAGCAAGGCTGAAAGAAACGAAGGTTTTAGGCAGAAGTAAGGACCAGACAGCCCGTGAAATGTTAGAGGCTTTCTATATCAAAAGCAACCGTAGCGACTGTGTTAGTACCCCTTCAATTGCCATATATAAGAATGAAACTGCTTTTTTAGATACACGGGGGTGAGACACCTGTGTGACTCGCCTCTTTTTCCAATTTTTGTACAACCCTCCCGCGCATGTGTGGTTCTTGCTATCCTTCTTGATTGTTTGTCTTATATTCATTCGCATTCGCGGTGAATAAATCAGTTGGAAGTTGCGCCAGTCCCGTCTAGCTTTCTGTGTGTTGTCTGTTTCGGCGCTACAGCCCTTTTCTGGAGACGCATATCTAAAGATGGCCAGCACTCGCCTGTCGCAAGTTGTGTCCTGCCGTTTCCTCTAGAACGCAGCCAAGAACAAATCACACAAATCACGCAGTTGGAATGACGTTGGACGCCTGCCTTCAGTTGCTCAGTACCTACTTGACGGTACGTTTGTGGGCTTCGAAGGTGGATGCTTCATTCAAAAAGCGGGATTTGCATCAACTCGCGGGTACACCGCACCTGTGTGATTTGTTCTTGGCTGCGTTAAGGAGGTGCTGCAGGAAACACTTTGCGACATGCGACTGCTGGCCACTTTTAGATATGTGGAAGAATTTCTCATTCTCAGCGACGAGGAAATCACACGAGTCGTATGACTTTACGGACACCATTTTGAAGGCCTTCCGAGCCAGTTGTCCTGACCTCGCCTTCACGACGGAGCTCCCACAGGAACACAGAATCCATTTCTTCGATCTCATGTTAAGGTTTAGCGCTAGGCACGTCAGCTGAGAATATGAAGTTCGTGCTAGGGAGCAGTTCCTACGGTATGACTCCAGTCACTCGAAAATTCTTAAGCGAGGGGTAGTAACTGCGGCGCGGCCCTCGGATCTTGAGCGTTCATGTAAACACCAAATGGGGCAACGTTTCGCCACTCAAATCTCCAGACTTCAAGGAGCCGGCTTCTCTGCATCGCTCATCTCTGCTACCTGTGAAGTGCTGCTCCGTAAGTACAAAGGCAGTTCCAACGACCTAAGCAACAGCTCTTCCACGGATGTGATCTTGGGCAAGCGTATTATGGTGATCCCTACACACACGGGTTCTCCCACAGCCTCAAGAAAATAGTCGCAAGAAGTGGGATGTCAGCTGTTTTTTTCTTTTTTTTTGGCAGTTTTACAAGTTTTAATGATCCACGCACCGGTTTATGACGGGTGATTGTTCTAGTTGCGTCCTTTTAATTATTTTATGTAGTTCTTGCTTTATCTTCGCCTGTTTTTTAGCCACGCCTTTTCACACATTGGTTTTAGGTTTTTATCCCTTTTCAATTGAGTTTTTCAACTGAGTTGGCGCTTTACAGCTCCCGATTTACACGTGTTTTTTTCTTGTTACTTCATTTTTATTTGGTGACAATGACCACTTCTGTTTAATCGCGGCTGCGCGGTATTCTTTTTTTTTTTCGCGTTGCCTCCCCTCATCCACCCCTCTTTTCGCTTGTATATTCTTCTGTGCGTCCAAATAAATATCAGTTGTTTGTTAGTCAGCCTCGTGCCGTGTCGCCTGCCTGTATGGTGTCCTTCGTTGGCTGTTGTTGTATTTGCGACATAAACCAAGCAGCTCAGATCTAGACCATAGTGAAGTACTTGAACTTTTTGAATACGGAATCGAACATCCTTGTCTTAGATCTAATGAACGAATCAAATGGTGCTTTCTAAATTATCGGAAACGAATCGCGTTCGTTCTCAAGATTTCGAAAAGTCTTCGGATAATTGGCGTGAAGTTCGAAGGCGCGTCGTAGTTTTTTTCGACGACTCTTTCAAAAATTGAGCCGACTACTACGCTGCACAGCATTGTGCCACGATCACTCTGTGCCGAAAGGAGCATTAACCACCGCGAAGTGGCCCTATTGGGTGGCGGCGTTCATAGTGCATACTGCTCATACAAATGCAGGTCAAGATTCGGGTACGTGACAGCGTTCAGCAAGATTTAGCAAACCCTGCCAGTATGTCCGATTTCAGATGTCACTGCTTAATCTGTCGTCCCCCTCATACACTTAGTTGTAGCTGTAATTTATTATCTGCCCACATCAGGAGTAAAGCGTAATTTTTTTTTTTTTTTCAAATGAATGACATGAAGGTCCGTAGTGGACATGAGTGCTGCATCTTAAGACAGCTACAGCTTTAATGCCATGTCCTCTGATGATGATGAATTTTTATGATGCTTGGTTTGGTTGGTTGGTTTATTGGGGTTTAACGTCCCGAAGCAACTTAGGCTATGAGGGACGCCGTAGTGAAGGGCTCCGGAAATTTCGACCACCTGGGGTTCTTTAACGTGCACTGACATCGCACAGTACACGGGCCTCTAGAAATTCGCCTCCATAGAAATTCAGCCGCCGCGTCCGGGATCGAACCCGCGTCTTTCGGGTCAGCAGCCGAGCACCATAACCACTGAGCCACCGCGGCGGGGCTTTTTATGATGCAAGGACGTCTGTGGCTAAAGAGCGTCATGACACAATGCGTTTTCCGTCTACTCAAGGTTGGCTCAAAGACGCAAGCTTTTTCATTTCCCAAGCATTTCACCCTAACACAAGCACAACACAAGGCCAAGGGAAGACTTATAACATTATATCCCCTATGGTCACCCGGCGGCACTGGAGATCGAACTCACTTCCCGTATGAATGCCATGCCTTCTAGGCCGGGGCTAACACCTGGCTGTTTCGCATGAACATTAGTTTCGTGCGATTATTCGCTCAATCAGCGAAAAAAAAAAAAAAACTCGAATACTCGATTCCTATTCGATTCAATTCTTTCACTATTTGATTCGCATTCGATTCGATTATTACCTGCACTATTCGTATTCAGTTCGGTAGCGAAGCTAGCCTATTCGATTCGGTTTCAAAAGATCACTGCTCGCTCACCCATACGGAAACTGCGCCTGGTATCGTATATCATGGTTTTAAGGCTGAGCTGCTGGAATCGTTTGCATATTTACCCAGAAATGACCAAATTTCTAACCTTATTTTCGTGCTCGCAAAGTTTTAAAGAGGGCTTTATGCGAAAACAGACGAGCAGACAGCAGCCATAGTTGCTGCCATTTCTAGAATACTGCTAAACATGGGAAATACGTGATTTTCTTGTTCGCCGCAATTTCCACTTAGTAATTTTGTCTGCTGATCTTACTTCCTTGCTCGTAAAACCGATTGGGTACTCGACTTTGCGCAGTCAAGAGACTCCGACGTACGCGAATGCTGCATTCAAGGTGACAATGGAATCTATTAGGAGGAAAGCAAGCCATATTCCCGTGTGAAAAGATGTATACAATAGCCCCTGTACTTTCCAGAATTCCTTATGCGCCTTCAAAACAGCAGCGATCCCTTGTCCCGCGAAGTTTTGAGTAAGAAACTGACTAGTTGGCCCATGATTACTGCGGAAAGCCCCACTGAAAGTTTTATTTACCTTGCATTAAACTGACAGCGTCATAACACTGGCGACCAGTACATCAGTGATATTGGTTCGTGAACATAGAGTCCGCTGACTCGCCTGTGCGGTGTCGTTTTAAGATCATCAGTTATCTCCCAAAAAGTAAACCAACTGATGCTGGAATCACTGCGAGCTCATTTGAAGAAGTGGGGTAAGACTGCACGCACGAGTTAACTATAACTCCTACATTTAGTAACATACCTGTGTCAACCTGTAAAAATATATGGCGTGGCAGGTATTTGAGAACAAAGCTTTGTCCACACACAGACTGAAGACAGATCGTTTATGATGACTTAATATTGTGTACAAGGGGCCATGCATGCAATGAATGTCATCATTCAATGAAACTGCCTTCAGCAGCAATCACAGACTCCACACGATGTCGAAATCGACCGCAGGCAGTGGTGAGATGTGTCTTCTGAACATTAGCCATGGCATTGACAACAGCTCCTCTGAGAGCTGCAGTGGTGTTATGAGGGTGCCTATTGGACTCCCTCTCGACTGTGCCCCATACGTAGTAGTCCATTGAGTTGACATCTGGGGTGCTGGGAGGACACATGTTTGGAATGGCATGGTGGTGGAGATTTTCGGCAATTCATTCTTTATTTGTATGGGCTGTTTGGGATAGTGTGGAGTCTTGCTGGAAAACATAAAGCCTCCTACGTGCTACAGCAGTATCCCAGGGCTTCAAAACCGCGTTCAATGCCTCAGTGTAAGCAACAACATTGACTCTGGCACCTTGAAGAAAAAAACCTGGAGGCATCACGGCTCCTTCACTACTCACGACGACCAGGACCATCACTGATGCTGTAAATTTTGTGCGCATGACAGTTCGAACATCCTTGGGACTTTTAGACAGCCACCAGTCATTTTCGCGGTTCACCTTCTGGTCCTGAACAAAGTTTCCTTAGTCGGAGAAAAACCACAACATACCAGGCTCCTCTGGGGCTTCAGTTTGTTCACAAGGCGCTTGGCTCTGGTCAGGCGGTTCTCCTTGGTTTTCTCAGACAAGAACACTCCTCTCCGCATACTATATGACTTGTAGCGAAGGTCCTCATGAACTGCACGTCTGAAAGTGGCCTGTCAACCTCCACCTCCTTGGCGAGGGCCCATATCGACTTTCCAGGAGCTTCATCAATGACACCAAGGAAGCGACTGATGAATTCCGGCGTCATACCTGTGTCAGAATGCCGACAAAGTCATTTCCTTTGAGAAATAGGGTCCACATCACCCCTGACAGCCTGCAATTCTTTCCGCACATTGAACAGGAATGATCCGGCAACCTTCAAGAATGTTGCGATCTCTGAATCGGGGTGTCCTGCAGCCAAAAACACGATAACTGCACGACTTTTCATTTCCTGAATTAGCTGAAGTTCTGCCGGGGTTACCTGCAGCGAAAACGGATTTGTAACTATGATGTGGAGGATGGAGCGTCACCTATAATGTGTTTTCTCAAAAACCTGCCGCTCCCTGTGGGTGCCGGATCATGAAAGCGGCAGCAATAATAAATAGCGTTTACGATTGATTACGCAGGGCAGGACGATTACGTATTACGAACGCAATCCTTTACGCGCGAAATGCTTGTGCTTAGCCTTTCCTTACCGATATAGGACGCGAAATGACACACATTTCGAAGAGGCTTTCAAAAATAACAAGGTCAGCAGGTCCTTACGCGTGGCTGACTTCACGTCTACAGAGAACTCATCGCAAAAACTCTATCACCCGTGTCTACTGGCAGTTCGTGCAGTAGGAGAGGTCTCTGCCAGGAGCTTTCTTGTAGAATGTACCTCAGGACCGACAGATGGCAGTTACTTGCCCCGGTTCAGTCGGAGACTATAGAATGTCCCCGCTCATCTTTAGGACGGGTGCCGTAATGACAAGACTCACAGACGATAGGGTCACCGCCCGCGACTACTCTGTAGAGCCTTCCACAGCGGCCGCAGTTCGGCGTGCTTTTCTGTTCCCGCCACTGTAAGAATGCTTTAAAGAAACTTTCGTGATGACAAGACTCACAGACGGTGGAATGTGCGCCCGACGCAACTCTGCAAAACTTTCCACAGCGGGCTCAGTTTGCTTCACTTTTTGGTTGTCGCCACTGGCGAAATGCTTTAGCGAAACTTTCCTGCTGACAAGACACACACATAGTGGGATTCCCACTTGGCACATGACTGTAAAGCTTTCCGCAGCGGCCGCATTTCGGCGTAGGGTTAGGCTGCGGACTGCTGGGCGGGAACAATTTTTTAGCAATACCGTCACGCTGACAAGACTCGCATGTGGTAGGGTCTCCGCCCAGCACAACTCTGTAGAATCTTCCACATCGACCGCAGGTCGGTGAGCTTCTTGGATGCCGCCACTTGCTGAATGCTTCAGAGGAGATTTCGTGCTTACAAGACCCACAGACAGGGGGGTTTTCACCTGGCGCAACACTATATAACTTTCCGCAGCGGCTGCAGTTCGGTGTGCGTAGTGGTTGCGGACTGCCGGACAGATAGAGTTCTTTATTTTGTCCGCCGTGCTGACAGGACTCACAGATTGTGCAATCTCCACCCAGCAAAGGCTTGTAATCCTTTCCACAGAAGGCGCATTTAGAAGTTCCGCACAGTGAAAGATTTGTGAGTGCATTCGACAGACAGGACTCGCAAACTTCTGGGTCTCCATCCGGTATAGCTTTGTAAAGCTTTCCGCAAGAAGCGCATGTTGCTGTACCGCCTATAGTAAGGTTAGTGAGAGCATCCAACAGCGGAGGCGCGATAGTTGATCCTTGGTCTAGTATGACACTGCCAGACTGACAAGACTCGCAAGCGGTTGGACTTCCATGCAGCAAATGTTTGTAATCCTTTCCACAGAATGTGCATTTTGAAGTTCCGCATAGTGAGAGGTTTGTGAGTGCATTCGACAGACAGGACTCGCAGACTTTTGGGTCTCCATCCGGTATAGCTTTGTATAGCTTTCCGCATGAAGTGCACGTTGCTGTGCCGCCTATAGTAAGGTTAGTGAGAGCATCCAACAGCTGAGGCGCGAGAGTTGATCCTTGGTCTAGTATGATGCTACCAAACTGACAAGACTCGCAGATAGTGGGATCTCCGTATGGTACAAGTCCGTGGGACTTTCTACAGCGACTACAGCTGGGTTTGCGTTTCGGTCGCGAACCCCAGGACGAAAGTAATCTTTGCTCGCCACTTCCCGATTGACATGACTCACAAGTTGCGAGAACTCCATCCGTTAAGCTGCCGTGAAACTTTCCGCAGGAAACACAATTTGCAGTTGCTTCTGAAGTGATGTCTGTAAATGCACCCAGGAACGGAGGTGTAACACTGGCCGTTTCGTCCGGAACGTGGGCAGCTGCCTCGCTCAGCGAAGGAAAGGGGGCGAGCACAGGAGCTGTGTCCGCTGCCAGAGGTGATGCAGTGTTCCTTGAGAACCAGTTAGATGGCTTGGAACCTGGTCCAGACGGACGTGGACTAGATTTTGGCTTTCTTTCCCGAAATTCCGTTGCGGTTGTAGCTGAGTGATGTTGTCGCTCGAAATCTGGCGCAACTGGTATGTCGTTATCGAGGCGCGGTGCAAACACATGAGCAGCTTTCATCTGCAGAACTTGTATGGGTGGGTCATCGAAGAGCAGTGGGGATTCTTCGACACAGCAGAGGCCATCGTCGTCCGCCTTCGCTGCGATCGACGACTTGAGTTCGAGCGATTCGGTTGCACCCTGGACGTTGTTCGATGTCGACGGAGACGCTATTTCCGTCTCGGAGCACGGTTGAGACCCTGGTTGCGTTTCATATTTCGTTGTATGCATCTGCAGTGGACTCCGCGTCTGTTCTTTCAAGTCAGCGACCCTGTTCGGCGATAACTTCCCGGCAGGTTTTTGGCACCTCCAAGCACGGTCGTATTCTACGACTGGCCGCTGAGTCTGCGAGGAGAATACAGGCGAGGCAGGGAGCTCTTGAAGCGACCACGTCAGTGCTCTCAATAATGGGTCCATCAGCGTGTTCACCAGTAAGCCGCACAGCTGCAAGGGGTCATTGAGTATCAGCATGACGGCGAACCACCACAGGAGGAGCAGCAATACACATCCGAACGCAAAATTTAACAATGGGTCCATCTTCAAAAGAGAGGGAACAGGAGAGCGCGTTCAGTCTTGGAGGGCATGCGACTCAACGCCTGCTTACACAAACCACGCCGACACTGACGTCACCTTCAAGGGCAGCTTGTCAGTTGGCGGCGGCGTCTGAAAACAGCAGCTCAGGGGCCGATAAGAGTTCGTCTGCAGGAGCGTCGCCAGAATAGAATTCACTTCACGATTACGATACCCACAAGGTAAGGCGAGATTCGAGCACATCTGTTGGGGCATTTAAACCATGGACAATCGCAGACGGAAAACACAATGCCCGACAGCGCCAGCGCTTGGCGTCGACGGTCTACTTCGGCTTGAGTCACTGGAACGCGCACCGCGGTAAGAGCGTGCGTCCTAGCGCCGCCACCGCCGAGCCTCCGTTGTGCGGCGCGTCGGCGCGTCTCTCTGCGGCGGCCGCCGCAGAGAGAGCGTGCAACATTCCAGCGCTCTCGCAGTACCCTCCTCCTTTTCTTTCCTCCTCTTGCTCTCTTCCTTATCGCTTTCCGCCTCCTTCGCGCTCGTCCTACCATGAATGGGTGCTACAGCCGTGCTTACCGGCTTAAAGCGCATTAATAAGCGTAAGCTGATTGGCATTAGCGGCCTAGAGGTCTGGAGTGGCAGGCCCATTTTGACGTTTCACACGTGACTGCCCGGTTGGGCGTCTCACAGGCCCGTATAGGCTCACGTACGAGCTCAGCCTTCTCCTGCTAGAGGTCTTCGGTTCGATCGCATTCCCGGTACACTTGACGCACTCCAAGGACCGCTTACACGAAGCAAACAGCCTAGTTCCCAGTGTTACTCGCAGTTTAAACCGTCCGTTGGTTACAGGAAAGGCCCATAACTAGGTGCGTGAGCACCTTAATCGCGCTGTGAGGTTGCGGGGGTGTCCACCTTTAAAGTGAGACAGTTATGCGTCTTTCCTTTTCTCCGAACCAATGCCTTGAATGCCTTGTACAAAGCTATTGCAGCTTTCGCTGTAAAAAGATATGACAGTATTTTTGCCTAAATTCTAGAAACGTGTGACAGCAGAACTGCATGAACGTTAGCATGCCTGGTTACTTTACTGTTGGCGTTCAAATGTTGGCTTATCTAGCCGTTTTTCATTCCGTAAATGCTAGGGTTTTAACAGTTAAATCGAGTAGGACGAGTGCAAGCGACGGAGGCAACATAGCCTCAAAAGCAACCGCATAGACTCGGCACGAGCAGCACGCGTCCAACACCGCCGCGTGGTTGCTCGCGTCGGCTCGCGTGCGTCGGAAGCGGAAACGGTGGAGCGCGCCGGCGACGCTGTGTGGGTGGGAGCATCGGCCAAGCGGGGGAGCAAGGAGTGTAAACTATGTTGTGGGATGTCGACACCGTCGGCAGTGATGGCACAAACCCACAAACACCTCAAGATTTTGTCCTGGGTTTACCCATCGGAATAGTGCTTTAACACTAATATTAAGTGATGATCTTTAATTCTAGCTCGTGGGTAGTGGAGCTTTCTCTAGAGCTGCCTTATGAATCTTTCAATTCTTCGTTTCCTCGCGAGATAAGAGAGAGAACGATGCAACTGGCTAAAATGAAAATGGTAATTCGTGAGCGGATTCAGAGAGAGCCATTCTTTTCTGTCGCTGTCTTGCAGGATACGAAAGCGCAGCCACGGGTTTGGAATGATTTCCCAAGAAATAGAGATGAAAGATAAAGGACTACACAAGCATCACATCACTTTAATCATTTAAATACCCTTAATTTTGGAGTACTACATAAAGGGTCTATGCAGGTATAAACAATGAAAAAACAAATTCTCGGCTAAAAATGGATGTTGAGCAATTCGAAAATGTGGATGTGCAGGTGGCGTCGTGTGAAAGCCCGTGAAGCGAAGGAAGAATGTTGCAGCAAGCGTTGCAGCATGAACACGCGGACGGGCTGTTTGCTGGGGACGACAAATGCGGAGTGAAATGCGTGCCGGAGGACTGATTTAGGGTGGAATGCGAAGTAAGGTGTAAAAAACCTTATAATGCAAGCACATACTGCCAATTCGCCGATGACAATCAAAGGTTGTTAGACCGAACTTTGCTTTCAAAGGTGATATGCTGACATTGCATGAATAGCATGAACAAATTTATAGAGTGGCTAGATTCTGTAGTGAGTCTAGTTAATTTATCAAATATATTTTGTAAGGCTCCTGCATATTATAGTTTTGCTCGAACCAGGTACTTGACTAGAAGATGTTCTACCTTTGCCGGTCGCACCGGCAAATGCTTCTGCTTTCCTGTGTTGTCCTTTTTTTTTTTTGAGTACCCAAGTTTAGAAGAGCAAGGTTCCGGGCTAGTTGTTACTGCATTTAAAAGGAAGAAACAACGCGAAGAAACACGGACACACGAAGAAACGACACACACACACACACGAGCGCTGTTTGTGTGTCGTTTCTTCGTGTGTCCATATTTCTTCGTGCTGTTTCTTCCTTTTATATACCCAAGTTTGTTGATCACGCACTAACAGTGCGCCCTGTATTTGAGCTTGTTATAAAGCGGCAGGTCGGACTAGACCTTGGGTGGTATTGTACTGAAAGCAGTAGTATTTTTCGCTCACACCCTCGAATCTGAGCGCCGGAAAGAGCTTGGGAGAGGGGGGAGTTGTTTACACACGTGTGCGTACTGTGCGCGTAACCACGAGGGTATTTACCTTATGGAGGAATCCCGGAGGCCCCTTGTGCGTGATGACAGCGGTGAAGTTTGCAGTTGCGAATGTCCGCTATGAGAAGTCCTCCTTTCTGGACTGCAACGCTTGGCCAAATCACGCGCCGAGAGCATGTTTCACCCAGAACGGAAAAAAAACAGTGGACAGGAAACTGACGCCGGGAATGATCACTGCGAATCCCAAAGGAAATTAAGAAGAGCTGCATAGTCAGTTCGTACCACCAGGTCGAGCAGCTGGAGCTGCAAACTTCTGAGACGTTTCCTGCGCTGGCTTACGCACTTCTGACGACACGAACCGAGCCGGTGAACCATGATGCGAATGATCCTTTGCTTAACGCGAATCGAAGCTTGTGTATGTCCCGCGGTGTTCGCAACAGGGAGGAGCGGGCGTGTGTTCGGCGTGCGGCGCGTGATGCATCCCTCGCGCTCAAATCCGAAGCCGTCGACGAGGAGCGCGGCGTCGGCTGTTGCTGCGGCAAAAGAAGAGAAGGAAAGCAGGCCGTGTGGTGTCAGACGCAAGGTCATTGCTGCGCGCATCGTTCGGCGGCGTAGCTGGAGCGGATTGTTCTGACAAATGTTGAGGGGCGATTTCTAGAGCGCGCCTTTCAGTGCGTTGTACGCTACTCCCTCTCCCACCTCCTCGCAACGTCTGGCCACGGCGCTTTGCCAAGTGCTTTCCCGTTGGTCACCGACTTGCAGCGGGCGCATCTCCGAGAAACAAACATGAGAAGAAAAGGCCGAGTATGGCGTCTACGATGAAGAGCATTAGCAGCAATTTGTTCAGTTACCAATAAATTTTAATTTACAGGGCCTGCGAGTAGTCTAAACTCGAATACGAATCAAATATGTTTGATATTCGGTGCATATTCGATTCGAGAAATTATTATTCGATTATTTACGAATATTCGAAATTTTTCGAACCTTCGCCTGCGAACAGATACCGCAACGACTTCATTAAATTCGACCATGACAAAAGCACAATATCTGGACAAATTATTCGCAGATCGAGTTTAGAGTGTCAGCAAACTAGTACAAAGACGTACTCATCGCGTTCTTCGCCATTTATCGCGTGGACCGATCACATTCGGACGCAGATAGGCTTGGACTTCGAGCAAAATTCTGCTCGTCGGCTTTCCCACGTATCACACACGAAGATAGCAGGATGGCCGACAACCTGCTTCGAACAGTTGTCGCATGAAAGTGACGTGGTTTTTATTGCGGAAGCACTTCTAGCGGCGTGCTTGGCGAAAGCCGTGGGTTGAATGAAACCTCCTGGTTGGTCACGTGGTTCAATTCGATCGGCTGTAAAAAGAGCTGCGAGAAATTTGGCAATGGCTCTGAAGGTTGGAGATATGATTATGGCATACCCTGACATGGTCCATGCCCAAATATGACAAGGACCACCTGAAATTTGACATTGTAGTGAAGTGGCCGAAATCGGCGAAAATTGAATGGTGAGACACGCCGTCAATCCGAAATTTTCCCTTGTAATGACCTTGGCAGAATTTTACTGCCAGTGAATATGGGTGTGCTTGGGTTGAAGACAGGCTTGTCCTAGTCTCAAATTAGAATTGGTCCACCTCCAAAAATGAGTTGGTGCATCCCCGAAAATAGGAAAATTGAGTTTACCCAAGTTCGGAACCGACCTGGGACACCCCTGAGAATGGGTTTAGCCTACCCCCAAAATTTAAGTGACCCACCCCCGAAGTTTGGGTGGCCCACCGCGCTTTCGGGCATGTTTTCGGCATTTCATGCTTTAGGTACCGTGCTTTCGGTATCTCATGATTAGCAATGCTAAACCACCATATATTTTGTGTTCGATCCTAGCATAATTTGATACACACTTAGCGCCCACGCTCATGGCATTCGTCCTGTCGTCTTTGCAACTCTTCACAACCCCACCTATAAGGCTCGGAGTTTAAAGCATTCTTGGGAGCATCGAATAGTTGCGCCATGCTTCTTCCTTGAATAGCAGAGTTTAAAACCGTACTACAAGCTGTTCCACAAGGACTGCCCACGGTAATGGAGCAAAGAATGCGAAAGCAGCTTGCAGCAATGCAAGCTGTTTCTGAGATGTTAGTTTGTCAGCTATGCGTTACGGAAGCAAACCACGGCGCCTGAAGAGCAACGTATCGGCGTATGGGACATCGACGTTGGGCTCTCACACACTGGAGGGGAACAGCCGAAGGCTCTCGGTACCATGTCGCGCATGCTTGCAAGCTCTGGAAGGCGGCAGTTGCGCAGTAGCCATATCTGTGTAATGTATACCAACCTGTCAAGCGTCAAGTCATTGTCGAAACTATCTGTCCTGTCTCCTCCTCTCGAAAAAGAAATGAGGAAAGAACCGAATTTTTTTTTTTTAAAGTGAGGAATGGGGACCGTCCAAAATCCCCCACTTGTTCTGATGTTATACTTAGGTGCGGTCGACATCCCTGCCCAGAGGGATTTTGTTGGTACGTCGAGCTCAGCGGCAGATAAACATCCTAACCTATCATGTGCTAAACACGGAGTTTCGGAAGTGCGTTCAGCTGCAGCGGTTCGCTTCTTCACTTCGGGTCTTGAAAGTACCATAGCTTTTCATTTTATTATTATTTTAAAAGCGCCCAGCTAATATTTTTGCACAGCCTGTCGCTAAGTTCAAGAAAATTAGATGCAGGACATCGCAGCGCAAAGTGAGAAAAAAAGTTGTGCATACATCGTTCTGGAGTAGCGAAGCGCAGACAGTACCAACCTGTTTTCGAAGCTATTGGTGGAGATGCTGACGTCACATGTTGCCGCCAGTAGACGAGGGAAGAATACTCCGATGAGGCTGTTCGTTCGGCGAACACGAAACTATGGGAGCGTGTGTATTCTTTCTAGGTGTTGGTGTTCGACGGCATGTTTGCTGCAGTTAAAAGGTTACTGGTTTAATATGCTTCCACACGCAACAAAGAACACACAGTAGCGAGCGAGAATTGCCGAGCCCTTTCCGGCAACTTTTCCATGCTCACGCCCTCCTGCATTTCGCGCGCCTGCGTATGCGAGTTAAGAGATGGCTATTGCATTCTTTCAGACATCCCGCAGCTACCATGGCCGCGGCCACTCAACCGCATCTGAATATGAGGAAGCTATAATTCTGGAGGATAAATCCAGGGCCCATATAAAGTGGCAGGATTATTGAAAATTGAGCTTGAGTTAGATTCTTGGCGACGAGTCTGTTTAATCTAATTTTGAACCAAAGCTTACTTTTCCAATAACAGTTGTGATGGCTTTTGACCTCTAGGTGATAAGCACATGCATGTACAAAAAGCTTATTTCACACAGAGCCGGCCCCATTCATAACAGGTCAAACTTCTATAACGAAACGGTTTATAACGAAACAATGGACATAAAGAAGAAAAAGCCATTCCCCTGGAAGCACCCATAGAATACTATGTATCTGATATCACATTTTCGTGAAAACTCTTCTACAGTGATAAATAACAAACGTCAATGAAGTGAACTCCACTGGCCATTTAGGGATGAGTATGCCCATTTGGAGACGGAGCCTAACACTTCCGTACCAATCCGATGAGGCAGTTCCCCCGTTTCCCAAGCTTCTTGCCGCACACGACCCACTACAAGCAGGCTCTGCTTATCTGGTATCATGGGTAGTTTGCCTTCCGTTTTCCTAGCATGGTATTATGGTTAAAACCGTTTGGCAGTGCGCTTCGTGCTCGCGGCGGTATCGAGGTCCTGCAGGTTACACAGGCAATTCCAATCATTAAAGTCTTCGGTCTGGTGTATGCGTTCTCCACAGGACACTCCTGTCTTGCGGACGAGTGCTGTGGCTTGCGTGTTGTGAGCTTTGCGCAATAAATAGGTAGAGCAGCGAGCGGGCGTCGTATGCGGCATGCGGTGCGCAGGGATGAATCATCCAATGTTTGCGAGACCGTCGGAGACTAGGCTCATATCGGCTGTTGCCAAGGGCGACTAAGAGCGGAGTGGGCCGGATATGCAAGGTCAGCGAACACGAAACTATAGGACTTGTCGCTTGAACGGCGCGTTCCGAAGGGCGCCAGAAGAGCTGAAATAGCTTGGAAAGGACTTCTTTTTTTTATCTTATTGACAGTCAGTTCAGGAGCTCGCATTTGAAAACATCGCGACATCGCCCTTTTCTATACGGCTGCCCCGCACGTGCTCCACCTCTGCTCCCAGGTTTGCCTCGAGCATATTTTAAGGGGGAAATTTTGATTAAAAAAGAGAAAAATGAGCGTGTATTGTCTGGCACTACAAACATCTTTCGATTATGTCCCTCTTGCAATTATATATATCTTGAAAGAGTACGTGCACAAGAGAAGAAGAAAAAAAAAGCAAGATGTGAATAAAATTTTTATTTGAAAAAAATATTCAGCATATGTATGAACTTTGAAGGCAGATTTATGACATATTGGATACGTTGTTCTTTAATGTACAGATATGAAATGCAATAACTTTGTATGTTTTGAAAATTAATTTGCACACACAAATGAAAAAGGCTGCCACAAAATTTATAAGCTACATGGGCTAAGTGTCCTAAGAGGATAAAATATGCGCATTTAATTACAACGAATGTGAAGTTGCTATATTGGCCATGCGAGTTATCCCGACTTGATATCAAAAACAAAGGACCAGGCATGTAGCCGGGAATTTTTTCCAGGAGGAGCCCAAGGTAATTTCTTCTTGGCTCTGCGCTGTCAAAAAATGTTTGTGGCAACATCCGATGGCAGTCTGACAAGTTAAAAACAAAACATGTCTGAGATGCCGCATCATTTTTCTGACCATTTAATGGACAGAAGATACCAGTTCCAATATAACTGCTGCGCGGATTGATGCAATTGAGGAATGTCCAAGCCCTCGACATTTTCTTTTTATTCGCATGCACTAGACCACACCCTGAAGCCTCGTCTTGTTCCAACGATATGGCTTCAATGTTTTGCAGCCGGCGTTAAAAATTTGCGCCGCCTGCAGGAAGTGCTTTTCTGCCTCGCCATAATCGGCTGGAAAAGGAGTAACAGTACCCAGATTTCATGTACAACTGCATTTCTCCAAACGCGCCTTCAGACATCCGCTAGGAGGCGGGTGATTGTCCAACATATACCGCCGAGAAGAACAGAGATTTAATGTGATACGGCAAACAACAGTGGTCATGACATTAATCTTTTATTCAAACACCCGGACCATCTGTATCAGTTGATCGTGAGAGTGGCACATACCAATCGCAGACACGGAGCCAATCACTGGCAGCGCGCGCAATAGTTGGGATCGCCGCCCGGCACTCGCCTATAGAACTTTCCACAAGAGCCACAGTTGGGAGTCTGTCGCCTCTGCCTCGGAGGGCTCGACGCTGGGCTAGACCGATAGGACACTGTAACAGGAGAGTAAGAAACGGCTGGCTCTCTGTAGAGACTAGAACCGTACTGGCAAGACGAGCATAGGCCAGGGTCCCCTCCCGGAACAACTCTGTAAAACCTACCGCAGCCACCGCAGTTTGGTGTGGTAGAACGTCTTGGCTTTGGGGTGCTGTACGTGGCCACTTCTGAAAGTCGACAGCTATACTGACAGGACTCACAAAGGCTAGGATCCCCTCCCGGAACAACTCTGTAGAACCTACCACAACCACCGCAGTTTGGTGTGGCAGAACGTCTTGGCTTCGGTGTGCTGTACGCGGCCGCTTCTGTAAGTCGACGGCTATACTGACAGGACTCACAAAGGCTCGAGTCCCCGCCTGGAACGACTCTGTAGAACCTACCACAACCACCGCAATTTGGTGTGGTAGAACGTCTTGGCTCTGGGCTGCTGTATGTGACCAATTCTTTCTGCCGATGGCTGTACTGACAGGACTCGCACAGGCTAGAGTCACCGCCAGGGACAACCTTGTAGAACTTTCCGCAGCGGCCGCAGTTCGGTGTGCGTTGCGGTTGCGGGCTGGTGGGTGGGAACAATTGTTTCACGATGCTGCCAAACTGACAAGACTCGCACGTGGTAGGATCTCCACCCGGCACTACCCTGTAGAACTTGCCGCAGCTTCCGCAGTTTGGCGTAACAGCGCGTTTTGTCTGTGGGGTCGTGTACACATCCTCTGCTTTCTTTTGACTGCCATACTGGCAGGATTCGCAGAGGCTAGGGTCACCGCCAGAGACAACCCGGTAGAATTTGCCGCAGCGTCCGCAGTTTGGGGTAACCGCACGTTTTGGCTCCGGAGCGCTATACGCGCGTTGTTCTTTCTTTCCACGACTGCTCTGACAGGATTCGCAAAGGCTAGAGTCTTCGCCCGGCACAACCTTAAAGAATTTTCCACAGGAGCCGCATTTAGGAGTCACACTCCGAGAATGGCTCGGCTTTGGAGCCGTCTGCGTACACGTGACCGGCGCAGGAGGTGGGGTCATGAAGCTTGTTGCGCTAGCATTGCAGACTTCGTACGTGGCGGTGACGTCGGTTCTCAGCGCACCACACAGAAAGGAAGTTGCAGTCAATCCCAGTAATGCGTTCTCGAGTGCTGAGTCATCGGTAGCACTTGCTGATTCGGGCAAAGGTCGAGACGCCGCGGTAACAAATTCCGCAGGAGCTGTATCCGCAACACGAGGCGACACCGGAGGCATTAGGATGGGAGGATGTGGTTGGAGCGGCAGGTCGACGGGAGGAGCCGCTATGGTGGCCTGTGCAGTCCGGGGAACCGGTGTGGGCTGAGGGACCGTTGCGGTCGGGGGTACCGGTGCTGTCTGGGAAACTGGTGCAGGTGGTGCGCCAGCAAGGCGAGGTGGTACAGGAGCCTCTACGGGCCGAGGCATTCCTCGTACGGCGGCGACAGGACGGGGCCTAATAGCTTCCTCTTCGGGCTCAGAAACCGGTGCGGGTGGCACACTGGCCGAATGAACAGGTACTCCATGAGTCTCTTGTCTCGGTATCTGCGGTGAAGGTGGCACATCGACGTCAGGCAGAGTATTTTCTATACGGCTGTTATTTGGCGCGTGAGGATCATTGTCCGCCCTCGCTGCGACTGATGGCACAAGTCCGTGCGTATTAGCTTTTTCGTCTGAGGGATCATCCGTTGGCGGTGCAAAATTCACTTGTGTCGGCGTTGTGCGGTCGACTTCGGTCCGCGACGTGATCCCTCGCTGTCGCGCACCACAAGTGCAGGTCGCCAACCACTGCAGGAAAAATAATAGAACCACCACCACAGCAAATACATCGTATATCCACCACAGGACCAGGAGTAGAATCCACTGATTCGGATCATCCAATAAGCCGTCCATCCTCAAAACAGCGATCGTTTCGGTTTCCAGCATGACGTTATTTTCTCCTACGTGGACCCTGGATGCGTTGCTGTCTGCGTTCTCCCACTAACTCTAGTGGGCGTTTGGGTTTCTTCGGGCACGTTAAGACACTGTGGCGGCGTCCATAACAGCGAAGCTCAGCAGTTTCCAATGAAACCCTGCTCACAACACGAACACAATGTAGGCAACGATGGCACACCAGTTGACGACGTCCTCGCACGCGTAAGGTAGATGCCCATACAGCTTCAGCTCAATAGCGAACCACACTACCTGCCCACCTACAACACTATCTACGGAAGCGAGAGATCCGAGTATCCATCCGTCCTTCCAACAGCAAGCTGCGACGGTCCGTGCGACGAATGCGCGGCTCGGTCTCTCGCTCGTGCAAACACGTGTGGCTGCGCTCGGCTCAGGCGCCTTTCACATTCTCTCCCCGCTTGCACAGCGCTGGTTTGTCTCACGCAAGAGAGAGCGAATGAAGAGGATAACGTCAGAGGAGAGAGAGAGAGAGGGCTGCGCGGCGCTGCTATCGGCGCGCGGCAGAAGAGAAAAAAAGCGCGCGAGTAGCGTCAGCAACAGCAAAACGTGAGAACGCGCGAGTGCGCGTGGCATGGCGCGTTGTTTCCAGCTCGTCGGCAACTGCGAGCGGCTCGCCGCAGGGAAATCTCCCTTCAAGAAACAGCAGGTTGGAGGAGGAGGGAGGAGCGGTATGCTAGAGAGGGAGAGAGAGAGATTACGCCAGAGGCGAGGGTGCATGGCAGCAGAGGGGAAAACGCGAGGAACTCCGACAATCTATGTGCTCTCAGAAGCCTTCCAAGTTGCTTGCTTTGTTTAAATCATCTTTTTGCTTCCTCCGAACAGTTCTCAAGGTTCTCGTGCTTTACCATGATATTTGTAACTTTGATTTAAATCCACAGTTTATCATGCGTGTGATTAACTAAACGTATGTCATAAAACACTGTTGCATGTTTCTGAAGGCACAGAGTCCCGTTGCAGACTGCGTGGAGAAAACCCATAGAGGAGAAACTGTTGAACTAAGGCAGCAAAATTTTTTGTGCGTATTCAGCGAAACAGCTATGATTCAAATGTGTCGGTATTAATGCTGACAAGCCTAACTTTGGCCCCGGTTTGACAATGACATCGTCGTCTAGTAACGGCTTCGTTTATCACGTAAGGTCCAATATTTAGGGGAATGCCCTAAAGTGGATTAGATTTGCAATACGGGAGTAATTACTCATTAACGTGCACCCAAGCGCCGCTATAAAGGCTACAAAGGAAAGCTAAATAACTTCCACAGGGACGTTGCCGACGTCTTCAGGCACAGGAATCAGAAGTGCCGGGAATAGTAGAGGCGTATCCGATTGCCACATCGCGCATTCTGTGCGTTGCAAAAGCTTCGGTGGCGTTACACCAGGTAGAACTGAACTATCTTAAGAGTACTGCTGCAGTGCAATGAGGCTAATGCGCACGTGTGGTTTGGTTTGCTTTTTCTGTTGTTTTGTTGTGTTTCATGCTTTGTGCGCCTGCGCGTGCTGAGTTGAAGCCTTTATAAGCCCGAGTATTTCCTAATAAAATTTCAGTTGATAGTCAGCGCTTGTTTGTTTGCGTGTTTCTTCCCGTCTTCGTTTTTTGCGCTGTACATAATGTTGAACGTTCACCAACTCATTCGGTTCTGCTTAAGTTCCACAGGGACTTCGTAGTTCAACAAAAATTCTTAATGATCCGGGGTTCGAACCCGAGACCATCGCCTCACCACTGTACCAATTCAGCTAACTGGGATGGTTAGGACATGGTTGGGCGAGGGCGAATTGGTCAACAACTTGAGTGGGAATTGTGTTGGATGAACGTTTAGGGGAATCCCCTAGTTGGAGCAGATTTGTAATCAGGGAGTAATCACCCATTACCATCAACCCAAACGCTGCCACACGGCTACACAGAAACAAGAGCAACTGCCCCGGTGAGGCGATGGTCCCGGGTTCGAACCTTGAACCAAGACAAATTTTTCTTCAACTACGAAGTTTCTTTGGAAGCTGTATAAATTTTCCTTTGTAGCCGTGCGGCTGCGCGTGAGTGGATGCTAATGAGTATTCACTGCCTTAAAGCACGTACTTGTACTGTGCCTATAGTTGGATATAGCTAAAGAACGAAACGGCTTTTCCCCGTAAAAATACCTCTTCCAGCCAATGGCACCGGTCGATTCTCATGAACCTGCTAGCGTGACAATGCAGGGAGCGGCGTGGCAATGAAAGTATGAGAGTATCCCCGACCATAGAGGGAGGGGACCATCCCTTTTTATCTGCAACTGCCTACATTGTCACTCTAGCAGGGTCATGAGAATCGGACGACGCCATTGGCTGGAAGGGGGGGTCCTTTAGTGATTAAAAGCTGCTTCGTTCTTGAGTTGTATCTGACTGTCGGCTTTTATTAAAACTGAAGCTTTAGCTAACGTCGGGTCCTGTGCAGTTGTTTCTCGAAGTGAGAGTTACAGCTAGTGTGTGTAATTGACTGAGTGGCTACGCTCCTTTCACGTGCAACGCTGGGTTAGACTCCACCACTGGTACTTTTTTTTATACTACTACTCGCACTACTCGCAATACTACTCGCACTTTCAAGCCTTCGCGTGACCCGGCCGCAGTTACGTTTGACCTTTAGCGGAGTGAATATGGGCGACCAACTCGCTCCTTCAGAGAGCCCGGCTGCAGTTACGCCGCGCTGCGCACCTGTGGCGCTACTGCCGCTGTGACGTCATACCAGCTGTAGACTATGTTTTCTTTCTCTCAGTCGCAACAACATCAAAAACAAATATAAAAAAATTACCGAAGACGCTTTGAGTCGTCTCGCAGCGGCGGCCGGTAGCCACGCGTGACCTGAAAACGCGGCGCACTGCGTTTCTTCAGTTGGAGGAGCTGCGCTTTTGCTTTCACAACCTACCAGGCTTACTAGAAATGTAAAATTTCAAGAAATTTTAAATGTCATAAAAAAACATTTTTTTTTCAGGGTTTTTTTCATGAAAAATTGGAAATTTTGCAAAACGTGTCAAAAACAGATTTATTTGCAACAGCACAAAGATCAATAATAATGCTCCGAAGTTCAGTCGAATATGCAGTTATAGATATGTCATATTGTGAAACGAACTTCTTGTTCTATTGCACCGAGAAGATAATGATTTGCACTTCAGACGAATATGGAGATATAAATTTCATATTTGTGGAACAAACTTCTTGTTCTATTGCACCGAGAAAGGGAGCATGAAAACTGATCAATAAGTCACTCCATATCGCACTCAGAGTCACTGTCGCTGGATGCGGCACTACGCGCAGCAGCATGGATTGAAGTTGTGTCTACAGCTAGGTTCGACTCCACATACACAAGCTTTCTAACGCGTTCCCCTGAAAGCCTGTTGCGAATCCTTGTTCGCACGTTTCCGAAACGTGACCTGTTTCGTTCGCAGCTGGAGGTTGATTGTGGTATCTGCAGCAGTCGGCAAGCCGGAGGGGTTAGCGGCTGGTTGGTGCAAAGGCCTTGCCACGAGGTAGATAGGGTCACGTGCTTCGCTGAAGACCCCTGTCCTGGACCAAATTCCTGCGGATGTCCTGTACTCTGCTACGTTGGAAATCAAGAAGCTAGGCCTGTATTTGGCTAAAACCGCTTACGTGCACAGCAGCCTATGTTATTTATGTCGTGTGTGTCGCGTTGTAGCATTTGCAGCCATTTTGTTCTACTTCAGCCGTGAGTTCAAGTATTAGTGTGTTTTTAAGTCAAGCATAGATCTTATATGTGACCTGGCCTTCAACCCGCGTACTCGCAGCACGAACATTTTAAAAGCACTACCTGGCACCGGCGATGACGACTGCTCTCGAATCGTTCAACGATGCACACTGTAATGGTTTTCTAAGCAAAAACATAAACCTAAACTGAAAGCATGCAATCATAGAACCTTGAAATTGCATTGGGAAATTTTCGACGTTTCTTTCCATTTTTTCTCGTCTGAAAAAAAAAACGAAAAAAAATGTTTTTTTTTTCCAAAATTGCAGTGTTTTTTTCAGGCCTTCACCTCTCTAGGCTTAACCAAAGCTAAGCCCCCGCCAATTTTTTAGTTTGCAGGAGCAAATTTCATTTTCCCCCGTTCATTTTAGACAACCAGTCCCCCATTGTGCACAGCGTAGCCATGGTGCAATAACTGGCGCCCTGCCGTCGCCACTGCAGCCTGTGGTGAACTAGATTAGGGATACACGATACTAATCCAGTTCATTAGAGTAGTGCAACTTCTATGTTTACCTAGGTCGCGATGTGCAGCGTCCCCACCATCTTTCGGCGTTGACTGGGCGTTGTATAACCATATGTACGCAGTCTTCCGCATTGCAGCTGTCGCAAATACACGCAACCACTTCGCTCCGAACACCTTCCTGGTTTCATGCCACAGGGCGCAAAACCAAAGACTAAAATCCTTGCCGATCGCAGCTCCGTAACACACGGCCTCGGGAGAGGAGGAAGCAGCTTTTAGTTGCACGCGTCTGTTCCTTTGGTCTGTTTCCATAGTGCTTTGGCGACGCCATCCCCTCGCGTATACACCTCGGCACGAGCCCACGCGCTATGCTGAAGCCGCACGTCGCGTGGATTTGCTATCTGGGCTAATTTGATAGCACTTAGCTTAATAACGTTATCAGCCGCCCTCAGCCGCGCGCTTCTCGTCGCGAGAACATCGTCTCGCGGTTGTGACGAGCAGCAAATTTAAGAGCACGTAAGCGATGGCCCCTTGGGTAACATATATAGTGGATTCCAAAAGAAGGCAAGCATACCAGGGGGCGGTAAGGATCAGGCGAGTAGATAAGATAACAAAATTTTCGCAGCGCTGTGGCCGCAGCTGGCACAGGCCAGGTTAATGAGAAGAGGCATTTGTCCTGCGTTTGACGTAGTTTGACTGCAGCAGCTGATGATGATGATGCTGGTGGTGACGATTACTGCAATTTTCACATGGAGGAAGGAAAGAACTAAGGAGAGGCCCTGACGTCACTTTTTGTGAAGCCGCCCCGCAACCGGAAGTTTGCTCGGCTTTCCTCACTATCTTTCTTCTCCACCGAGCTACGGGGCGGATATCGCGCGCGGCTCGCAAGCGCTTCGTAAAAGAAAGGTATAAAAAAAACCGCGCCGCTCGCCGCTACACTCCTACACTTCCCTCCCCGCAAACACGCACCTAGACACAGACCGGCGCACAGGTGCGGTGAACCTTTTCCGATGCCAGGCGAAGAAAGACAACATATATCACCATCCTCCTCGGGCTACCGTACACCCGCCGTGTGGCCTTCGAAACGCAGCTGAGCATCGCCGAGAGCGGCTTCATGTTTCTGTGCTGTTTGGTGAGGTGCGAAAGTTCGCTGATCAAAACAATCAACGCTTCTTCGCGTGTCGAAGCGCGGTTCCGGAGTGCCACGTTTTCGCGAGATTCATTTCAATGCATCGATCGCTCCGCGTAACGACACCAAGTTTGACGAACAAAATATCAAATGAGCGGTTATTTGCCGCATTTAAAAGCAATCCTAGATGCGTGCGTAACGTCACGACGCTACGCATGTAGACTTTAACACGCAAGGCCAAACACACCGTGCCGAAATGCCCGTCCACCGCCACCGAGAAACACTCGGGCCCCTAGCAACAACGACGCTAACGACGCCGTACGCTGTTGCTAGTGGCCCGAGTTTTCTTAGCAACAACGACAACGTTGCTAGTGGCCCGACTTTTTAAGCCTAAATTTTGACGTCACTTCCGCCACATTCTTGCCAATGCATTGGGAATACGAAGGGCCTCTCCTTAGTTTTCCTTCCTCCATGAATTTTCAGCAACACAGTGGAGCAATCGAAGCGCCGCCTTGGCATTGCAATTTGCCCATAACTCGCTGCTGCCTTTCTAGGTTCTCGTTTCCTTTGTTTTTCGGGGAAAAGATAGTGAAGGTGCTCAGCGGTTGCTCTCAGTTATCCAAAATGCTCTCAGGCTTCCTGCAGCTTGGTGTGTTGCCAACATTCCGATAAGATAAAACAATACAGAATGCGCTATCAGTTGTCGTAACTCTACCGAGTATCGGATATACTCGAAATAATGGCGAGGAGGTTGCTTTTTTCTTCTTTTTTCTCGAACGTGCTAGTTTCTACAGAAAGAGCCCGGCTTACACTTCGAGCCCCTTGCCCTCGCCTCAAAGCTGAAGGGCGTAGAGATTGACACGTGTGCTTAGTCTGCCCTAGGGCTGGCTTAAGTATGCTTTAATACGGTGCATGCAGCCATTCAGGAATTTCCACTGTGAATATCTTTCTGTAGCTTCTTGTGGGCAATGGCACTTGGCTCCACGTTCACCCAGCCTGCTAAGTGGCCACCACTTCGCGAAAGTTAGTAAACTGAGGAACCATATAGGAGCGGTAATTAAAAACTGTCTTCGTTTCTCATTCGTTGTCATTAAATGAAAACGTTGTTTTAGTATACGTAAAATTCATGAGAAACTGCGAAGAAAGCATTCACTCTGTTCTACGATGGACTAATTCCTTTCCACCCAAGGTTTCTTCGGAGAAAACGCAGTTGTAGATTTACCACGCTTCTTTCTGTTCCTAAGGAAGGACACATGTCAAACAATCCTTAGCCTTCAAAACATTTACTTCTTTAAACGCAGCATACGAGAATTTAAACCTAGTGTTTGGCGCATGACAGTCTTAGCCACTAATGCGCCATAAAACCCAACAGACCAAGAACGGCTTTTAATTTAACCGTATTTTCTTTACTGCATCTATTTCATTGCTTTTGCTTCCAGGCGCCAGCGCAGTTGACAACCACCTCATATTTCGCAATTTGTATTTTATTTTACTGCCTACGATCGTCGCGACAGTCAGCTAACCTCCGAGCTTCGGCTCAACAATTACACCGGCGGATTGCAATACACGGGCCCTATGGAGACTGTCGCAGAGCTCTTGTTGACAGTGTATTTGGTAGAGAGCTTGGGGGAACACTGTTAAGAGAAGGCGTCTTTAGCGCATTATTTTCCCTTTACCTCATCATTTGCGACTCATGCAGCGCGGTACGCGTCAGAAGAGGCGAGCGCGGATGAATCATCGTGCGTTTACGAGGCCGTCGGCGACAAAGCTGTTTGCAGTTGCTGCTTCCGGCGGCTAAAAGCAATGTGTGCCGGCTCGGCGACGTGCAAGGCCAGGGAAAACGAAACTATAGGAGGTATTCACATGACGTCAGCCGCAAGGGGCGCTAGCGGCCGGCGCGGCATTCGCCATGTTGGTGGTCGCGCGCGCGGCCGCCGCAGCCAGCCGCAGCGTTTGAATAGCCGGTGATGGGTGAAATGTGAGTGTATTTCGCGTCTCGCCATAGATAATTACTGTCCGGCCCGTAACACCGCGTTACTGAGAGGGTGTTCCGTGAACTGCGCGAAGCAGAAAAGAGCGGCCACGATCAAAAGGTTCCGCTTTGTGAAAAGGTCGGCCCGTAAGAAAGCGGAGGCGCCGGCGCAGTGTGAGACGTACAGGACTGCTGCCGCGCGTTGAATTCACCGGTATCGAGGCCCACCTTGTGCACGGCTTAAGTTTGCTGACAGGCCAAGGAATTAAAGCATACAAACCTATGAGAGGGTGCAATTACTTGACAAGCGGGTGAGTCCAAGAGCCGTGCTGAGGGTGCTGACGTCCGCGGTGCCGACGGCCGAAGTGCCGTTTTTGAAGAGGCGAGTAATTCGAAGGGTCTGTTCGCTTAGCTGTAGCTTAACTTGTCATCTCTATCTGCTGAAAGTGACATGTTACTACTGAATCTAGCGGAATGGCTGCAGACTGCGTTGCTGCGAAAGCGCTAGACGTCTTGTACATACGAAGTAGCGCTACGTAGCTACAATCAAAACTGCAAAACATTCTCGCTGTGTCTGCCGTTCGTGCTGCGAGCGCATGGCAGTATTTGTTTCACCGTTCTGTCGTGTAAATAAGGCAGCTATGACGCTTTGCCTTTCTGCTGAAAGACCGTGAGAAGCGTCAGCAGTTCGCGGACTACAGTCGCTTGAATTATCAATTTCTGCGGCGGCAGTTTTGTAAATTCGGTAATTAATCGTGCTGTTTATTCACGATGTGCCCTGCATGACTAGCTGACAGTTATCAACTGATATTAAAAGCCAGTCGTGTACATTCTTGCGAGCAGCGCAACCAGGCAGTTTTGCTGCCGAGTTGAGGCAGCTAGCTCGGTTATATCACGGCGCAGAAGAATTCTGCTGCAAACTTCATCCACAATACGCGCTCCACGAAGATAAGTGGTCGCTGACGTATCCAACATCGTACAAATATGTTACGGATCACTAACAGTTCAGGCCGGGTACCTCACCGCGCACCGTGACACTGCGCGAGCTGGCGTGAAACGACCGCAAACATGGCGCGCTTGCCGCGACGACGCTCGCGCCGCCTGGTAGTGCGGCCTCAGTGAGTATACCTCCTATAGGACTTATCGCTTGAGTGGCGTGTTTCCAAGGGCGCTGCAACAGCTGGAACAGCTTGGAACAGCCTTCTCTTTTTGTCGTATTGAGAGTGATCGCAAGCGCTTGTATTAGAAAGCACTTATCTACCCTCCCTCCCACACTCGCCGTTCGCGCGTGTTCTGCCGCCACTCTTAGACTTGTAACGAACGTATTCTGAGGCACACTGTGGATACAAAGGAATGCGAGGGCGTACTGTCGGCGTCTGCGAACATGGTTTCGTTGAAGCCGAGCTTTTCATAATTATATCGGTGCTGAAAAATACGTGAAGGATATAAAAAAAAAGGGGGGGGGGGGTGATCTTGCTGGAAATTAACGTCAATTTGAGCAGTGTAGGAGCCGTACCAGGAAAGTTTATCGGCTTGGAAACCACTGGTGTCAGCATCTAAGTGAACTTGGATGTTGGTACCACAGAAAATAAATTTTCGTAAAGTCCTGTGATGTTTACAGGTAAGTGTAAGGGCGAACGAAAGGCGACAATAAATAATTAGGCACGTACAGTACTTAAAGTTGGCGTCCACTTCATGATTTCTGGCTGGGTTATATTTCATTAAAAGGTGCATTTTCGTCAGGCCTAACTCTGCTTATTTAAATCCGATATTTGTGGGGCGGAAACGTTCTCTATCAGGAGCGATGTGAACGAGGTTTATCTTCTTCTTCTTCAAAAAAAAGGGGAGTCTTCTTTTTGGTTGGCAGTCGCTGCAATTCCTAGTGTTCCTAGTGTAGTTTTCTGAGATATCACAAGCACCCACTTTGTTAAAAGAGTCCGGTTCCAGCTTCTTATTCACTGCAGCGCATACTTTCCCAGCTTTATGTTCGGTAGAGAAGGCCACCTGCACATTGTGTCGCTCTGCGATCTTTTTAGACGATGCGAGACACCATGCAGATACAGGACGGACGCGACCTTCGACGGTGCACTGTGTCGCATGCAGACAAGTTCATTAACTTCAAAAAATCGGTTGTGTAAAGGGTTCCTTTGTCAAACGGAAAGGTGTATTATAGTCAAACGGCTAGATGCATAAACGTCAGATTGAAAGAGCACAGAAATTCTTTTAACATGAAAAAATCCCCCTCTTCTAACCTCGTGCGGCACTGCGGCGAAGGCAAAGAACATTAAGATTACCCTTGTCTGCTGGATTACATAATACGACGATTGCATAAAACAGCAGTTACCAGATATGCAGGGAAATTTTCGAAGCTTATAGCATTGCTAAGAACTTGGACACGTGTGAGGTAAAACCGTCCGTTGCTTTACACGGAAACGAGATAGCTTTCCTCGATAAGTGCCTTTTCTTTGCGGTGTAATCCTTGATGTTTTTTTGTGTTTTAAGCTTCACGCGTTTTCGCCTTATATGTTTCCTGGGTTTGTCCAATTAGACCTTCAGTTGTTAGCGCTCCTATGTCTGTTTTGCGCTGGTCCTCAAGATTAATTTCGAGATATAGACAAAGCAGCCCTCTGAAATTTGTATTTAAATTTTGAATTCGTGCCCCCGTCAAACAATTCGCTTGTAATTCTAGAACCATATGTTGAATAGATTCACTTGTATTCATCTGCTTTGGTTCAACGAAATGAAAGCGCCACATTGTTGAGGCGATCACAGAAGCGTCTTTCAAGATGTAGTGGCTATAAACGAATGTATCAGATGCGAGGAGCGTCTGCCGGCAGCGAGGGGATGTTCCAAGTTTTCAAGCTTTATTCATAAAACATACAACGATGTAGTATCTGCTATACTCTCTATATTCAGTGATGGGCCGAGGTACCACCGAAACGTTACTGTGAAGTAAAGTTTTACTGTGAAGTAAATAACTGCGAAGTTTTTTTTGTTTTTTTTTTTCAAAATGAGTCGAATACATTTAAACAAGAACTCAGAAGAACATGAAAGTTTCGGAATTGGACCAGTTCGATCCCCTCAGACATACAACGAGAGACTAACTATCTCAGATTAGAGCTGCAGACATATATCCCCCACCTGCCAAGAACCTGAGCAAACACGAGGAGAGTTACCTTCGTAGACTAGTCTGAGACATTCCACAGACCTTATGTATTACACGCCATGAACCCGGATTCGATCGAATCAGAATACAGATTTTGCGGGGACAAGGCAAGCCTGTTCAATATGGTATGGGCCCTGCCGAAGAACCAAGTCATTGATAGTATAACTCGGCCAACGCGGGAGGGAGGGGTGGGAGGCGGCACTGTCTACCTCGGAAGATGGACATCAACGTCATCTCATCGAGCGAGCAACGGCAGCAGCTTCCGTCGATGGAGTCCCGGACTAAAGACACCCCCCTCCTCTCCCCCACCCTCTACCTTTACTACAATAAATATTTTCATCATCATTATCTTATGGTCTACTGCTGACGGCATGCGAGGGCATGGTTACGTCATCAGGTTCTGGCACCATATTTCTTGTTCAGCGCCACCGGGTTTTGTTGCTGATAAGCCATATAATGCTGTGACGACAGGCAGACGAAAACTCCGCATTTCTGGCACAGGACACGGTTCGTGGATGCGCAGCCTTCCTGTCTGCAGCGTTGTGCGTTTGACGTCTTCAAAAACTGGGGCCAACGGTTGCTTCCATCATAGCGCGCTGTGTTTTTCGGTGACGGCTCAGCGTTGTGAGGCTTTTTTGCGACCGCCTGCGGGCCTTCATTGCTCGGTCGGCCGCGATTCTTTGGAGGGGCTTCTCCATTGGCTGCTTTCAAGAACACCGCTTCAGCGCTGGAATCGTCCAATTGCAACTTTCTTCTGGTAGAAGCTTGGTTTTGAACAACTTAAGCAATAAGCAAATTTCATACCACACTTGCCCAAAAAACGGCGCACAGAGGCCAGAAAACGCCACATTGGTATTTCCGGCATTAGACGCCCCGTCCACTAGTGTTGGGCGTGAAACTGGACATCGCCTCTTAAGTTTTCTATGCTCAAAACGTTCACTGTAGCACTTTTTCTCCGTCTCTGACAATAAAAATTGGTGTGCCGTTTCTACATTAACCTGTTGAGGCATGCCGAAAGGTAAATTGTATCATTCACGACCATTTGAAAAGAACGCATGCAAAAATCAAAGCTACTTCGCGATGTCTATCTCTACTTTTTACAAGCAATTTACCGTGGCCTCCGAAATTAAGCAAACGGTAATCTCAGAGGCCCCAAATTTTATAAAAGGTATCGGTGTAACTGCAAGAGATGGCGCCACAAGCTTGACAAGTGTAGACAAGTGCCTCAGAGAGTTTGATGTAGTTATAAGAGATAGCGCCACAAACTTGATAAAGAGATGGGTTTCAAAGAGTCTGATATAGCCATAGAGTTAATATAACCAACTATAGTTCGATATAACTACCAGAGGTGGCGCCACAAACTTGACAAAAAAAACTGCCTAGAGATATATGCGCAGACAACTTTGGTGTGAACCCAGTGTGCAAAAGCCATAGTAGCGAAACCGCAACAGCACACAGTGCCAATAAAAGGTTTCTTTTTTCCAAAATGCCATTAAAAAACCTCTTAAAATATTTAAGCAGCAATTTCTTCAGAACATGTATTTTTTAAAAGTGCGCCTGTTAAGTGCAAAATATTAGTTTTTGTATTTTTAGACAGTTTAGCTAGCCATCTCTTATTTTGAACAAACTTTGCATTTACATGCTTTTCTGATCATTTGTTGCAACCATTAGACAGGATATTGAATGTTAGGACATTCTTGGTTATCGAACAGCGTTCATTTTTGCATTAGTTTTTGGCCAAAAGTTGCAGTTCTGCATTCGTTAGCTCACCAGACCATGATGCTTTGGTTGTATTATAGTGTCTAGAATATAATATTCTAGGCACTATAGTTATATTAACTCTATTAACTTTATAGCTTTCAGCGGCCATGTTGATGCTGATGGCGCGGAATTCAAAGTTAGAACGTGGATACAGTGCCTGAAGGGTTTCCGCTGCTCTGTTTGCTAATTTATTCATTCATTTCACGATTCAGCAGGCCGAATTGGCCCAAGCAGGAGAGACAAGAATAACATAAATCAGAACATCAACATCAACACTCTAAGCCCTCGGTGTGCGTATACCTACACTCCAAAAGGCTCCCTAGCTGCCAGTTTGGCGAGTATAACAAGATACGCTTCCTGAAATATAAACTTCTACTCCACCCAGCCGCGGTGGCTGAGTGGTTAGAGTGCTCGGCTACTGAGCCAGAGGATCCGGATTCGAACCCGGCTGCGTTTTGATGGACGCGAAACGTGAAAGGCGGCTGCGGACTGTGCGATGTCAGAGCACGTTAATGATCCCCAGGTGGTCGAAATTATTCCGAAACCCTCAACTACATCCCTTTCTTCTCTCACTCCCACCTTTATGCTTTCCCTTTACGGCGCGGTTCAGACCTCCACTGAGATGTGAGACAGACAATGTCACTTTCTGTCCTCAACTAAAACCACGGGCACCTTTTTTGCGTTTCGTCTCCATCGAAATGCGGCCGCCGCGGTCGGGTTCGAGACTGGGTATTCTGGCTCAGTAGTCGGGCGCCCTAGCCACTAAGCCGCCGCGGCGGGTCGGATGAATGTGCTGACGCACTTTCAAGTCTATAATCCGCTCTTATTTTTGTCAAGCGATACTTAAGAACGATACACCAAAGATAAGCATAGAAGGTTCATGTGTCTTCGATACTGCTAATGCCTGGTACCCATGCTATGGCTGTTCTGCAGTGCAAACGCTCCGCCGTCACTGACGGTGACAAATAATTGGCATACAGCTTTTTATATCTGAATTATGGCAAAGCATGGCAGATGGTAAGTTCTTTAGTTCCTCAGTTACATGGGAAGAGAGGGTATCCGGTTCTCACACAGCTGCTTGTCTTTCCTTCCCACCTTTGCTTCCGCCTCTTTACCCATTCACCTCCATTCTATTCGAAAGCTGCTAGTGGCACAGTTATAATGCCAGTTGAAACTTTCCTCTGCTTTCTACCTTCTGTCATCAACCTAGATCCAAAGCAGCATCAGCCTGCCTCTGAATATGAATCAATGCTTCGTCATTTCAATTCATTAGAGCACTAAAGCCAGCCTGTGTCAAGAAAGATGGATAGTGGATGGCAGTGATAGACCACCAGACGTCACCTAGAAGTCACCTAAAACAGACTGCTTAAGTCCCATGCCATGATGCTGATAACGGAATGCATGTTGAGAAAAAGCAAGCCGCAAGTCCAGCTTAAAAATCGCAATCACACAAAACTTTATTCCTTATGCCAGATAAAGAGAAAACAGGAGCACAGGAAAATGAAGGTTGATGCAGTTCAAACAGTCGAGGACTTCCACCAGTATGCAAACAAAGGGAGCAGGGAAAGGTACATGTGCTTTGTGCTGCCTTTCACTGAAGATACAAAAGGCGAAACATGAAACAGGCAGGTGAAAACCACTCTCTGCTCTCTTTGCTGACGGATCAATCTGTGTGGACTGTTACACACAATGCCAAAAATTTGTGCTTGACAATCCTTTCCTGCCCCCCTAGGCTACACCCATGATCGTCCCCTTGTGGTGACAGTTTATTTGGGCCCGCTGGAATGGTTCAAGCATGGATGTTCCCCCAATGGTTGAGCACGGCAACGAAGATCCATTACAGTTCTTCGTGGACGTGTGAATCAGCGGATGTATCGTCCGTTGGCTCCACACATGCTGCTGGAGTGCTGAAGTCGAAATGGTACTCGCAACGATTTGGCTCAGACGCGGATGTCAGCTGGTTCTCGAGACCGCAGTGAAGGTCGACCTGCAAAATGGTCAGAGTTGACGCGGACGGCACTAGCAAAAGCGTTTCACGGGGTGTATTTTGCAGCAATTCTTTTCCCTATTCCTTCATAGGCCCTTTGTGACGTCATGACTGGCAGCTAAACTAGCAATGTTTCTTTCGAGCTCGAGTACCACAATTAGGGCTGAAGATCCAATCTAACAGCAACGAAGCACAAGAATAAGGGCTACGGCTTGTATTGAATTTTATGGTGCATAAGCGGATAAAGCTATAGTGCCAAACACAATGTTATACTCCTGTCACACACACAGTTTCAAATGGCTACCAAGTTGACAGTATTCGAGTGTCTCAATTCTGGTCACACTCAGAACAGTTATGCCACTGCTCGATCGCCTCCGAGAGATTCCATCATCTTGCACCAGGTTGATGTGCTGCCACCGTCTCTAAGAACAGTTTTGCAGGCAAGGAAGCAATCAGCCCAAAAGTTTATGCAATTCTGAGCGAGCTGGTGTCTTTCTTTTGTACTGCTGGAAAGAATGGTATTAAGCTTGCTGCAGTGTTTAAGGACCCAGGCTGTTTTTTTCTGCAGAATAGCTAAGTGGCATAGTATTTTGAAGTTTCATATTTTTTTCCAAGAGATTATAGTAAAGTGTCGTTAATTCAAATTCTACGGGTGCGCTGACACAGTTCAAATTAAGTGAAGCTCGAACTAACGAAAGCAAACAGAATATGGGGTACATTGTGATCACGCAGCAGTCACATAGTGAAATTACTCTATTTTATTGTTCTAAAATAACCATTTATCACCATTTGCTTTATTTTCCACCAAGGCAACAGCCAGCATCTTCTGCTCTAAAGCCTGAAGCCTGAGTGCCACAGACAATGCAACGCACCTGACTTTCTGCATCTCGCCGCTGGTCGCATCATCTATCGCTAAACAACAAAAGCTTATGCAGCAGGCTACTGAAGCCTTCGAGATCAGTGACTACAAGCAACAGCCAGGTACAAATCTCTGAGGACGTGCTAGCTGCTGTCACCATGCTGCCACAGAGGGAGTCCCTCCCTTTCGTTTATCCGGCCTTACACCTCACAGGCCGTTTTTACCCTGTGCACATCGCCTCCAAAGAGGCGGCGCAGCCTCATGGGACAGTTGCTTGCCTTGCTGCGTGCCAAGGAGGGGAGGGGGGGGTAGTTGGATTTATCGCGGCACCACCGATTCGTGTTCAAATCATCTGCTATATTTTACATAGACTCCTATAAAGCTTGGACTGACCAAGTTATACAGTTGGAATTGCCCATGTATTTGAACTAATAGGGTCTGAATTAACAAGCTTTCACTGTACACTACTCTGATTTTATTCTTCACAACTATGCTGCAAGTGTTCCACATTCAACAGTGCACGCTGCCGCCACACAAAGGCCTTTGAAATCCAGATAGAGCTCCGTGCTGCTCCGCTGACTCGATAGACAACTGACTCGATTGCAGCGGCGTTCAACTGGTCACTGATTAGATAGACTATCAATTCAAAGGCTTTCAAAATGCCGCGCTGCAGCCATATGATCACAGGCAAAGAGCCAGCCGAGGCATTGCCCACAGCGCTGTTTCTCCATGTAAGCGTCAAGCGGGCTGGGATTAAGGAACCGCAGTGGATAGAGGGCCTGCACTTATTTGGATGAGATAAAAAAAAAAAAAAGCGAAGTAACAGCACTGGCGTGGAACCAAGTTCTTCTGGTGCAACCAGAGCATATGCCGCCGGCGCAGTCTACTGCTTCGCTGCTTCCCGATCGGCAGTGGAGCCCCAGCGCAAAATGCCCCCTGGCACAATCAGCTCACCACAACGGATCTGGCGGGCCCGTTCCAGCAGGTCGCGCCACTGTCGTACTTCATCTGGGTGTACTTGTTGTCCTCCGGACCATGCCAGCTACCCCATTGTCTGCAACAAAAGTTACAAGTGGAAGAAATGGTTATTCCTGGCCATGAATATTTCCCACAAATTCACAACACAGTAGGCAGAAAAGCAATGAACACGAAGCAAGCAATTTTGACTTGCAACTGTGCAGCCTTTTAAGCCAGCACGGTCCCCAGCTACTTGCAGTTATTTGTCAACTGAAGAACCTGTTGCCATTCTTGATCATAGGCTCTCAAGCTGCGGGCAGAGGGGTTCTAGATTCTATTTTCGATCCTTACTTTGGTTCAGCTAGTTCAAGTAAAATAACTTCTCATAACAATGACCACTAGAATCAATTATTCCCATCTTTAATTTTTTTTTCTTATGAAATGCACCTATCACATGAAAATGACCAATACTGTGGTGGGAGAACCAAGAAGAATTAGAAATAGAAGTCCCTGCCTGAGCACATGAAAGTGACAGGAAGGGCACTAACTATTATTGGCTGACACCACTTTCCTAAGGCTAACGTAACCATTCAAGGCAGTAAGCCATTTATACAAGGTCAGCTAACAAAATTTTGCACTTTTTTTTTGACAGACAACTTTAAAGGACTGTGGACACCAAATTTTTTCGCGTGTTTTCCTGTGTGTTAGCACACATATATCACCTCATCATGATATTCCCCTGCAGCTGCTAAATAATTTACCATTGAATTTCCTCTTGATGCTGTTTGTGTGCTGGTTTTAACAACGAAACGATGGCTGTGACATGAAAGGTGGCTTTACTAGGTCGTGTGAGGCATGAAAAAAAACTAATATAATTGCCGATACATAGCTTTAATTCACTACAAAGCTTAAGCCAGCTTGCTTCAAGCTTCAAGAGCTGGAATCCTAATGCAGTTACTTCCATGCCTCAAATGATCTAGTGCCAGCTTTGAAGTCACAGCCATTATCGGATTGATGAAAGTGAAACCAGGTCCTCATGATATAAGCTGAATAATAAAGTAGGCAAAAAAATGAAAGAATGTGTACAACATTTGTAGACAGTGCGAAAGCACGGTGTATCCGTACATGCAGAATTGGTCTTTCTCTATCTAACGTTCATACATCCCTGGAAGTCCTCATGCTCCTCCTGGCGCAATGGTTCAGCAGCTAAGCAGTGCGCCACTGCCTTGAGATGGCAAGTGCTGCCAACAGTGGAATTTACGCAATCCAGGTTGCTCTCAAAAAGACAAACGCTAGACAGTTTTGCTAAGCTAGGCACTGAACCTCTGGATTAGTGCTTTCATGTTAAAACCACGTGGTGATCCCTTTACTCTAACGTCTTACACATCATTACAGAGAAGAGAACGTGAAAATAAAACTAGGTGACTAATTCCTGAAATTTTTTTCAGTGTTGAGTTGCTACCCAACCCTTTCCTGCATCTCCCGGCAACTGTGATGACTTGCATGGAGATATGACCACAGAAGAGAATGAACATATAAACAAAGAACCGAACACCATATGAACAAAAAAATAAGCAATAAATGTGGAGGTGCATGAGTTGCGTAAATATGGCCATTTCTACGCCCGTGCATGGGTGCAACCTTGTTTGCACACAGAAAGGGTACAGGAAGACTTGGGACGCTTTAACGCACAACAAAAAAAGAAGAAAGGAGGTGTTTACCCCAGGCTGGTCTCAGAGCCACCAGACTTGGGTGCCTGGGATGCCTTGTCGAACATGCACAACTTGTAAGTGTACTCGCGGTCCGAGAACTCAAAGCACTGCTCCCGCAAGGCGGCATACGAGTCCTCCGGGCCATAGTCTGTCTCCAGGGACTGCTCCAGTTTCCTGCACAGTTGAGGTCGCAATGCATTTAATATACAGTTACCCAGAGAGCCAAAAGGCAGAAAGCGAGGGGGAAGTGCAGGTACACAGAAAACAACAAAGGTGACTGAAAGAGTGTCAGCCGCATAACTATAATCTACATCAGACCAAGCATCGATGACAAACCATCAGTGAAAACATAAGCCAGAAAGTACACAATGTCGAACTGTACAATGCTTATGCAAAGGGAACATATAACCAGGTGACCCTCACATAGCTCATGGAAACCAAAATGAGTTTTGGATTATGGTGTATGCGGTGTTTAGTGTCCTGAAGCGAGTAGTGAAGGGCTCCAGAAATTTTGACCACCTGGGGTTCCTTAACGTGCACTGACATCGCACAGCAGACGGGCCTCTAGAATTTTGCCTCCATCGAAATTCAACCGCCGTGGCCAGGGTGGAACCCGCGTCTTTCGAGTCAGCAGCTGAGCGCCATAACCATTGAGCCACCGCAGCAGTACCAAAATGGGATTTGTCTATAATATTACGTACACCCACTGCTTTGTGCAATTATGTTAACTGTGTGCCATCCCTTATTTTGAAATTATAAAGTGCTCTTGCAAATGCAGATGTTCTATGCAGCATACACTAACCATGTGCGAAGTACACCCTGCTTCTATTCTTACAGCAGCTTTCCTGCTTGGTTTATGCTGTCAGTGGCAATTTGGAAGAGGTTAGCATCCGAGCTAGCAGTGTCGCCACTTCTCAAGGTTTTGGCAAAAGAAGGTTAGTATGGATCACAGCAACCAGCCAAAGCTGCGACTGGTGACGAACCCTAGCAGACATAAGTCCCAAAAAAGCCAGGGCAGAAAACTAAGAGCCAATTGAAGCTCTCAAACTAAAGCTTATGTGCTTTCATACATTAAGAAAAAAAAAATTGGAGGGGCCACACAAGCTCTGCCTTAAGGGTATGACGCAGTAGCGTTAATGGGTTAATGCCCATATATGCAGAATTGGTCACTCTCTACTTTACATTCGTAGATCCCTGGGAATCCTCCTACCCCTCCTGGTGCAGTGGTTAAGCGATAAGCCAGTGCCCTGCGATGGCAGCTGCTGCCACTGGTGGGTGCTTGTGCGACCCATGTTGTTCTTCCCGAGCAACCTCCCACAATCAATCAATAATTTACCTGCCACGGTAAGCAGTTCGCTCATAATCCGGTGAGCAGGTTATGATAACACCACAAGATTACATCATCTAGGCGGCCCACCTGCCTCCTGCTTCTCAAGGGATTTATCATGGATTTTTCACTCACGGTCAACAACACCGCCGATGCCGGATTTCCTGCGACATGAGCTCCTTAACGCATCCGCATTAAAAATTGGAAACAGTGCTAAGGGCAGATGGACACCAGACCGGGAGAAAATGACCGCGCATATGTGGTGCATAAAATACCATTGATTTTGCTTCAAGTAAACACACACACAAAACACAGCACACATACACAGAAAAAATGGCTCAATCTGCAATCATATTTTGGGCACATAGGTAGTGATTCTGTGTTTACCTGATCTGGGATTCCAGGTCTCTGACCTTGCTGTCGGCCTCGGTGAACTCATCTCGTGCCTTTTTGGCAGCTGAAAGAACATGCAGAAAATGGCACGATGCTCAAACAGACTTAGTTACAAGTTTAAAAAATGCAGCCTTAATTATTACGTATAAACAGCATCCACACACGTTACCTCTTTTAAGTAAAATTCAACTAGACAAGAGAATAAAGCTATCCTACTAAAAACGGTGTGTGAAGTTGCTGGCAGAACTGTAATGCAAGTTAAATATAAATTCTACAGGCTTCTAGGGGTTCTAGATGGTTCTACATTCCTTGGAGAAATGTCAGCTGCAAATTACTTAACAATTCAAATTAGTCACTGAATGAAAAAAAAAAAAATGCACTCGCGTACTTTCATGCCGTCATCAAGCAATAAATGAGTTGAACAGAACTCTTACCCCTGCCACAAGTGCACAAGAAATGGCAGTAAATGCTTAAGGCCTTAAGTTTGTTAATGAGAATATTTCCAGAGTTGGTACTACACGTACACATCTCATGTTATACGAAAGTCATGATGACAATAACTCTTCCAAGACAGCAAAAAATTGCACCCAAATATAAACAGTGCTAAAGAGCAAAATATCTAGGGAATATTGTTCAAACGCAACATCAAAATTATTTTGCAGAAAATACTGGTGTTCTTGCTTGACAAGTCGAAAAAGTAGCCATAAACTCTCATGTCAGCACACAAGCCAAGAGTATCTGTCATAAGTGCTGATATAAATGGTGCCTTTCGCATCAAAAATGCACTAGATATAGTATCTCATCTCACTGAAAGTTATGAATTAACTATTTGCTACTTGTTAGGAAGTTGTTAATAACAATGCTGTTTGCTTTTCAGTGTATGGCATGGGGACGAGAGCGTGCACTGCTCGGGCAAATGAGCTTTAATGAACTCAGTAGGTTGCAAATTGCAGTAAGGCTAATGCCATGAAATGCCATTGAAACTTAAGGCATTGAATTTTTCCAAGTGGCACAGGTATCAATCTCATTTTTTTTACACTGAGCTATGTAAGCAAATACTGAAATTCATATTTCAACTAAAAAGTTCTGCAAAGTGTTTCATCTACAGTTACACATTGATGCTATGCTGCGCAGTCAAGGAATAGTGCATAGGAGTGTTCACCCTTGCATTCAGCTGGGTAGTAAATGGCGGCAAGAAACTCCTTTTTTAAGCACGATTTCACGTCTTTCCAAGGGTGCGTGAAGTAATTTCAGAACCAGCATTGCCAAAAGAAACCGCTCCTTGACAAAGAACCCAAGCTCACCCTCCATAAGGGCCTTGGTCTCCTCGTCGTACTCAGTGGTGCTGTCCGTGGCGGGCGGCGTGTCCGCAGTGGCGTCTTCGTCGTCCTTGGGAGGGAACTTGGGCGGCTCCATATCCTCCTCATCATCTTCGCCTTCCTCAGTGGTGTCTTCCGGAACTTCTTCCTCCTCATCCTCTTCCTCCTGCAGGCGGGCAGGACGTGGAAACACATTCGACGACAAAGCAGCAAGGGCATAGTGCTAGCCCAGCTTGATGCCCTTCCTACTAAATTGCGTCAGTTGTAGCAACTGTGACTGGTGTAGTAATGTAGAAGAACTTCTTGCTGGGCGGGTTGGTGCATAGCTTTCTTGGGATGGCGTTGCGCACACGAACAAACGTACACAGGAAGAGGCAGAAGACAGAAAGAGCGCGCTCTTTCTGTCTTCTGCCTCTTCCTGTGTACGTTTGTTCGTGTGCGCAACGCCATCCCAAGAAAACTGGTGTAGTAATTCCCCACTACACTTATAGAATGCCCATTTCCTTTACTTATGAAAAGCACGTTACAACTTTGCAACCCCTGTGACACCTTTTACACAACTGTGTAGAAAGAAAATTAAAGGATGGTTTGGTTTATTGAGGTTTAATGTCCCAAAGCGATTCAGGCTATGAGGGACGCCGTAGTGAAGGGCTCCGGAAATTTTGAACACCTGAGGGTCTTTAACAAGCACTGACATCACACAGTACACAGGCCTCTAGAATTTCGCCTCCATAAATATCCAGCCGCTGTGGCCGGGATCAAACCCGCGTCTTTCGAGTCAGCAGCCGGGCGACGAGCAGCCAAAAAGTTAACTATACGACCGCAGAAAATTAACAGTATTTCCCATGCCAAAACAATTTGCCTTTCTTTAAGCCAAATTTTTTCACCAAAACTATGAATGGCACCTGAATGAGTTTAGAAATCTTGCAATAGCAGACGAAGAAAAAAAAAATGTTCAGCTGAAATTCTGAAACAGTCAAGCAAGTGGTAAACTGCATCCACAGTGCCACAGACAGTGTGCATACCTTCGATGAAGGCAAGGGCGTGGTGGTAGTTGGCGGCTCCTCCAAAGGCGGCGGCATTGTGTCAGGAGCCGGAGTAGTCTCCGCCTGTGTAGAAGTCACAACACTGTTCACTCACCAAACCAGTTTTTTAACCTCAATTTTTAACAATCACACCAATACATAGTGCTGCTAAACTGTTTGTTTTTTTATTTTCATTATTTATCACGTCTGGCGCAGAGGCTTACACCACTCTGCATACGAGTACCCAAGACTCGACCCGATCACTGACATACAATTATGATAATGTGTGACAGCTTCTACAATGTTGGGGATTGTCCTTGGTGTTTCAGGTGCCTTAATCATGGCACAGCATAGACTGGAGGTCAACAGGTCAGGCAAGATTAAGCGGTTAGTGCTGCTACTAGCACCACTACAAGCACAACTCCTGTTAGTAATGATGCAAAATAACCAAAATAGAATTTTTTGGTAAGCCACAGATGACCTAGATGTCCAGAAAAACAAACAGTGCAAGAAAAAAAATTTAAGATGACAAGTGTGCGTGTAGATTGGCCCCTTGCAGCTGTGGTTGACCTTACCGTACACTGCCTTCACATACACATCAAACTTTTTTTTTTTACAGAAATGACCATCTGATATTAGGGGACTGGGGGGGGGGGTCCACCTAAGTACGAAGCTGTTTGATCTAAGGTAAGTTTCAGTCAAGTCGTGGGTAGTACATAGTACTTCCGACTGGTGCCCCTTCCAGGCAGAACACACGGGGTGCCTTGTGTCAAAAAAAAAAAAAAAAGGCCTTTATTTGCAGGCAAATCAGCTGCGCTGGAAAATATTTGAAATGCAAGCCGCTGACCCAGCTCAATCATGATGATGGTCATTTCGCAGTTGAGTGATATATGGCGCAAGAGCAAACTTCTGGTAAGTCCCAGTATGTGTGTTGTGCCAGAATAATACAAAACACATCAGTTACTTCAAGCTGCACGCACGCCTCAATGCCATTCTGCGGGAACTACATAACAAATAATGTGCTGAAGACATACATCTCACACCTTCCAAGAAGCCTCAACTTATGTTCGAATTTTGGCCTGCGAGGGATGTGAGTAGGAACAGTTTCTTATATGTATTTGGAGTCTACTTTTACACACCAATATATAGCATATTGACTTATTTTTTTGTGCTTAAAAGCATTCTCCAAGACGTAGCTTTTATTCACACTGCTGTCCTCGTGTCTCCAGGTCATCTGGTGCTCACCACATATGGTGAGCACCATATCACTGTAGTCACTGTAATGTACATCAGGTAGCATCCAGCGAACACTTACACCCTTGCCCATAGTGTAGATTGGCTTCATGATCATCCAGCCTGTGGTGGTGAACTCTTCCATGCCCATCTCGTCCTTCATGTGCAAGAAGAACTGCACCGAACAGAGGAGAGAACACAGCACATTCACGCAACCATCAACCATCACAATGCAATGCTCCAGAGGCACTTGCCCTATAAATAAACTATTAAAAGGACCATGAAAAGAATTAAAAGCCGCTTGTAAATGTTAGAAGTTATGCTCAGAAGCACTAACACCAAGTATGAGTCTTCGGAGCTGAGCCACCAATTTATTATGGCTTTTTAAAAATCGTGTTTTTTAAAATTCGTGGGCCGTTTGGTGTCTTCGTAGGGAGCGATTTTGAAACCAAAACCGGGAAAACAGACGTCACTAGTCCCGTGACGTCGGCAGGCCACCACACGCTGTCATTCACTCGAGCCGCGGCAGCTACGACATCAAAGGCACACTTCCGGTAGCGGTGAAAATCGTCTGCCCGAGGCGCCGCGCGACCCCCTCGGGCAAGCGCGGGCCAGGGCATTGCCTTCACGCATGTTTTCAATTTACCTCTGCCGCCTCTTTCTGCCGGGAGTTCGGGAGCAAAGAAAGCGCCGAGACCGGAGAGACGCTGCCGACGCACGCTGCTCCTCGGGAGTGCGACAACCGGAAGTCGTAAACCGAGCGTCAGCGAATGACGTATTCATAGGCGGAGCCCAGTCCCGGAGCTGTTTTCTTTATTTTTTCTTCGTGCTCCGCGTGTATGAGTTGAGGGGGGAGAGGAGGAGCGTGATTTTTAATCGTCTATAACTTCGTTGTTATTCATGCTAGCTCGAAAATTCTTTCGCTGGGGTGACGAGTGATGGATTGCCTATCTTTACGTAATCTCAATTAATTTGTTTCATAGTCCCTTTAAGCATACAGAACCACGTCACTGGCACTCGAGCACTGATGAATAGCTCAGGTTGAATGTTGCATCCTGCAAACTCTTATGCTTACGCAGATGTCCGCCGACCACACAGTAGCATCCCCTTTCCCAAAAAAAGAATAGCTGAAGCACCTTCGCTCAAATGTTAACAGACTGTTCGGTCACACCGTGATGACAAAAACTGAAAGACCACAATGCAGCCTGCCTTCCCTGTTGAGCCAATTTCGCATAAATGAACACTCGCCTCCCATGAACTTCGCTTTATGCTGCCTTTGAAAGGACTCAACAAGCAGTTCAAGAAGTGTCCTTCATGGCAAAGGACCCCATTTCTACAAGCATGTACAAATGCTATAACGCAAAATAAGAACAAATCTAGTAGCTTCAAAAAGCTCCCTCCAGTCTTGCAACCAAGTTGGTCCTCAGCAAGTGCCTGTCAACAATGTAAATACAGACACAAACAGTGTTTGGTTTAATTTTGAGCGATCTTGGTCTGTTAATATGCTGCGATGTTGTTTCATTTATTTTATGGTCATTCTAAATAGGTAGTTCCTTCACAGTAACCAACTATGGGACCTCCTTCTGTATATCAATTCTTGTACTAAGCACTAACAAAATCATTAGTGTGATTCTGAGCCTCACGTACGGGAAATTAAATTAAAGACCAATTTAGCCGCCGCGGTGGCTCAGTGGCTATGGTGCTCGGCTGCTGACCCAAAAGACGCGGGTTCGATCCTGGCCGCGGCGGCTAGAATTTCTTTGGAGGAGAAATTCTAGAGGCCCGTGTACTGTGCGATGTCAGTGCACGTTGAAGAACCCCAGGTGGTCGAAATTTCCGGAGCCCTCCACTACGGTGTCTCTCAGAGCCTTAGTCGCTTTGGGGCGTTAAACCCCATAAACCAAACCAAACCAAAGACCAATTTATAGCAAATAAGCGGCTCTATAAATAAGTCATACAAAACTTGTGCAGCTGTACTCTCGCCTTTCGTATTCTATTCAGCATCACAAATCTGATTTTTCATATTTGTTTGGCCGCTAGCCATGTCACTTGCAGCATAGGGCAGAGAGGTGTCAGGAAACCTCCAGTTTTCATTCAATATCTACACCTCTTTTTTTCAAGCTGATTTACTGAGTTACTTGGAAAAAAGCAGCTAACAGCTTCCCTATCTTAGTACAAAAAACTGAATTTGGTTTGGCTCTGGTTTTACGGGGTCTAACATCCCAAAGCGACTCAGGCTATGAGGTACAACGTAGTGGAGGGCTCCGGATAATTTCGGCTACCTGAGGTTCTTTCACACGCACAGTACACAGGCCTCTAGCGTTTTGCCTCCATCGAAATGCAACCACCACGGCTGGGATCGAACCCACGTCTTATGGGTCAGCAACCGAGCATCATAACCACTGTCCCTACGCCGGCTCAGCTTTTGGATTGGATTGGATTGGATTTGGGGCTTATCCCTTTGTAACAGGCGGACATTACACGAACGTCCTAGCCAACTTTGTGACGCTACGGCGAAGTCTGTCCCGCCGTGTCGTCACCACCACCTAACGCTTCAGTCCACTCCAATTTTCAAGGCGGCGCTTTGTTGTTTTGACCGCCCTGGCCTTGGTAATGGCTTCCTGGTTGTTCATTTCACTGTCGCCCACACCATCCTTCTGCCGGTTGCTCTGTGTCAAAACCTAGCGCCTGCGGAAGGGTACATCCACTCGGTTGGCAGGGGCGGAGCAATCGACATGACAACACCACATGCTCGATCGTCTCCTCTTCCTGTCCACACATCGTGCACAAGATGTCCATTACCTTGGCCTCCTCCACAGACACAGCGCCGTCGCGGTTCTGGTCGAAGATGATGTTCTTCTGCAGCTCCACCACGGTGAGCAGTCCATCGCTGTCCAGGTCCAGGCTTGTGAAGGCCTCCCGCGCATTGGCCTTCTCCTCTTCTTGGTGTCGTTGCATCTCCTGTTCCTCCTGCTCTCGCTTGCGTTCTGAGGACACAAGTAATGGTCGCAGCCCATTTTACACAAGGTAAGCCCAATTTCCAAATGCTAGATTCAAATAAGCTCAGGATTCACTACAATACTCCACTAGTGAGCTGACCAGTGTCGCCTAGAAAAATAGCCTGCTGCCAAGTGAAAGGGTTAGCTGGAGAGACATGGGAGAGGCCTTTGCCTTGCAGTGGGCATAGTCAGGCTGATGACGGTGATTATGATCAAGTGAAATTTCGGAGGACTGAGTTTAGAGGCTTCATTCACAGTAGCGCAGTAACGTTTGGATGGAAAAAGCTGCAAAAACGCTTGTGTGCCAAGACCTCAGTACACATCAAAGATCTCCAGTTGAAATTAATCCTATACCATCCATCCTGGCATGCCTCATGGTCAGGTGTAGCTTTGGGCAGTAAAAATCTGCATCTTGATTTTGAGAAGTGTTACCTAATATTTTATGAATGAATGCATAAATTGCTTTTATCCACAAATCATATTAATCACAGTAAGACTACAACAGTATGACCAGTTGCAATACTAATTGAATTTTAACTATTATTGTACATCACTGCGAATAATACGGTTAACTAAGTCCATACCAAATTTCTGGATACATGGTTTTTCTTGTTTGGAATAGTGCACATTACATTAGTATCAATAAACCGCGATAAGGAATTCGTATATGTCAACTGCCCAAATTAAAACCGAATGGTTTTCTTGTGTGATTTCAGTTTTGGTTTGAACAGACGAAGAGGCTATGGCGTTCAAGACGAGTTGAGGACATGCGAGGCATACGCAGATTGCAATATAATCGCTGCTTGTTCATTTTTTTTCATTATAGCTATAGAGTAGGCTTGTATAAAAGTTTGAATGAATTCAAACGAAGAAAGCAGCAACGATACTGCAGTTTTTGATATGACTCACTTAACCTCAAGTCACCTTTTACATCACAGTCATCATGAAATGAAACATGAGAGAAAAAAATTCAGATATAAATTATTTGCCGAGGGTTGGCATAATCCACGTGGCTATCCATTTTTGCTGAAGTCTTATGCATCATTTCCACCAAACAGGACATAACTAAAACTAGATGTCCTTACTCCTTTAAGAACAGTTTCGATCTGGGTCAGTTGGTACATGGTATTTGTCTTCGTCATTTGGATGGTTTATTTATTTCCGTGCTTAAGATGCATGCAGTGTACCACGCTTGTGAGATTGAACAGTAGCAGTCAAGAAAGGTATTGCTGCCAGATTGTACAACTTGTAATTGAATTTTCTTCTCATGTTTCAGTTGGTGATCTCCCCCGCTGATGCTGGAGGGTCACAACCTAGCACAAGAGTTGCTCAACCAGAACACTGCTTTTCTGGGTGGCGTTACTTGAAACTGTGTACAGTACTTGAAATGCAGAACAACAGCCTGACTGCCCATAAATCAACAAAAAATCTGCAAGCACTGAGGCAGTCCTAGCCTAGCACTTTGTCATCCCTGATAAGCAGCAGCAGAAAACTTGTTTCAGTAACAAATACTCAAGAAAGCTTGGCAGCCTTTCTTTATAGCATTATCGTTACACTGAGAAAGATGCTAACTATCTTTGTCCTAAATTTTTCAGTGGAGTAAACATAACTGCAATCACTTTTTCTTGGTTTTGTTTTCTTAGAGCCAACCTTTACTTGACCGCCACACTCCGTGAATGTCAAACATTGGCTGCCATCATGCATCAAAACGAGATCATTCCTCTGAAAAGCAACACGGTGAGCAAGACAGCGTGCGTCCGTCAGGGTCAAGAATTGCCAAGTGTTCTCACCAGCCTCTGCGTCCCTATACTTCTGCAGAGCCTGGCTTTCGGCGTCCAGGGCCTGCTTCTTGACAGCTTCGAGGGCTTCGCGAGCCTTTTGCGCATCCTCCACACTCCCACGCAGCTCCTCAAGCTTGTTCTGCAATCACCATCACCAGGGAGGTTACCCCTACTGCAAACTGATGACCTCCCCAATGATTTCCAATCGTGCTGCACCTGCTTATCCCAGGGAACCCAACCTCATCTCCCTACCCGACTGCTTGCTGCCTTTGGCCTTGCACTCTAACACACTGGAATCCACTGTGTATCCCTAACAGACCATCAGTTACCTGTTCTCCGAGTTACATGCTCAGGCTGAGTCTAAATCCTCCACCTGATCATCAGGATATCAACTACAGTTCACAATGTACCGTATTTTCCGGTGTATAAGACGCACCCTTGTATAAAACGCACCCCCCATATATGCAGGCTGTCATTGAGAAAGCTATTATATAAGACGCACCCGTGTATAAGACGCATCCCAATTTACCCAGTCAGGCTAGTGAGGCTTAATTAAACATGCTTGTGCGACCATTGCAAAATGCACCTTACCTGTGAGAAGTTCTTAAGCACCGCTAAGTGATCGAAAAAGGCAACACTCACGCCATACCCACCCACGTTTTAGCAAAAAAAGAAAAAAAGAACGAAGGAACTCTCCTTATGTCCATAAGAACATTTTATATTAACTTAAAACCTTCGAAGTCTTGATCTTAAGATGTGCTATCAAAAAGCACGCCCATTTCTGGAGGCGACCCAGCTGAAACATTTTCTTCGCACTACGTACGTACTACAAACACGGAGCAAACAAAGTTTCAAAGGGTGACTGAAAGAAACGCCGGCTTGTCTTGACAATGGCGAGAAACGTGATTGTCACCATCTTTTGACATTTCACATTACTTTTGCTTGGGGCCTGCGAAACGGTCGCGGGTTTATGATTCCGGAAGTCGTCATCCCCACCGTTTAATAATAAAGTTGCTCTCGGTGGTCCCCGTATTGAACTATTAACCGTGTTAAAACCACGTTATTGGTAGTGATGTTTTTTCGGTGAAAAAAGCTTGAACATGGACCTGAGTAATTTCTGAACTCGCAAAAAAAAAACAGAAAAAGTCGCATATAAGACGCACCCTTGTATAGGACGCACCAGCAAGATTTTTGAAAAAAAGCACCGTCTTATATACCGGAAGATACGGTACCTGCATTCCTGCCACTTTTTCAGCCTCTTAACACAACTCTTACAACTTTTCTCTCCACCACACAGTGTGTTATTGTCAAAATATAATTTCAAGACTTTTCCTAGGCCTCAAAGTTGTCGCTACAAAAGTTAATATGTACCAGCAGAACATAAATCTTATGTGCTTTCCAGTTTAGGGATATGAAGCAGAGCTGGCTGAATGCTCTCAAACCTATTGCTCAGCAGTATCAGAATACAATTAATGACCAGCCAACAATGGCTTACTCCAAGAAACCAACATATGCCATCCATAACCATAAATCGCCAAATATAGTAACGTCTCATGCAAACAAACATCAGTTGAGAAAGTGTTTCATTTAGAAAAAATGTGTGCAGACCTCACTGACACTTTGTTGATGCAAAAGCAGACAAACGAGTCCTGAGCAAACTGGTAAATGACAGACAAAACCAATAACTCCATCCATGGCTTCCCCGGAAAATGAAATGTCTTCTAACCCTGTACTATTATTACTTACGGCAGGACCTGCAAACATGGATCAGCAAGGCTCAATGAATTCAAACTGGCTCACCTGTCACCTGCACTCATAGTTGCACAGATTAAGCGTAATGCATGCTTTGCATGGGCTCATATAGGCTCAAGCTCACTTGCATGATATGACACAGGCTCACTTGGAATTGAAATCAGGCTAACTAGGACTAGGACTGGGTTGACTAAAAATTTCATAGCCACTTAGACTCACATCAGAATTTAAATCTAAATGATCTGCAGTGAACGGACTGCTGAGGAAGGTACTGAAATGGTTTGTAAAACTCTGGGGCAACAACTTTAAAATAGCAAGCTAAATCAGATACTCCTGGAGAACGTCAGTAGTCTCTGGCAGTGGCCACAACTCATTCTTGAGAGATAAGCGACAAGCTGAGATTTCACACTGTGAGAGTAGTACAAGCAGTTTGAAAGAGCCAAGCTTCTGCATAGCAGGCAGAAGGATTAGAACAAATTGTCAGTGATCAAGCTGATGCGTCAGAACATAATCGAGCTAATTAGATGGTCAACGAACAACTTGGTTAAGGAGTGAATAAGTAGGTGGGTGGGTAGGAAACTTGGTAAATGACAAAGTGCGAATAAGGTAGCTTACTAAGGAACTAAGTGGCAGAAAACTGATCAGTGAGAGAGTGAGTCAAATGAGTGAGCAAGCTGGGTGAGCGAGCCGAGTGAGCAGATAGGTGCGAAAGCTAGTGAGTGAATAAGCAAGCAAGCATTACGATCACAATGCAGTGCCACCAACCTTGCAGTCGAGTCGGTGCTGCTTGCCTTCGTTGGCCATCTGCTGCCGCAGCTGTAGGCCACGAGTCAGCAGCTCTCTCTGCTTAGCTTCTTCCTCACGTGCCTGTCGCCCAAGTTCCCTGCAACAAAAACCAACACACTTGTTGGGCACAGCTTCATACATCTTGTTTACAAACTTCTACACAGCTGCATTTCACTGTACGGGACCAGCGCTTGTCTTGTGTATGTCCCGCTGCTGTTGCGCTACCAACTCGACCAAATTTCTGCTTTACTCAACTGCATTTTACCCTCAAGCACCCAGCACGATATCAGGAAAAGAAGACACACGGCTTAACATTACTAAGGACTGTGTGGAGCCATACAGCAATAAGTGCAGAATCTCAGCAGCACCATGCCTGACAACAATACTAACATTGGTAGACCTGCATTCAAGTGGGACAGCTTGAGTACCTACAGAGTGAGTGGCATGACTACAACTCTCAGGATGTTTTTCAGAGAAGTTTGGGGGAACTGACAGATTCCATCTTTCTTGGGAGTACTTTTTTTGTTCACTTAGATTCACTCCTTTAAATCTTTCAAATGCTACCTACTGCCATAGCACAATAGAAAGCAAAGAACTATTGTTACAGATTCTACCACTCTTAAGCTTTAAGAAAAAAAAATCAAAGCAACTATGCTCGTTTTTGGTTGCTAGAACCAAAATTGGCTGGAATTAGAAGGGTAGATTATGGTTAATATTTTTTTTTTTTTTAAAGAAAGTAAGAATGCTCAGACTTACAGGCAATTGTTGACACAGCCAGCAGCAGTCGCGTATTCGTCGCTGCCATCACAACAATCTGCAGTGGAAGAGAAAAATTAGGCTAAGTTAGGCTCATATCATCATTGGTGCCTATTGCCTCTTGAAACAAGCACACATCCTCGGTTGGAGTTTTTGGTTAACAATGCGAATGACAGCAATAAAAAAGTATTTGCGAAAACGTGACGTTGTGCCAATTTTCAGTCCAGAAATGAAAAGGCAAGCTGCCAGAGATGTAGTAAACAAAGAAAGCCTGAAATTATTTTGCCCTCTGTTCTATTCTCAATGCTAGACACCACACTGAGTAAAGGTGTCACATTTCTCACCACAAAGGCCATCATTGACCCAGGAAGAGGGGATGTCCTGCCCCTTGTGGCCCAAGTTGTCACAGTGGAACCTGCCATTTATGCAGGCCGAAGTGCCTGAAAAGTAAGGGCAAAGAAAGATGTTTTTATGAAAGCCGCAGTGTGTTACTTTCTTCTCTGGCAAATCAGCCTTCGCTAACCAGGGTAAGGCAAAGCAAGAAATACATGGTCATAAGTTACAAAAGTACAGAAAGTAATAAAACAGTGCAAAAATAAAAAGCCATAGCATGTTATGCATTATGAACTTTCAGGCCAATTATTTAAAACTTTGCATGGCACCTGCCTCAGTAATTCATACTGCTGTTTCACACTTTAGGTATCAGAGAAAAATAAACACGAGAAACTGCAGTAACACAGTGTGTGTATCTATCAAACTGTTTTCTGCAATAAAGCATACACTTGTTTCGCCTTATCGAAGCCGTACCCACGCTGCAAAGGAGCGCTTCTTGGTAACAAGTGTTCCGTAACCAATTAGGTAGACCTTATAAATTACAGCAAATTATACATCAGATCAAAGTGGCATGCAGCTGTTATCAACGGACTCTTCCAGGATATTTTCATGCCGCAGATGAGGAAGAAAGTCGGCACGAGAGGATACAGCAAAGTATCGCCGCATTCGTTTTCCTCCTTAGCGCACGTTACAATGTGAACGAAGCACCGCGGAGCCTCGGTGGACCATGAGGCCCCGATCACGGCTCTGAAAATTGCGAGGGCTCCTTACCTGGTTCATCCGAGCCGTCGTCACAGTCACAATAATCGTCATTCACCATCGAAAATGTAAGGTCCTTCCTGCCGTCGAAACACGTGAAATTCTTTGTACGGTCGTATAACGATGCATCTGCAAAGCGCGCACAAGAAAATGCGAGCGTTGAGTGAAACCGCTGCACTTACCGGTCGTTTATGAGGGGGCGCGATAATAAAACACAGCTACGTTTTATCTCTGTATGATGCGTGAGGCACAGTGACGAGCTGAGAAGCAAGCACCGGCGTTAAGGTTGTGGGCGTTCCCCGAAAGTTACTTTAAGTCTTTCTAGCACCTTTTTCGAACCTCGGTTCACAGCGGGTTATTTGCAAGATGCGGAGGGGGGTTTTCAAACGCCTCCACTTCCCTCGACACCAAAGGCACACAAGTGCCGGCTGATCACAGCTGAGCTACGCTACTTGGCCGGTGACGCAACCGGGTTGCGGGTAGGAAAAATAAACTCACGTTTAAGTGCGACGCCGCGTGGTCTAGAAACTCTAATACTATCGTCAGCTAGGCACTGAGCTACAGCAAATACAAGCGCCAAAATTACGGAGGCAACCATCTCTCGTGAGAGACACGGCATCGTACTGCCACGCATGGCCGCCGCCATCGCTTCACCGGAAGTGACGAAGCAGCCGCCATTCTTCGCTTTGGCCGCCAGGTGTCGCTTAAAAAAAAAAAAAATCTGGTGTTCATTGATTTTCACTAGGGGGCTGGATCATAGAGTTTCTTATATTACCTAGAGGGAAAGCTGGCGGAGCTGCTCTTCAGCCACCATGGACGCTCAAAGCATCATGGGGCGGTGAGCTACTTGTTGCGGCACAGTCGTAATATTTTGGGAACACGAAGTGGCACTACTAAGATGTTTTATTCCGAAACCGCTGTTCGTGTATGCGCAGACGGCTTTTGCGCGAACGCAGTGTGCAAAATCTATAGTAGTGAAAACGCGACGACACATGACGCCAATAAAAGGTTTCACTTTTCTGAAATGACATTAAAAACCTCTTATAGTGTTTAAGCAACAACATTTTTTTTAAACATATTTACTTTTTAAAGTGCGCCTGTTAATTACGAAATATTAGTTTTTGTAGTGTTCATTACCTGGCCAATAGGAGAGCTAGCCATCCCTTATTTTGGGCGAACTTTGCACTTAAATGCTTTTCTGCTCGTTTGTTGCAATTTACAGACATGATATTGAACGTTAGGACATTCTTGATTATCGAATAGCGTTTATTTTTGCATTATTTTTTGGCCAAAAGTTGAAGTTCTGCAGTCGGTAGCTCACCGCCCCATGATGCTTTGAGCGCTCATGGTGGCTGAAGTGGTCTCGAGGGATCTCCACGCAAATATAGAGCCTCTATAACGCAAACTCCCATAGACGGGCTGCCAGCTTTCCCTCTAGGTAATAGTAAGAAACTCTATGGACTGGATAGTGCATCCCATTAACTCTATGGTGCATCCGGTAACCGAAAGTTATTGTACAGAACACTGTAGTTATGGAGAAAAGAAAAAACTTCCTCCATGCCAAAAGACACTGAAGCCACCAGAAGTAAGTGGCCTCGACCCAGAAATGAATAACACAGTGATGACGACCCAGAAATGAGCCTTTGTCAGTGCACAAAATGTTTTCCGTACGGGAGAGGTTTCAACCCTCTGTTTGAAATTTCGCGCCATATTGACGATGCATGGATAGAAGGATCACTGGGAATGGTGGATAAAAGATAGGAGCATTTTCTTTGAAAAAGAATAGTGGCAGCTGCCACCATCTCAATTTTTTTCAGTTTTTTTTTTAACTGTGCTGTAAATTGTTATTAAAATTTGCCATTTTTTTTCAATAAGTTTCCTACACTTGTAACCTTATGTAACCTGTCTGCTTTTGAGCCACTAATATTCCGAACGTCTTTTACTAATTTCCACCGCATAAGGATAAGTGGACGGAAGGTAGGAGCGTCCCCTTTGAAACAAGGTGCCACCATGCTCTGACCATGCTCGGCTTTCGCTCTCAACCATCCATGCTCTCGGCATACATACTGAGAGGTGCTGCCACCTGCTGGGACTTACAATAAGTTTTTTTAACTGAGAGACATGAGGCTTTCCGGTGATTTCAATTGGTAATCTCGGAGGCCATAAATTAATTGTGCTGTCTTTGTGGGAAGTGCTGCCATCTTGCGAAGACAAACAAAACTGATTTCTAGCTTCAGCGTGACGCGCGGTTTGCGACAACGTATTTTTGTGCTTTCGGTTTCGCCGCGTGTTCACAGCGGAGGCGTGAGAAACTTCATTTATCATCTTTATCGCAGAGGCCGCGGAAATTAATTTCATCCTTTATTGGCGCTGCTCTTAGCTTGTTTATCACCGCCGCTCAAGAGGTATTCTCGCTGTCCTTGTGTACAGAGTTTCCTTCCGAGTTCTTCAGATGCACGGCAAAGCGGCGTTATGGCCGAACGCGCTGCACTGCCCCTTCTCTTGACACCAAGCCGCCGCGGCCCCTAATTCATGGCCCCTATTTTCCGCCTGTCTACATTTCGGCCAAGTTTTCCTGCCTCCATCCCTTCAGATACATCTGTTCATCTGTATCTATATCTGTGTCACTTCAGTGCGATGAAGCAGACACAGGTGACGAGATATAATAGCTATGTTGTCGGGCCTTTTTTCTCACCCGCGGCAATGAAATATCAGTCGACATGAATGAGTACGTCTGAATGCTAATCCTGAGCGAACAACCTCCAAATAAATCTGATGACTCATAAAATGCCTCGTTCAATGCCTTGCTCGTTTTCAAGAATGTCGTCGATCTCCTATGACTGCTTCTCTAGCGAAGCTGTGCCGGCACTTTTTCGTGTCTTTTTCTCCCGAGGTTAATGTCCACGTGACATTTTACTGCTCTTGTGTGCGATGTCTGTACAAGTGTTTATTTATTTATTTATTTTATTGATTTTACCCTCAGGGCCTTGCAGGCATTGCAGAGGGGAGTGGGCAGAAAATATAGAACAAAACAATGGAGAAAAAGGAAACGGGTACATCAAAGATTAGTCCTGAGTATACAATATATAGCTAGACAAAATACATTAGCGCAGAACAAAATCGTCAGAGTTTACACAACACCAGCCAAAGTTTTGCGAAAGTTATTTGAACATAAATGTGTCGCTCAGTGGCGTGTGAGCCTCTAATGATATTCGCATTTCCTTCTAAGATTTGCTGCAGAGTTCGCTAGCTTTTAAGAATTAAATTTTTCTTGGGGATTATAATTCCCCGAGCTCTTTTAATGTCTGTCATTCGAGAGGGCATTGACGTTAATAGACGCGCTTATACTTACCAGCATTTTCAATCAATATATTTGGAGAAAAAAAGATTTTGTAACAACCTCAAAAAATAGCTGTATATTATAGGCAGCAAACACTTTTGCAGCTGGAGGTGCACTTCTCAAAGCATCCCAAATATTTCAAAAGCATAATTCAAAATTTACAAAATATTTTCTCACATTATAAGCGTAACGTATAAACATACCAAATTTTTCATCGAAGTTTTACCAGAGAACCTGCCAGAAATGCCCATTTTCCAATGATACGGAAACAGTTTTGTCCGACCGTAGTTCGGCTGCTTCGGCAATATCAATGCAACTACAAACGCGATAGTTTCGTCAGCCAAAACGTGCTCTAACCAGCTGAGCAAGCGAGCACAGAAGTGGTGAGAGAAAACAACGAAGGGGAGAAATGGTGTATACTTTTATTTTCGCGATTTAAGCAAGCCACGTTGATGCCAGCAGGCCAGTCGTAGGCGCCTTTGTGACAGCACAACGATTTTGGCTTGAGAGCAGTGGAACGTAGGAATCTGGCACGACGCACAACTTCACGCCGGGGTTAGAGGTGAGCTGGGAAGACGTACGCTCAACCGAGTGCTTTGTGTAGTGTCCAAGAGCAAGCAAGTCCACGCATCTGCGAAGATAAAAGCGGAGCTGTAACAAAATGACCCAAGCGTACCGAATTCGGGTCCTTACTTGGGAGGCGTCAGCAATCAGCCGGTAGGGAATGCCGCTTACGACGCGCGGCTGTGACGCCTGGTCCACGCACGCCGCCTTGGAACACAGCCTGCAGGGTCTTCTGTGCTGAATGCGTGGAGCACTGGATAGCCCAAGTCCGCGCGCACCTGCGGAGACGAAAGGGGAACCTGCACGTTAGTAAGCAGAGTGCACGCACTTTGGGAGCTATACCGACCTACTCGAACTCGGCGGCTGCAGAGCTTTGACGGCAGGAACAGCAGCGCGCAGAGCACAAGATGCAGGGAGCATGGAGAGACTGGCACGATGAGCAGCTGTCACAACGGGCCAGGTCAGTCTAGGTGGCTTTGGCCAGGTGCGTCTCGAAACGTCACAGCGCAGGGCCTTCCTCCGCATATGCACATGTGAGAGGTGGAGCGCGCACATCTGAAAAGAAAAAAAAAGACTTGCAGGAACGCTAACATGTAAGTGGGGTACTCACAGTGTAGGCTGCAGGGCCTCACAGCAGTCGAAGCGCAGACACCGATGATGCCCAAGCCGGAGCTGTAAAGTATACAATGAAAGCTGTCCACTAACCTTGGCTGCAGCGGAAACACGACGTGCCGCAGACCGCAGGCAGCGTCCGTTCTTCAGAGTTGCTGGACGAGGGTGGCGAGAATTTCCGAGCGCCGTACGCGGGCACAAACCACATGTCGCTCAAGAGCACTTGCGCGCCCGGGCATTCCTTGACACGACATAGTGGCCGAGCCGCAACGGCGTTCGGAACGGGCGACTCTTCCATGACGCAAACGGCAGCGGGCTCTATGAGCTAAAACTCACTGAGACAGCGAGAACAAGTGGCGTTTCCTCGCTGACTCGACTCTACCGCATCCCTGCCTAGTGTCAGCTAAACCTATAGCGTGCCGCGAATTAGCCCGCCGCGCTTCCGTCACCGAAGAAAACCCGACGGCGGCGGTCCATGAAACCTGTACCCTATGCGTGCTAATGACACGCAATTTTCCAATGCTTATGGGAGAAAATAGTGAATGTTGGCTCGTAGCCAAGAACCGGTTTCATGGACACAGGTCGCCCTCGCCGCGGGGCTACAGCCCCGCTCCTACCTTGGATGCCGAAGGCCTGGCTCGGAGATAATTCCCTCGGCGCTTGTCGGTCGGTCATCGGAGTAACGGCTTCCAGGGGCCCCCGTGGAATGGCGAAGACTATTTAAGAATAACCACCGCCAATACGTAAATTAGTCTACAAACGCTGTCCCCCAACATCAATAAAGAGGCATGGCAGCAGCATATCCGTGGCCGGCTGCTACGTTTCTAACCGCGAAACTGCGCCTTCGCGCACGCTCGAGCGACGCTGGTAGAAGCACATATGCAAGGTTCTGGAAGGCGATATCTGTCGTTGGGGTTATCGGCGATCAGTGACTCAGCTTTTTCCGCAAATCCCCCCCCCCCCCACCTTCCTCATTCCCCTTCAGTTTGTCGCTGGCTCCAAGCGTCTTCGAGCGGTTCCACACGTGCGGACTGAAGTGGTGACGACGCAGTTCGCTGCCGCATCTTTCGCGCGCGGACGGTGCTCGCCGCTTTTCCCTTTGCTTCTTCATTGGACGGCACTGGGCACCCGGCGGGAGGGTCACGATGAATCGATCTTGTTCCAGACACGCGCGTCTTCACGGGTATGCCGTCTTGCACGCTTGCAGACCGTTGTCTAGACCACATTTTTGTTGCTCTTGTCTCCGATACTGGAAAAAGTGGAGGACTGAAAGCTTTGGGGCATTTTTTCCCCCGCATCTTCTCGTGATAAAATTGCACTAAAGGAGATCTCGAACTAAGCAAGACGGATATGTTATTCCTAAGGAACATTTGGTTCCTAAGGAGCCAGCGTTTCTTCCACGGGGAAAGATGGCTGCGTTGCTGGAAAAACCGCAAACGAAAGTAGTGAAACTCTTCACCATTCAAGGCGCCTGCCATGCGCCTGCGAAAAACGAACGGCGGTGGCGTTATTTCAACGACGTCTTTTCATTGGAGCTCTACGGCTAATCAGCCAACATTTTATCTAGATGTACCATACAAAAAGTGTTTCGTTCCATGCATGGAAACATTTAAAAAAAATGTCGAAGTAAAGAGCTTAGGATATTTAACTTTTTTAGTTATTGCCAGACTCATGAAACTTTGCAGACAAATGTGTTTTCTCTGTATATTTCAAATTTACGATCATAGATCAAATGCTGGTCGCAAACAACACAAAAATAAGAAACAAATGCAGGTGAAATCACCTTGAAAATGCATACAGGTAATCCCCGTTACCCGAAGACGTATCCACGGAGAACTATTGGCGATGCGACTCGCACAGTGCCACTACGAGTGGGGTGGGGAGAGTGGGACCGGGTTTGAGGTAACACGGCCAATCTAGAGGATGGTGTACGCGGGCTCGCCGCCGTCGCCGCTAGACCGAACGGGGAGGCATCTGCTTATACCTGCTTCTTGCCGCATGCTCCCGCTGTCGGTCTACCCGCCAACATTGCCCCTGCAGGAAACGGACTCCGGCTCTCATCGTCGGCGCTCTCTGTAGCCGAGATGAGCCAATCGGCTGCCTGAAAGCATGCCTCAGAAAAGGGGCTGAAGAACCGACTGAGTAGGGTTGTTTGTGGCGCCCGAGCAGTCAAAACGTGGCGGATTAAGCGAGCTTTCCAACGACACCAAAATGGCCGCGATCGGAAGAGACGGAGTGGAGCGAGCGGCCCGCGAAATTCGTCTTCATCCGCCAACCTCGATCATTGTTTAGTCGCAAACCTTTTCTTTTATTACTCATGAAATGCTTTTAGCTCCGGTTGTCGGCGTCCTGTGGATGACCTTGGCGCCAGGACGGAGGGAGTACACGGAGGCGAACCTAGACAAACTGGCGAAACATTCAGTTCACCCATCCTGGCACCTGAGGGCTGCGCTGTTACCGGAGCAGCGCATGCGTCAACAACAGCGTCTTCATGGGCCTATGGTGGGCGAAAGCATCGCGCGTCGTGCAGGAGCCCATACGTTCTACCCATACATCCCGAGAGGCGCACGCGCAGTCCCGGCAGTCATGGTGGTGGTGATGGCGGTAAACATTTATTGGTTATGTACAAGGAGGCGTTTGGGCCCAGGCCCTATTGGCCAAGGTCCTCACAAATCCAGGTGGAGCTCTTATTCCGGAGCCCCAATGGCGTATAACGCCGCTCGCGCCCTGGCGACGAAGGTTCGTTGGGACTGTGTAGTCATGGCAGCTGAGCAGCGGCGCCCCCCAGGCCCTAGAAGGGTGGGAGATGAAGGATTGAGATGGGTGGGGATTGGAAGGGCAGGCCCAGACCATGTGGAAAACGTTCGAGAACGTTGCTCCGCACAGGCTGCAGCCACCATCAAATTCTGTGTTGAAGTGCTGCAATACTGCCGGGCACAGCATTGTATTTGCAAAAATTTTGGGAAGGAGCCGTTCGTCTGCTCTCCGGAGACCCTTACAGGGTTCCTGAAAACGACGAAGACTGTCCTTATAATATGTAGTGATGTCTTTGAACGTAATTAGAGATTGGGTGGGCTCGGACTAGGCTTCCAGAGCAAGTGTGATGGCACCGCGTTAGTTACCGTCACTGCGCGAACCCTAAAGGATAGGTCGAGTGCGTCTGAGTACGGGGGGGGGGGGGGGGGGGTAACAGGGTCAAAGATGCCCTTGGTGCAGAGTATTGAGTCAGCTTGTCTGACGTACACGCGAGCAACTCAGCTCGTCTGCTGCCTCGTTGCCGCTCATCCCCTCGGTCCCGGAACCCATACTGTACTATGTTTAGTTTGTTATGTGTATTCTCGTCGTTTGTGGAATACGATTCGCGATTCTGTCGATCTTGCCTCTTGTGTTTCTGCACGCTAGCTTGGAGTCCATTACCATAATGAGGTTTTGTCCTGTTGCGTTGCCGCATACGCTATTGCCAAAGCGATGGCGGCTTCTTCAGCTGCCTCTATGCTGGGGTTGTTTATCGTTGCGCTGGTTATTTCTTTGCGTCCTTCGTCCGTTGCCATGACCATAGTTTTGTATTGGTATAAGTAATTTGCTTCGTCCGTGTAGACTACGTTGGGAGTGTTGCTGAATTTCCTGCTGAGTGCTCGGACTCTGGCTTGTCTTCTTTCATGGTGTATATTGGGGTCAGGGGCCAGTGAAAACGCTGCCTAGCCCCACACAAAAGGCTAACCAAAGTGGAGGCGATAGACTGGCGCAGACTACAAAGCAGTACCTACCCACATCTACTCGAACAACACAAGGTTTTCCCTACACAGTACGTAGACGAATGTGCGTGGTGTCAGGGTAAACCGACCCTAGAACATGTCACATGGACTTGCCCTAAGGAAAACTTAGAGCCAAGCACAGTCAACCCATGTGTGGCGCAGTACTTACTGGACAGGGAGGACGAGGAAGTGCAACGATTTCTCGTGCGCCGAGCCACGATGGCAGCAGTCAAGTGTGGCATCCTGGACCATAGAGTTTCTTACTATTACCTAGAGGGAAAGCTGGCGGCGCTGCACTTCAGCCACTATGGACGCCCAAAGCATCATGGGGCGGTGAGCTACTCGTTGCGGCACAGTCGTAATTTTTCGGGAACATGGAGTGGCACTACTAAAACGTTTCATTTCTAAAACGCTGTTCGTGTGTGTGCAGACGACTTTCGCGCGAACGCAGAGGGCAAAACCCATAGTAGTAAAAACGCGACGACACACAACGCCAATAAAAGGTTTCACTTTTCCGAAATGCCATTAAAAAAAATCTTTAAGTATCTAAGCAACAACATTTTTTTGAAAACATATTTACTTTTAAAAGTGCGCCTGTTAATTACGAAATATTAGTTTTTTTAGTGTTCATCACTTGGCCAATAGGAAAGCTAGTCATCTTTTATTTTGGGCAAACTTTGCACTTAAATGCTTTTCTGCTCATTTGTTGCAATCATTAGGCAAGATATTGAAAGTTAGGACGTTTGTAGTTATCAAACAGCTTTATTTTTCTATTACTTTTTGGCCAAAAGTAGTAGTTCCGCAACAAGTAGCTCACCGCCCCATGATGCTTTGAGCGCCCATGGTGGCTGAAGTGGTCTCGAGGGGTCGCCATGCAAACTCCCATAGACGGGCTGCCAGCTTTCCCTCTAGGTAATAGTAAGAAACTCTATGTCCTGGACCAAGGATCGACCACACGTCGCCCAATGGCTCTTAAAGGTCACGAACACCTCAGATAATTAGTGGCAAATAAAGTTTTTCCCATCCATCCTAAAGCACAGGTCCTTTGGTGCCATCCATCAGCACGGCTACTAGCAAGCTCTAATTTGTCGTTCTTCAACGAGGTGGTTGGCGGAGGCGGTGACGGTGGTTTTGAGTTGTGTGTAGCGTGTACTAACACCATCCCCGCTTCTTTAGCACGAGGTGGTGGGGGTGAAAAACTTTTTAATGCTCAAAGAGAGTTTGGAGGTCAGAAGACCCCCCTACATAGTCGGTATCCTTAGTCAGGGACACTGCACGATCAGGCCCCGTCTAGCGCCCGCTTTACTAGAGCCCTTTGGGACTCCAGTGTGGAGCAGTTGAGGAGGGCAGTCTCCCATGCCTCTCGTGTGGGGGAAGGTGAGGATTCTGAGTACATGCCCACACCATGTGAAAGATATAGCAGATCTCTCCACAGTGCGGGCAGCGCCCATCTATTGCTATGTGCCTGGATATGACAGCCCAGAGAAGAGTTCCTGTCTGCAGACGCCGCAGAGTTCGCTCCTCCGCCTTACTCAGCCCCTTGGCAGGTGCCGGGTAGAGACGGTGGCTGTCGCAGTAATGAATTAAGCTTAGCACGAAGCGATCGCTGGTCACGCGGGTCGCCATACACTATAAGCAGCAAAGAAAGTCGGTCACGTTGTAGCTTGTGAAGGAAAGCTAAATAAAGAAAAACATTTGATTAGGGACGCTCCTTAGGTGTCGTGTGCGGCTGTCAGTATGTATGAGCCGTCTTTTCTGCTGTGCATTTCATGCTGCTCTCGACCACGAGATAGTTGGGGAAATTTTTTCTTGCTGCAGTTGGATATTTTCAATATCTTCTACAAATAAAAAGAATGGAAGGTATAAGCATGCCGAAAATGTGATCTATCGTAAATAAACCAGCGCTTAAGAACACGGACAGAGGAGAAGGTGAAACAGACTGACGCCAGTCTGTTTCACCTTGTCCTCGGTCCGTGTTCTTAAAGCGCTGGTTTTTTACGATGGATCACCACCAACTCGTCCAATCCTCAGTTCTTCCGAAAATGTGATTTTTGGAAAAACAACTTATTTCGCATTTAAAGACCCACGTCCCCCTTAATGAGCCAAATGAGAGGTGGTGGTGCATTCGATTGGTTCTCCAGAGGTATTTTTTAGCATATCTCAACATACCCGCCTTTTCCTTTCGAAGACGTGTACGCATGCGCGTGTGAGCATGAGCACGTACTAAAAAAAAAAAAGAAAACAAACAGCTAGTAATTTGATAACACCCGCTGCCGGAACAAAGTAGCCGATTTTACGGCTGACGTTAGAGCAAAACCGCTTCACCGGTCATGGAGCAACCACACACAGCGTAAATGCCGTTTAGATGTTGTTGCTCTGAGCTTGCTGCGTATTGCGGCTGCACGCAGCCTAAGTGCACAGAATGCGAGGGGAAAGATTCAGAGCTTGTGTTTTCAACTAACATTTCTCTCCGTCGTCTGCTTCGCGTTGCTTTAATTTCGAGACTCTTTGCAAATTATAGGATATGCTCGCTGAGCTGCTTTTCTCGTATTTCGACGGTAATTGCCCTTTGAGACGGCGAAATAGCGTTCGCCGCTGCACGAATCTTCAAGTGGCAGCTCCACGTGTACCTCGCTTTTACACAATTTTCTGGCTTATAAAAGCGTTGGTTTCGGTAAAAATGACATATTTACTATCAGGTGATGCTAACTTATCATTTTATCCTGACAGTATTTCCTTTTAGTGTCCCTTTAAGTCACGTTAAGTCTTAGGAGTGGAATGCAGTATCATCAAGATTTCACATTCATCGCAGCTTCTGTCGCAACTTTTTAGCGGTTTGCGTCAGTTTCTTTACAATCCTGAGCATGGACACATCACGCGGATATGATGATAAGGTGGCCCGGGCTTCCGCCGAGCTGTTATCGGTGTTGCTGATGCTTTGGCCATTGTCTGAAATCAGCGTTTCAAGGACAGGGAGGAAGTTTTCATAGTAGGAAACCATACCAGGACTTTGAGGTTCTCGGCCGAATTTTTTTTTTTTTTTAGCTAGAAAAACGGCCTGAACGGAAGCATGGCGTCGGCTTCGGGAAGGATATGTCAGAGAAGTGAATAGGTTTGGGCATGTTGGTATTACATCGTAACTAAAGAAACATAGCACAGGAAAAAAAAAAAACACGACGACGAGATGGGATAAGCGCTAACTTTCAACACAGCGTTTATTGCGGAAATGAGCGGAAGGGAATAAACAACACAAAACCACGTAAAAGTTGCTGAAAAACAGCGTAGCCACGGGCTAAGCCAAGATATCAAGTTCTTTCCTTGATAAAGCCACAGCCGGCCTGGAGTCAACGTGTTGTTTACGGCGCCAAAAAAGCTTTTGATTTGTGCAAAAAGAGCTGCCCCACGCGAACGCGGAAACCGGAGTTAAAGACAAAGATCCCTATGTGCCCTGCAGGAGGGAGACTGTCTACAAAAATTTCCTCTCTCATGTGGAAGGTACTACATAAGCCGAACCGGCAGGTGTTTGAACGTGCGTCTTCAAGAGCACAACAAAAAAGTCTGTAACATTGTCACAGATGGCCATATGGCAGCGCATTGCAAAAAAAAAAAAATGCGACGCGGAACCACCCTGCCATTCCTTGTCCGATAAGACGATCACTTTGTATCGACACCGCAACGAATTGACAAGGGAAATCATGGAAGCTTTGGAGATAGCTCGGGCAGGGGGTGTATGTGTCAGTAGGCCGCCTGTGGCCTTTTCAAGGAAAAGAGCTTGATATCTTGGCTTAGCACGTGGCTTGGCTGTTTGTCAGCAACTTTTCCGTGGTTTTGTGTTTTTTTTTTTTATTCAGGAGATTCAGAAGGGTATACGTATAGCCGCAATGAACGCTGTGTTGAAAGTTAGCGCTTGTCCCGTCTCGTCGTCGTCGGGCTTTTGTTCTTGCGCTATGTTTCTTTAATTACGCGGATATGCCCCGCCATGTTATATTTGAAAGATAAAATGCGGAGCGCAGATTAGAACAGAGTGTAATTAGGACACATAATCTTAATAGGCCAGTTAATTTGTGTACTAAACTGAAGCATAGACTCGCATATAATAAGAAGTCCACCAGCATGAACAAGAAAAGGTGGTACACTTCGCGCTTATAATACTATTTATTTCACCAATAGGTAGAGAGCTGCAAAAGAAGAAAAAATCTTCCAGCGCTAAAGAAATCGATTGGGGAAGTGCTATCCATTATAACCTTACTAAATGAGCCCTAAGTCTTTAAAGTTTGTAAAACGAGCCTTAAAGGCTCGTTGGAGTTTGATTTTCGTTAAACAGCAAACCAGAAAATTTGAACCGGCTTTAAATGTTGCTTGATTAAGAAAATTTATAGTCGGGCAAATGGGTGCGCTGGTGGCGATGGGGTACAGTCCAAAAACAAGCAATATCAGGCTACAGATACAGAGATAGGGCCTATCCCTTGAGACTCATAAATGTTTATCGCAAAGAGATAATTCTTTAGCGAAAAAGTAAGAAAAAGAAATTAATGGCTACTTCTTCCAAATTCTGCTCAGCATTCAAGCAGCCTGGAGTTGGCAGTGCGCGTGTGCTCCCGCCTATCTCGGTGATTCAAAGGGCGGAAAAGTAGATATTCAAGACGAAGAGGTCTTTCGACGTTGTAGGGTCTGCTCGCGGGCAAGTCAAATCTCGCGCCGCTCACCGCGGGTAGCCTCGGACCCCTTCTTCCCGAGTGGGGGGGCGGGGGGAGCGAGGCTGGGAGAAAGCCTTTATAAGGCGAGACCGGGAAGGCTCGCGCTCTCTCGCTCTTGGACCAGCCCTGCCCAAAAGGACCACCTGACCCAGCTGCCACGACGATGACCGGCCCCCCTGATGTGAGAATAAACCGTTTGTACAAAGTCCTGCCCCGAGTGACTGCCTGTGCGTCCCTGCGCAGAGGAATTGCCCACAAATAATGGCGCCCAGCGTGCGGCTTTAAATTAACACCTTGTGGACGATTTCTCTGCCGATTTTGGGACGTGCAGCCAGACTCGTGGCAGGCCCTCTTTGTTCGGGGCCACGCCGGACCGCTAGGGTTAAGGAGCGGGTCAGGCGGAATGTTCGCGGGGTAGCGACTTGTGTAGTGTTGTAAATTTGTTAGGGGTTTTGTGTTATTTATGTAGTTTTCGGGCGTTTTCTGTTGTGTATTTCCGCGTGTTTGTAGATAGATTGTTGTGTATGTGAATGTTCTTGTTGCCATGAGCAGTTAGCCGATGCGGCCGGACAGTTAGCGCGAACTATTCCTCCCAGAAAGGATGTTTCAGCCACGGCTTTGGATGGCGGGGCAGCCGGTAGTGAGACGGCCGACGTGGCGGCCGTAATGGGGCAGGTGACTGAGATGTTTGCCGCATTAGCCCGTCAGCTCGGTTCGGTGGCTGGCGCCAACCAGGCCGCAGCATCGGTAGCATCGGCGACAGCATCGCGCCCGCGGATAAATATGGAGGTCCCCTCCTTTTCCGGGTACACGGACGCGAAATCAGTCCACGAGTTTTTACTACAACTCGAGGACTACCAGACGGCTCTGGGCGCCCCAGATGACGTAATGCTAGGGCAGGTCCTGCCTGTAGCACTCGTCGAGAGCGCGGCGCGATGGAGGCGCTGCCAGCCGACTTTCCAGTCGATGGCGGACTTCAAAGACCGTTTCCGCGCCGAGTTCTTGCCGCCTGATTATGAGCGCCGGATGCTGGAGGAGCTCGCGTTGCGCACCCAACACCCAGAGGAAAGCCTCCTCGAGTACGTACGCGCAATGCAAGAGCTGTACAAGAGGGCAGATCCGACGGCAACCGACCGAGATCAGGTTGCGCGTGTGATCAGGCAGTGCCATCCACGCTTCAAGCCGTATCTGCGGGGCCGCAGTTTTACAAACCTCGAGGCCCTAGCGCAGGAGGCCAAGACCGTGCAGGCGGATTTACTAGCCGAACTGCGCACTTATTTTCGGACAATGCTTGGACATTAGCGCGCGAGCGGCGCGAACTTGATTACTTTTGTATTTTGTAAATAGTGTACAAAGCTCTCCCCTGTCCTTTCTTGCTGTCGCTCCCCTCTATACTTCTCCTCACTATCCTCTCCCTTTCCCTTTCGTTTCCGCCGGCTGCAGCTCGGGTGCTTAAGATATTAGATAGCAATTGCCGCGGCCGGCAACACTCTTTTGCTTCACTTTTTATTTTTTAAATAAACCACTACCACCACCACCACCACCACTGCGCTACCAGCCGCCCCCCAGGCCGGCCGAATCGCTGGAACCGGGATGCGCATGGGATGGAGGCCGAGAATGCGCGATGAGGGCTCGGCGCGCCGAGGTAATGGCCGTGGAAAGGCAGGCGGAACCCCCTGTTGTCCCTCGCGCGCTGGACCCGTACGCATTCGAGCAGCGGCGCCGTGCCGGCCTCACAGGCCACGCGCCGAGCGAGCGTCAGGAATGCGCGGAGAAAGGGGAGAGTCGTCCCCAACCGCTTCGTGGAACGAGGGGTCCTCCGTCCACGCGGCGGGTGAACGACCGGCTTTGCTGGAATTGCAACCAGCCCGGCCACGTGGCACGCGAATGCCAAGCTAGGCGTATGCAGGGAAACGCCAGGCGCTGGCGGTGATGTCTGGTGGCACCGGCCTTTCACCGTCAGCGGGAGAATTTCATGGTTGTCAAGGCGCTAGTCAGGAAAAGAACTCCCGCGCCGGCGACGGGGAGGCCTTTGTCCCGCTCGCCTGTAGAGCTCAGGGAGTCGTTCCGCGCTCAAGCCCTTTTATGCTAGTGCAGTTAGCGGGTCGATGCTACTCTGCACTCGTAGACACGGGCTCAACGCTGTCACTGGTCGGTGACGAGGTGTACGAGGCCTGCCGGATAGGTAACATCCGTGTCAGACCGGCCCAAACCCCGTTAAGCTTAGCAGCTGGGGCGGCAAAGGCAAAGGGAGCAGTGCGTCTTACGATGCGCTTTGACGGCAGAAAGCGGAGACATCGCTTCGTCTATCTGCCTGGCTTGTCGATACCAGTAATTCTGGGAAGGGATTTTCTCTCGAGCGAAGGCATTGTGCTCGACATGGGGGAGAATGGCTATCGTTACAGCCAGCTCGCCCCCCTCATTCCCTTCGAAAGCGCATCCTTGCCCGGCTGTCCTGCACAAAAGGTGGGTGTCCACACCTGTGCGACAGAAAGGCAGGTGAGCTCCCTCGAGATGCTGAGAGACGGTGGCCCGTTAGAAGCGATTATTGCGTCTTTCTCAGGACCCAGTAGTCAGCGCCGAAGGCTCGCGGAAACTTTACTCCCGTTTTCGGATTGCTTCACGGAGAAACCGGGCAGAACCGACCTGCTTCAGCACGATATTCAGGCGGGTGATACGCGCCCTTTCAGGTGTAACCCGAGGCCGTTAAGTGCGCATAAGAGGCAGCTTCTCGACTGTGCCCTTGACGAGATGATTGATACCGGTGCGGTGAGACCCTCACAAAGTCCCTGGGCGTCACCAGTGGTTCTAGCGCCGAAGAAAGATGGATCGGTCAGGCTGTGTGTTGATTATCGTAAGCTCAACTCACTGACGCCTACGGTTGCGTACCCTTTTCAGTCGATCGAGGCTGTGATGTACGCGTTAGGGAACGCGAGGTTCTTCACAGTCCTAGATGCAAGCAGAGGGTACCTGCAGATTGAGGTGGCCGAAGGTGACATTGAGAAAACCGCATTCACCTGCCACCGCGGGCTCTTCGAATTTACTCGACTCCCGTTTGGTTTGTCTAACGCCCCGAGCACGTTCATGCGACTGATGGACATCGTGCTGGGCGATGCAAGGTTCAACTACGCCATGGCGTACCTCGACGACGTTGTGATATTCTCACAGTCGTTCGAGGAGCACCTCATTCACCTGAATTCCGTTCTGGATAGAATGAGACGTGCCGGTCTAACCATCAATCCAAAGAAAGTGCAGCTGGCATCGAAGAGAGTGAACCTCTTGGGCTTTGTCGTGGATGATGGCACACTGAGACCGAATGATGACAAACTGCAGGCAATTCTGAACTACCCCTGCCCCATGGATGTGAAAAGCTTGCAGAGGTTTTTGGGGATGGTTGCGTTCTACAGGCAATTCATCCCGCGCTGTTCGGAGCTTGCAAGGCCGCTGAACCTGCTGTTGCGTAAAGGCTCGAAGTGGGTCTGGGGCAAGGAACAGAGTGACGCATTTGTTGCCTTGGCTCGCGCGATAGCGAATACCGCTAGTCTGCGCCTCCCCGACCTGAACAAGCAGTTTGTCTTGCAGACAGACGCTAGTGACTACGGTGTTGGAGCTGTTTTGTTACACGAACACGAGGGCAAACTGCGCCCTGTCGCGTTCGCTAGTCGCACGCTCACATCGGCGGAGCGGAATTACTCCGTGACCGAAAAGGAATGCCTGGCGATCATGTTCGCATTGTCGAAGTTCGACATGTACCTAGACGGAGCGGTCTTCACCGTGCAGACAGATCATCAGGCATTGTCTTGGTTAAAGAGGCTCAAGAACCCCGCAGGCAGACTCGCGAGATGGGCGCTGACGTTGCAACGTTACGCGTACGCCATCGAGTACCGCCGGGGCAGCTTGAACAAGGTGGCCGATGCTTTATCGCGCGCACCGTGGAATGCTGGCGGAAGCGCTTCAGAGGCGCAGCCCAGCTTCGTAGAAAGCGGCGTCACCGCTGTTAGAGAGGAGGAGAGGGCGGACGGGAGTGTCGCGCCCGGTTTGGCGATGGAGGAGGCGGACAAAGGTCCCGCACTGTGCTGTGAGAGAAGGGAAACACAGCAGCTCGTGGCGGCGACAGCTCGCCTGCCTAGGAGCGAGGCACAAAGAAATCTGTCTTGGGGAGTAGCGGTCAGTAGAGAAGAGCTGATCGAGGCCCAGAAAGCAGACGGTCTTTGCCAGCGGGTGCTGAAGGAGCTTGCGAGCAGCGCAGCTTGCACCGGGAACGCTGAGGGCAAGTACGACGCGTATCTGCTGGGCGATGATGGCTTGCTGCTCCGCTACATCCCCCAACTTGACGAGGAAGAGGCGATAGCATCCCCTTTCCGAGTCGTGGTCCCGAGAAGGTTGCGGAAACGGTTCCTGCAGTACTTCCATGACTCAGCGCTGGCAGGCCATGGCAGCGGCAGTAAGACTTACGACAAGTTATGCCGTGTCGCGACCTGGCCAGGCATGAGAAAGGATGTGCTGGGATACGCCCGTACCTGCCCGGTATGCCAGGTAGCCAAGCCTCGGGCGGGCAAGCCCGCTGGCATGATGAAGGCGGTAGTTAGCAACTACCCGTGGCAAGTGGTCGCGTGCGATATCATGGGACCCCTCCCTCGGTCCGCGCGCGGAAACCAATTCATCCTGGTAATAACGGACCACTATTCCAAGTGGGTTGAGGTTTTCCCCCTTAGGAAGCTTGTGTCGGAACGAATTTGGGAAAAACTGTTGGAGACTTTCACTCGTTTCGGTTTCCCTTCCGACCTGATTACAGACAATGCTTCGTATTTCACAAGCAAAGTCTTTGTAGACTCTTGTCGGGCGCTTCAAATCCGCCACAGGAGAACGAGTCCCTACCACGCTCAGAGCAACATAACCGAGCGGGTGAATCGAAATCTGAAGAGCATGCTGGTCGCGACGACCGAGCAGCACAGAGATTGGGACGCGCGGTTGTCCGAACTGGCGTTCGCTACAAGGACAACCGTGAACAGGTCAGTGGGTATTACACCCGCTTACTTGAATTTTGGGAGAGAGATCGCTTTTCCGCTAGAGAATGCCCTACTCGACGCGGCGGGGCCTGCGCCCCCTCCGCTTTTGCAGTGCGCGGCAAGGCTCCGGGAGCGCTTGGAGGCAGCGCAGCGCGCAGCCCGCGAAAACCTCGATGTCGCGCGCATGGAGCAGGCGGATCAGTACAACAAAGGTCGCCGTCACATCGTTTTCAACACGGGCGACTTAGTACTCAAGAGAACGCACCCACTTAGTAACGCAGCGCGCGGTTTCGCCGCGTCGCTAGCGCACAAGTGGGCTGGGCCGTACGAAGTTACGGCACGGACTACGCCGCTCACCTACCAGCTGCGGTTGTTGACAAACGGCGAAACCGCCGGTCCGGTGCATGTCGCTGATTTGAAGGCTTTCCGCCTTCGCAAGGACGATGGCTGCGAAGCGGTGGAAAATCAGCGCGATGCGGCGATCTCACCCCCGGGAGGACGAGCAGGTAGCGGTGCGGTTCGCAACCGACGCTACAACCTGAGGACCAGGTAGCACCCGTGTCTCTCGATCAATTATCACTCGCCATGCTCTCGCCCTCTCAGTATGTCTTTTAGGAAGCTCCAGCGGACCGACGCCCGTGGCTCGGACTCCAGAAGGCAAGGCAGACCACCGTCGAACGGTGGCCGCCATCAAGGCGCGCCACCCGGCTGGCGGCAGTAGCCGCGCGAGTGGCGCAGGTTCCACGGCCGCGGTGGCCCCCACCGCCAGCCTAACCACGTGCCTAACCACTGGAGAGCACCTCCCAGTGGTGCAGGCCAACGCAAGGGCGCCAGGGATCACTAAGCGCAGGGCACCCCTCAGCGCCCAGCCGGCGCTTCGGCCGCCGAGCAGCCCAGGAGCCATCGGCCGCTTGCACAACGACGAGGAGCGCCTTGCTGCAGAGAGTGGACTCGGCATTTAGGCACGTGCCAGTTCCAACATTTCCTCGCATCCGCCTAGTATGCGGGAGTTGCGGGGTTCGATCCCCATTGCCGCCGAGTACCTGCCGGTTTCTAATGGGTTTAAGCTTTGTTCCGTCTTGGTGCTCGACTCCTTTGGGCAGAAATTCTTTGGAAAGGGGTCTTTGACCCCATAGTGTGCAAATTATAAACTACCACGTGTCGTGGCGCTCTCTTGCCACAGCTACCGCTGCGCCGTTAAAAGCAGTCCCGCTCAGTGAAATAACTTTCCTATGACAGCCCCCTTGAAGATCGGTCAGCCCTAGTTGGTTCGCGAAATTACTAACGAATAGATGTCGCCAGTCATGAGGATTTACGATGACTGTGTTGACTTTGGGAGGGATTACACTGAGTTCTTGATAATGACATGGACACGGACACGGGGATCCTGCGTGCAGTGTGAAGCGGCCCCTTTACGGGCAGCGTTCCGAGAGTGTTCGTCCTTTGCCAGACCCGCCAAAATTGAATTGAAAATTGGTTTTGAGGGAAGGAAATGACGCAGAAACTGCCGCACATACCTCGGTGGACACACGTTCGTAGTTTGGCCTCCTGCGTATACGTGCAGCGCCCCACGACGCTCCGTTCAGCTGAATCCATGGCCTTCTATGCAAAAAAACATTGAAGGATTATGGCTGAACCCATGGCCTTCCCGTAACGCGAGTGACGTGCCAGTACAGTTTTCCTCTGTAGTCGTATGGCTGCGTTTGGGTGGTCGCCAGTGAATAATTACTCCCTTACCACGAGATGTCAAGATCCATCATGAATTATTCGATGTGGACAACTGTTGTCTTCACTGCAGCGTAGGATTACAGCGTGTTCGCATTATTTTCGTAAAAGACAGACAACTAAGAGGCAGATAACCAAAATGCGAAACAAATATCAGTCACCAGGAATGTGTGCCGTACACGCTCCCGTAAACACTGTTGCGAACACTAAGCATTCACACTAAGGAGGGTTCGCCGCTGTGCGGCAGGGTGGTGACTCTGCTGGATCTCGCGGCCATATTCGGCAATCATGCCAGTTCAACATGGAGGAAAAAAAAAAACTAAGGAGGGAGCGTGACGTCACGCGACCAGCGTTCGCAAGCCGAGTGTTTACGAAGCCGTTTTCTCCCTCAGTTTTTCGCTCTACGAGTCTGTCCTTTATGTTTTGGTTCTGGTATGTTTTAGTGCGCGCGTATGTGCGACCCGCGGCGCGGGCGTCCACAGCAAGGAGGTTGATCTACAGTCAGTCTGCCGCGCTAATCTGCGCATGCGCGCGCGCAGCAGGGCTAGATTTTACCGCACGCTATCACGTGGTGTGATCATGGGGGGACACACTCTCTTTTTTTTACCATATCTTTGCTTGTTAAGACTAGGCTTCAAGGTTGTCGCCGGCCGCTCCCTCCTCAGTTTTTTTTCCTCCATGCAGTTCAAGCTGTGACGTTAGCCGGCGCTCCACGTAAGTGGCTCCACATCACGACAACTGTGGAAACCAAGGCGTCCCTAACCGGTTCCGTTGCGAAGCGAGTGATGTGGTTGAAATTGAATTACAGGAATTATTGCCGAACCATCCGTTATATCAACATGTATCTTGTTCTCTCTCCCATCCTGCGCCACCTTCATTTCTTCGTGGTTCAGGTGTCCACCCAGAGCAACAGTTATCTCTGTTTTCCTCCTTTGATAACCTCCTCATCCTTCTTTATTTCACTCGCACAGGCAGTCACAGTGAATTTTGCGATAGGTGGCGTCAAGGCGACGCTTCCTACTTATCGCGCGTTTAATCGCACTTTCCCTGTTCTTCGTTTTCATTTCGCTCATGACGCTGTGGCTGTTGGGTCGACTTCTGTAACAAGGCCGATTTTCAACAACATTTTCAACCGATGCCAGCACTGAAAGCTGTCCTTCAACTACACGTGTAAAGATTGCTTCAGAGGCAGTGCCTTCAACGATTCAACCAAAGGTACGTATACTTAACCCGCGACAAATGTTTTCTTTGCCGCGCAAGTTCAATTCCGTAGTTTGGTGGCTGTTCTTCCAACGAGTGTCAACCTTTTTCGCGATTCATTGAGCTTCTTTTTCTTGCTTTGTCGACGAAATGGCGTAGAAGCTTCCGGAGGCGTAACACAAAACAGCCCTTGAGAACACTTGAGGTCCCGAGAAGAGGGGCGTTATAGAAATGTGCGTATGTCGGGATTCCGATATTTGCTGAAGCCTCAGTTTTCGGGACATTTCATTTTTCAGAGTATGAGTTTGCTTTTGGACGGTGCCTTATTCCGTGCGCCTGGAAAGCCGTGCTGAGGCTGTCAAGTATCGAAATGATGCTCTCATATTCCGCAGCTTAGCGCTGGAGCCTGCAAGGAATATTAATGTGAAGCTACTCGGAAGAGCTTTATCGGAAGTGTTTATTGGACGCGGGCCCATTAATGCCTTCGGCGTGTGGTGGGAAAGCACTGAGGATATTGCGGTTGTCCTGGTTTCCAGCCTGACTTCAAGTTCGTTTTTAGGGCGTCCCCGTCTGCACCATAGCGCACGCTTCCATGACTGCAGTTTTCGACACAGTAAACTTCGTTTACAACCTGACCAACTTTTGTGGCTGGGCGTTGAGAGTACCGAAATAATCTCCCGCGCTGCCTTTCCTTAGCTTAATGATGTTTGCACTCTACTCAAGCAACGACATGCGACAGTGCAATAGTGCTGCCTTCGGCAAATCCTTGGAAGTGGTCATATCACATCATTTTACCACCTTAAATACCCTCAGTTTGGGGATATTACATAAAAAGTGAGTGCAGGTATAAACTAACTTATGCACAAAAATATTACCCTAAAATACCTAAAATTATCTAAAATAGCATGCAGGCTCCCTGAAGCCAACATGCCTCAGGGATGAGACCACGCGCTCTTGTGTCATGCTGTACAGCAGGGTAGCGGATCGGGCTAGTTGGTGCAGATTTGACATTTTTCAAGCGCTAAGACAACGAGGACGATGAGGGAACAGACAAGGACGAGCGCTCGTCCTTGTCTGTTCTCTCATCGTCCTCGTTGTCTTAGCGCTCGTCCTTGTCTGTTCCCTCATCGTCCTCGTTGTCTTAGCGCTCGTCCTTGTCTGTTCCTCATCGTCCTCGTTGTCTTAGCGCTTGAAAAATGTCAAAGCTGTACAGCACTTCTCCAACCAGAGTGCTGCTCCTATTGCTGCAGGAATCGATATTTTTTTTCTTGCCGGCTAATCATAAATGAGTGAACCGAGCCGAGTTATAAGTGCAAAGGGTAATGCATTTTATACCGTTTATACGGGTGTACCTCTTATCCAGAAGCATAAGTCCTTGTATAGGACTCGTAAGGGTATCTGACAACGGATAAGCTTGGGCGAGACGGTGGAATATCATTCTTAAAACAGCTCGAACAAGACAAAGACGCAGATACGTACACGTCTGTTCTCTGCGCCCTTGCCTCGTTCATGCTGTTTTAAGACGTTATTCGTCCTCGTTAAGTACACTATGCAGTACCCTTGACTATATATTTTCTCCTTCCCCTAGGTGAAAGGCAACGTCACGTGCTATTCTACCTCGCATCCATAGCCATGCTTCCGGACCAGCCGTTCTACCTCTCAGTAAATGAATTGCGGCTGACCGCCGACATCTCGGCCCGGTCCCCCGACTTGGTTTCGTGCAGCGGAAGATTCTCAACGACCGCGGCGAGCCGCTCCCCGTCGAGGATGGTACTCGTCCACTTCGACTTGAAGTCCGACACTTCCGCTCTCACTGGTCACACGGCGAACGTGAGCGTCAACGGCAAAGTTTATCGTGGCCTGCCGTTCACTATGGTCAACATAACAGAGCTCCTCTCCAGCTCTGACCACAATGAGCTAGTCTTTTGGTGGGAACCCATCCCTACAGACGTCACCGTGCACGTCGACGAAGTGAAGAAGGTGACGGAAGAAGAGCTGCTGCAAGGGATCAACGACAGCTCCACCTATGTGGGCAAACGGGATGACACGTTGGCTTTAGCCGCAGCACACTTCACCGAGGAAGACCACAACTCTAAGTCTTATTTGGAGGTGTGTATCCGTCCCTACAACGGAATAAAAAAATATATCCTGAGCACAGGACAGTAAAAGGGGGAGAAAACTCTTCATTAGTTCCAAAGAGAAAAATTGAACTTGAGGTCAACGCTAGGTAATCGGAAGACGTTGCTTCGTGATCACCCCGGTGGCTGAAAAAATTCATTCGTCTCAGTTTCAAGATATCGGGATAGAGCAGGATATTCTGTCTCTGAGATGCCGCGTTCTCAAATAAGTTTCAAATAGCGCGCCAACGATACGTGTATTTTTTTTTTCCACAGCTCTTGTGCCTATGGACTTTCGCCACAGCTGTACGTACACTGCTTCACGGCTCATCCGCCAGCGTGTCGTTAGCGGAGAGCGTATTATCATGCTGGGAGCCATTATTCACCTGATCCCGTTACTTAATTGGCGTGGTTCGTGCGATGTCGAGCGCCTGTATACTTGCGATGCCGTAACGAGGCTTACTGTTTATCGCTTGTTGTATGCAGGTAACTTTTTTCTGTCCGCTGACGAAGAACAGGATGCGGGTTCCTGGCCGTGGAGCCCGCTGCCAGCACTTCGAGTGTTTCGACGTATTCGCCTATCTGGACAAAAACGAGAGCACACTGCAGCCATCTTGGAGCTGCCCCGTGTGCGGTGAGCAAGTCCTCGTCCAGGACCTACGCGTGGACCTGCTTATGCTGGACGCCATGGACTATCCCGAAGAAGACATATCCTTGATCATCCCGGCGCCTGGCGCCGGTAGACGCTGTTGGTAGACGTTTTTAGCATACCGGAGACGTATTAGTGCAGGTGTGCACCGGTTTACCAGACGCCTCCTGCCCACGCGCAGTGACGTGAGTGTTGCCGTGGCCACGTGACCACGGGTGGGGACACTGCGCGTGCCCAGGAGGCATCCGGTAAAAACGTTTATCGATGGCATTTCTGCGAAAGCCGAGGCCGCCCCCTTGAGACGTACCGGCATCGAGGTTATGGGAGAATAGGCCGAATACCGGCGGCTCCCGTGCATTGCGGCTTGCGGCGTCCACGCTGCCCTCGTTCTTAGTCGTCAGGTCCTTTCACGGTCCTCATGGCGTTCGCCATGTTCTGCTGAGGACCGGTGCCCGAGTACGTGCTTTGGAACTGGGTTAGTTGCAGACACACTAGGAGGCTGAAAAGCATGCGCCGTGAAGAAAGTCTTCCGAGCGAGCACGGGTCAAGAAGAAAGTGAAACGTTTCACTCTTTGTTTAGCCGCGAACGCATCTTTGACCTCCTGGAGAAAAGAGCTGTTGCTGTCAATATCGCCATTTGCATTTGAGCGGAATGCTTTTTCTAGGCAACGTGAGTTCTTTTGTTGAGTTTAGCTACTATGAGTGTCTGTATTTTCATATTGCAGCGCCGTCGATACGAATCCTGCCACGCTTTTAGCTTTTGATTGTTTTTGAATTTTATGCAAAGGCCATTTGTGACTTTAGGGTAGAAGTGATATGATATTGCCGCCATATTTTTTATTTTATTCAGGAGCGCTTTCTTTTTATCATCGCCGGTGCGCGAGCATATTTTTTTTTTCTTGTCCTCAAGACGTCGGTCGTCTTGTCTCTGTTTTATAGATTGGCGTAGAGATCGCTATCGCGCAGGGGTGATTCTATGATGTTCGTGAATGTTGGCGACCGGTCAGCAGTCTTCAAATGCATCAAGGCGAAATACAAAGCATGGTTGATTCTGATGACCTCATCTGAGCGTGTTGCTTTGTCTTTGGAAGAGCGAAGTTCGCACAAATAAACACTTTGCTTTAAAGCCTTCGTCTTCGTGTTTTTCACCGTTTAGTCGCAATTTTATGAGAATAAATGTTACGTCTTGCTTCTAATGAGGTCAAAAATCGAACTGCAAAGCCGTCCTGATGGTCACAGGAGTCGAAGCGAATTGTTTGCAGCGCCCATACTGGCGCTCCTCGTTACTGACCGCAGGTCGGCAATAGGCCTCAAAGGTATGGCAGGGAATGTGAGCGCCCCTGTGTAAATGGTTTAGAAGAACTTCTTGCTGGGCTATATGGTGCATATTGTAACAAAAGCACTATAGCGCAACCAAGACTAACACAAAGGATAAAACAGGACTATCCCTAAACTTTAGCGCTAGTTCTGTGTTGTTCTTTCTTCTGTTTGTCTTGGCTGCTCTGTAGTTCTTTTGTTACAACTGCATAAATGATTTACGGAAAGCGGACAATCGATGCTAAGGCGCTGTGCTGGAGGCTAAGCCCTCCGACATGTGACTTACCGGACATCGGCGTCCATACGCCAAGGTCAGAGCAGGGCAGGGGCGAAATAGCGGCTTTTCCCCGTCAAAGGACCCCTTAATTCTTGCCAATGCCGTCGGCCGATTCTCACGACCATGCCAGTGTGACAAAGGATGGAATGGTGGATTAAAGGGGATAGTCCCTAAGGGTAACAATTAAGGGTAACATAACAACTAAGGGTAACATAACTCGCGTCCAGTATTCTTTCCACCAGAATTTCCCAAAGTAACCACCACCATCATCTCCAGTGTAGCACCGCTCCCTGGATCTATTATCTTGGTTTAGACCGTTTGTCTATCGTACAGCAACGTCACGTTTTTATTTGGGTTTTTATCTTGTTGACACGTGCTGAAATTCCTGGCGCATGCTTACAGAGTGAGAAGTGTTTTTCAACCAAGCTTCAGTTGCTAGTGCGCTCTTGACCTGTCTGTTCTCCCTGTGTTCTGCGTGTTTTTCTGTGCGCCGTTTTTAGATGGATCGATACAAACCAGCCAAACTTTCTGCTTTACTGAACTTCGTCCCTTGTCCGTTTTTTTTTTTTTTTGCGCTGAATTCTATTTAACATGCTTCACCAACTAGCCCGGCAGCTTGCGCTCCTGAACGTGTATGCACCTGAGCTGGACGCAGCCAGGTATGCCCTAGGGCCTAAACAAACGCCGCATTGATTTCAGTGCCGGCCAGGGCTGGTTTCGATTACTCGAGCTCTCTCCTTCACCCCTGTTACCGTTCTCGAACGCGGTACAGCTTCCGTGGCGCCTACGAAGATGCGGTGAGAGAGGGCGAGATCGCCATAAGTAGCGACGTATACGACTGAAAACGGACAACCAAACTTATAACGTATTTTCCTTCATGGAGCACTGCGTTATAGAAAAACTGTCAGTAATCAAGCAAGAAGTTTGCGTTGTGACGTAAACCACCGCTCCACATTAGTGGCTCCACATCACAACAGCTGAACGAACCAAGGCATACATACGCACCCCATTGCTAAGTGACGGTTGAGGCTGGCATTGAAATAGGGGATCCGTGGCCTAGGACATGCGCTTTATCTGCCTGCACTTTTGAACCCGCAAGCTTTATAGGTCCAGTTCGGCGGAATACCTGACATCGGTGTCATTGTCACTGGAACGTCCCGATTGGTCGAGAAGGTACTGACGTAGAAAACAGTTCCGCCGAAAATATGACAGGTGGCCGAGCGGAATCGAACCACTGTCATTTGGTCAGGAGCCGGGCCCGCTACCTCTTCACCACTGAGGAATGTTGTTCATTCGGTGGAATAAATGAGGCACCTCACACCTCACAGTGAGCTAAATTACATTATATGAACACTTAGTTCATTATAGTCTCTAATCAGCGTCGCCAATTATAATGGACGATGGTGTGTAATAAAGCACCATGTGATGGTAACAAGCGTGTCGATGTCTGTGAAGGGGTGCGCCGGGGGGCCCTCTAGGGGCCGTAGGGATCTTTTAACTCTATTGTGCCATACTCTTAATGCGAACTCAGGTGTCCTTCAATCATCTCCCTCCCCCTTCTTACATTGACTTCAGCCTTAGCTTAGTGCTGGGTTCGGATCTCCACCCGGACCAACGGTTACCGCGGTTTTCGTCTAATGCGACAGAGTAAGAGCGGACGTTCGGACGAAAAGCCGTGCGCGTTGTCAAACTAATTCAGAATTGGTCGAAAAGGTTGCGACGTCAGGTTGAGCTGTGGCATGAACACATTTGAAACACGAGTTAAATTGTGACTGTGATGTCGTAGCATGACTGGAATGTTATTATGGCATATAACAGTGTCAAATAAATTAATTACGCTGAAAAGAAAATTGGAGTAATTTGTTTTCAATCGAACCCTTCACCTTTGTGTTCCGAGTCATACATGCTACCCCTAATCCACTGAGGCACGTTCGCCCGTTTTCATTAAAGGAGACCATGTGTGTTTTTTTGTGTATCACTTGGTCTAGTATGCCTACTGCTGTATTATAGTTAGTCTGTGTAATTAGAAAGAGCTACTAATTAAGAAATACAGCAGCAATTAACCATTAACGCTGTCGCTTCATACCCTGAGCGCGACCTTAAATGACCCCCCCCCCCCCCCCCTTTTTTTTAGTAACCTACTCATCGTTCTTTTATTTTACCTGCACCGGAAGTCACTGTGAATTTCGCGTTAGGTGGCGTCAGGGCCACGCTTGCCGCTTATCGCACGTTTAATCGCATTTGCCCAGTCCTTCGTTTTCTTTTCGCCCATGTCGCTGTGGCTGTTGGGTCGAGATATATAAAAAGGCCGAGTTTCAGCAACCGTTTCAACGAATGCCTTCACTGAAAGCTCTCCTGCAACTACAAGTGTGAAGATTGCCTCACAGACATCGGCTTCTGCGCTTCAACTTCAGGTGCGTCGTACTTACCCTATGGCAAACGTTTTCTTTTAAGTCTTTGTGGTTGCTGCGCAAGTTGAATTTCGTTCTTTCGTCCGGGTTCTCGCGAAGCGTGTTAAACTTTTAACCCCTCCTGAGATTGTTTTACATGCTTTGTCGTGGATAAGGGGCAGAAGCTTCCGTAGCCGTTGGCATAAAACGGACCTTAATTAGAGCACATTTGCCAAACGCCCGTGAAGAGTGGCGTTATACTGGCTTCAGTGTTTCGGTTGCGATATTTATCGAAACCTCAGTTTTCGGGACAGTTTGTTTCACTGTCCGTAGGACTTGGCTTTTTGGATTGCGTGTTTGTGCGTGCGCCTAAAATGCCGTGCAGAGGCTGGCAAGCGCAGAAATGGTGCTCCCGTATTATGCGGCTTAAAGGAAGCGTCTGCGAGACATATATGGGCTTCAAGCTGTTTGGAAACGTTTTATCTGTAGTGCTTTTGGACGCGACTTGTTTCTTAAATCAAATTCGGCGCGTGATGTGAAATCACTCTGAATACAGTGATGCTGGTAGATTGAACAGCTCTCAAGAGAACCCCTCATTTGTGTGCATTTTTGTGCGTTTTTTGTTTGTCTAGAAAAAAAAGAAACGAACCACACGAAACAGAAAACCTAAGTTGCTCAGCTGTAAAAGAAAACGCTGCTCAAAAATGGAGACTCAGTTCAATGACGAAAGACAACCCGGGCGTAGATTCATGTTCACTGTAGTTAGAATCAGTTACTCACGCTCTGTATTACGCTGAAGCATCGATTGTACTTAAACGTCCGCTGCATCGAGTGCCCTATCAGTTTTAAAATCCTAACTCGCAGCCTTTTAGTCATTGCGACCCGAAAATGTCTAACCAGCACGCCCCTCGCGTTTAGAAACCGAATAGTTTTATTTCTGTGTTTCGTTTTTTTCTTTCACCCCAAAATCACCTTTTCGCGCAGAAGGAATGCTTACATTTTCCGAAAGATAAGCTACTCGTCCGCAGCCTGATTTTACGTTTGCCTTCAGCACGTCCCCACATACACCAGAGCGCACATTTCAACCACTAAATCTTTCGTAACAGCTAGCTGGTTTCGAAACCTGACCACATTTTGTGACTGGGCGTGTAGAGTATCAAAACAATCTTCCAGGATATATTCTTGCCGCTTAGTGATGATTGCAAGCTTGCAAGGCGTGCGGCTCGGTACTGCCGCCAAGCAACGAAATGCGTCAATGCAAGTTACCGGCCTGCTGGGAATTCTGGGGAAACCTACATGTTTCGGGAGGCGCTCGAAACGAACCGAGTTATGAGCGTGAGGAGTGCTGACTTTTACAGCATTTAGACTTGTACACCTCTTATCCAGAGGCCGCAGTCCCTGGATGGCATTTTAGTTTTAATCACACTACGCAGCACCCTTGACAACGCGCTTTCTTTTTCAGCTAGGCGAGACACAGCGGGACGTACAGTTCTACCTCGCATCCATAGCCATGCTTCCGGACCAGCCGTTCTACCTCTCAGTAAATGAATTGCGGCTGACCGCCGACATCTCGGCCCGGTCCCCCGACTTGGTTTACTGCAGCGGAAGATTCTCAACGACCGCGGCGAGCCGCTCCCCGTCGAGGATGGTACTCGTCCACTTCGACCGGAAGTCAGACACGCCCACTCTCACTGGTCACACGGCGAACTTGAGCGTCAATGGCAAGGCCTATCGTGGCCTGCAGTTTTCTATGGTCAACATAACAGAGCTCCTCTCCAGCTCTTACTACAATGACCTCGCCTTTTGGTGGGAACCCATCCCTACAGACGTCACCGTGCACGTCGACGAAGTGAAGAAGGTGACGGAAGAAGAGCTGCTGCACTGGATCAACGAGAGCTCCCCCTACGTGCACAAACGGGAAGACACAATGGATCTCGTTGTAGCACATTACTCCGAGGAAGACCACTTCCCTTTGTATGATTTAGAGGTGCGTATCCGTCCTTACAGCGGCATAAAAAAATTATAGGGGGACACTTGAACTCCGCCTGAAGAGTATGACGCGGCAACGTTAATGGTTATTTGCTACTTTCTATCCTAATTATTACATTTTTTAATTACACGCACTAATCACCTTGGATCAACAGACATACTGGACGACGGGATAAAACACAACACCCAAATAAGTTCTTTAAACCAAGTGGACTGCAGCCCAAGGGTGATGGGTTCGACACCCCAAATGATAACCCTAATTTCCTTTTCAGCGATATTAATTTACTTGACTTCCTTATTTTTCATAATGCCATTTCGGTCATGCTGCGACCTCACAGTCGCGTTTTAACTCGAGCTTGAATAATTTTCATTGGACAGCTCAACATGTGACGTCACAACTTTCCCGACCAATCCTGAATTAATGTCGCAACGCGCACGCCTTTTCCTCCGAACGTCCGCTCTAACGCTATCGCCTCAAAGACTATCCTGAACACAGGACCAGCGGAAAAAATTCCTCCACCTCTGTTTACCGATATCGAGCGTAGAGTGGAACAGAACATTCGCATTTTTTATAGTAAGTTCAAGTTTGAGATAACCCGCTAACGATACCTTGAATTTCTTTTTTCACCGCCCTGTCACTTAGATAATTGCAACAACAGTTCGTACGCTGGTTCATCGTTTGTGCTTCAGGACGTGATCAGCAACTTGCAGTCCATGTACTCGCGTGATCCGGTCGTTTAATTGGCGCTCGCCCATGCTTGTAGAGGGCGAATCCATGCCGTGGCTTACACCGCTTGCCGTATGCAGGTGTCTCTACTCTGTCCGCTGACGAAGAGCAAGATGCGGGTCCCTGGCCGCGGAGTCCGCTGCCGTCACGTGCAATGCTTCGACGTATTCGACTACCTTGACTGGAATGAGACCACACTGCAGCCGTCCTGGAGGTGCCCTGAGTGCAGCGAGCAAGTCCCCGTGCAGGACATCCGCGTGGACCTGCTCATGCTGGATGCCGTCAGCGCCGCCGACGACGAGTCCACATCCATAACCTTCCCGCAGTATTGTTGATAGGCTAGCAGACAGTGACTATAGGCCACAGGCGACGACTGCTATACGGTTTCGTCGATGACAGATCGACAAACGTCGAGGCCTCTTTTATGGTTAGTCGTAATGTCGTTAACTTCTGAATGCGGCTCTTCCAATAGCCTTTTTATAAGCTTTTAAAAAAAAAACGAAGCTTTGCAGTGACAACCGTTGCGCCGTCCACAGCCTGGAGGAAGCCGTTGCTACTGGATGCGCCGTCGGCCAAAGATTCAATGACTGCCAGTCGTCCCTGCGAAAGCGCGTGACGAATAGCGAGGGCCTCTCCTTTCGGCATCCGGCATGTACTATCGCGCTCAATATGAGTTGCAACGCGCGGTCATCGACCGGGGCTCGTTCCGTGGTGTGCCTCCTCCAAACAGTCGCTCGGAATTCTGGGAGAAACTGCTGTTCCAGGAAACAACAGCACCCCCGCTCAGGAAAAAGTTTCTCCCAGAATTCCGAGCGACTGTTTGGAGGAGGCACACCACGGAACGAGCCCCGGTCGATGACCGCGCGTTGCAACTCATATTGAGCACGATAGTACTCCCCAAGATGACAACACCACGATGTTAGTAGGCGCTTTGAAACTATCCTGTTCTCGGGCATATTGAAAGATTAATAAACATACTTGACGGGACACAACGAACGCTTCCGAGCTATCATGCGCTAGAAAGAGCGTGGCGAACACGAAAGTATCTTTTCATTGATTAGGACTGATGCATCTTTGGTCTTCAGACGAAACTAGCTGTTTCCAACAACAGCGAGAAGCTACTAGGACCAAGTTGAGACTGTGTTTGAGAGCCATTCTTTTTTCTAGGAGAAGAAAACATAATATCCGCCACATTGCAGAAGCGATTGCCGAAGCAATGTTACATACAAGATCAGTAAAACTTCAATAAAACGGCGAGTTGATGGAGTTGAAGAACAAAAACAGCACAGCAACAGGGACAAGGAAGAAGACGGGACAGGCGCTGATAGCAGTATACAAGATAACATTATTGTGTGGACATTGCTACATAGGTCATACCGGGCGCTGTTTAAACGAACGGCTGAGTGAGCACGCTCGCACCTTAAAAGGGATGAGAAGTAATATGGTATTTCATTGCCGCAAATACGAACGCTGCAAGCCATTCCTTAACAAGACCAGAACGACAGGAACGTACAGAGACACGCGCACAAGGGAGACAACTATAGCGCTGCGCATACATGAAGAAGGCACTTCCATCAGCACACCTTAGATATCGCTAAGAAGAAAAAAAAGAATGTTTTGGCTTGTTTTTATTAATTTGACCCGTCACGATTGCCACTCTGTTATCCATTCAATAAGTGGTGACTGTGTGATGTTTTAGTGTCGCTTAGGTATCTTTCCCGCAATCTTTATTTCTTTCCTGCTACATATATTTCAAGCGCTCGAATAAAAGCGATCAGCTGTTATTCAGCGCGAGCCCGAGTCAGCTTCTTCCCGTCCTTGTTTTAGAGCGCAGCTCTTTGGCGTCCGTTCCTGGGTTTCGCGTCGTCGTCGGCGTCGGCCTCGTAACCAGCTCCGCCCCCCTTTCATCCCCCCAGCGCTATCGGCGTCAGCGGCATCAGTCAGTCGCTGCTATCTCTTCCCTCCTCCCTTTATCGTGTTGTCCGCTTGCTGCGCGCGCTTCTGCCCCCATCGTTTGCCGCTGGGTGTACACGCCGCCCCCCTCCCCCCTCTTCCTGCGAGTCTCCGGTTGTCAAAGCGCCGGCTCGAACTTAATTCCTTTCTTCACTCCTCCTCCAATGCAACCCCTGTGCGGTGGCAATCAGAGAGCCAGATCGGTGGCGGCGGATCTGTATATGTGCACCGCCCGAGCCGAAATTGCGAATACGTGTGCAAAATAAAAAAAAAATTCTGTGATAGCGCATACATGTGTTGCTCGATTTCTTTGCCTCAATCTATCGAAAAGGTGAAACAGCTTATTTGCTGCGCTCAAATTTCGCATTAGGAAGTAACGTAATCGTCGGTAATTTTTTTGTGCGCTGTTTCCCACCTAAGTCATGCACCAACTAGCCCAACAACAAGCCTTGTTTCAGACCCTCCCAGGAGGCCTGTCTTCGGCTCCTGAGGGATCCGGACACAGAACACGCAAGCCAAGCTTGTGGACGGGGTGGGAGAGGTCGCCCTCCGTTAGGAGGCCACTAATACCACCCCATTGATCTTTTAGAAGTTCCTCCAAGCCAAGTTAGCTTTCCTAGTCCTGAGCAGCAGCGACGGCGTCAGCATGCTTGATTGCGCAGCTGCTGTACTGTCTGTTTCGGTCCACGCGCAAACGAAGGAGGAAGACGATGTGCTGGCGGCCCCCCGGCCGCCGGTCGGAGCATGCCAAATTCTGCCAAAGGGGGCGGCGGAGGCGCGGCGGGCTCGTCCAAGGGCCCCCCGCCTGGCAAGCCCCTGGACCACCCACCTGGAAAGCCCTCGTCCGCGCTGCTCAAGAAGAGCATGTCCACCGCCAGCACCAGGAGCATCCTGCGAGCCTCCAGAGCCGCGGGCTCCAGACCGTGAGTACATGCACCTGCCGACATGTGAGGAAAAACAGAAAACAAGGCTGTCTAGACGGTCTAATGAGTAGATATGGTTTCACTCCTTGACGCCGCTGGACGCGTATAGTGGTCCACTATACGCGTCCAACAGTGGCGTAGCCAGAAATTTTGTTCGTGGGGAGGGGGACATGTTGCAGCGCAGCCTCCTCATAGAATTTGTGGAGGAATCAAACGGAAAAACAATAACTGCATTGCCATATTGACAATGCTATTGTGTATTAGATAACGCTACGCACTGTCTAGACAAGGGAAATATGTATTTTTTTTAAATAAAATGCATTCGCACGTCTTAAAAACCATGGCAGACATAACTGATACCAATGCTTCCATGCTTCTGCGTATTTAATAAGCAAAGAAAATATCACACGAAGTCTACAACTATATCAGTCCGAAACCAGATAAGCAGTGCATGCTGCTGATATGAAAAAAACGTAAAGGCCATGAAATTAGCAAGTATGGAAGATAAATATTTTAATAAATCTTTGTCGTCCAAGCACCTTTACATTTTTTATACATATGCAACGGCCAGGAACATTTTTATACATATGCAACGGCCAGGAAAAAATCTCCGCTGTCCACGACGCTTTCCTTCGTTCCAGTGTGCTGCATAGCAGCAGCTGTCACCGGTCATGTATTGAGAGAAATTGCACCGAAGTTTTAGTCGCAACAGCGAGCACATCTATAAATGAGAATTATGCAAAATATACATTAGAAGTGCGAAGATAAAATGGTGTATTAGAAATGCGAATAACTTGATAAAGGACAAAAAAGTGTCACTGGAAACAAAGTCACTGTATGTATACACAAAACCTCGCAACAAGATAACTAAATGCACGTATGTCTCCATTAAATCTATGTATCTAAGCAAAAGTCACTATGTAGAATGCGTCAAACAAGGCAAATAAACATCTTGCGCAATCACATATAGTAAACTTTACACTCGGAAAGAAAGACGATCCAGGCAAGAACAAAACTATGATAGCAGAAGTCGCGATATGTACATAGGACATGCTGCGGTCGGTGACTTCTAAAAAATTTCGGTGGGGGGGTGGGGCTGAAGCCCCGTAAGCCCCCACCCTGGCTACGCCCCTGGCGTCCAACGACGTCATGCCGTTGCCAGCTGTGGTACCACCGAACGAGACTACTGTGCCGGCAGCCGGCAAAGTAGCCCGCAGGAAACTTTGCCTGCAGTTTGACTACATTAGCTGATTCCGGCCACATCACGGCACACAGCTAATGAACCGACACTGCCGGAATTCTCATCTTCCAGCTGTTTTGCTGGCAGAATACCCTGCACAAAAAGCTGCCGGCAGCCGGCAATCAAAACTAACCCAACGAATCTCAGAATGCTACCTAAAGGCGACACGCCCCCAGGGGAAACAAATATTGATTTGTCCTATTTTCCTTTTTTCCATTTATAAAAACAAAAACAAAATTTTCTAGAGAGAGAGGGGGTGCACGTCACATGACTACAGCCAGCCAATCAACCAACACCGTCGGCATCCTGGCCTGATTCTGCCGGCTGCCGTCAGGATAGGCACTTCCTTGTTCACCGGCACCTTGAGCTTGGAGATCACTATCGGCCGAGCACGTTGAAAGCTCTAGAGGCTTTCATTTCGTTTTTGGTTCGTTGTTTTCGCTTTGGGGCGGCAGCGTGAGCGCGGACCGTTTTAGGTTTGTATTAAAACAATGCGACGATATAGGTAGAGTACTCCTTCATTCTGTCTATCTTCTTTCAAGTTATTGATTTGAATCTGTCACCTGCTCACCCGTCTTGTCATCATTTCATATTTTTTGCTCTCTTCATATCCGCTAAAGGCTGAATGGTACGACGAAACAGTGCTGACGGACGGGACGGAAGAAGAGACAGACACGTGCGCTGAACTAACAACCAAATGGTTTATTGCGAAAGAGGGGGGCAATGTAAAGCACAGAAGGGAAGCAGATGTGGGACGAACATGACATGACATGACATACGTACGGGAGCTATCAAATCATCACTGATTAAGAAAGGCGAGCTCCTGTGGGAATAGAGCCACCGATGGTTGGTTTACACATGAGTTGCCTAATTCGTGAATTTGAAAAGCCTCTGATATCAGGCGCGAGGTGTGATTCTACACTTGGTGATGATGATGGTTCGGTTCAGAAACGCCTCACAGTCTTTGCAATCTGCGGAATTAATGACAGTGTTATTTCTTCGGCGTGACTGGTTTTCAATATCTTTCGCGTGTTCGCGTAGTCGTTCATTGACGCACTGTCCGGTCTCCCCAACGTCAAAACGGCCGCATGACAGTGGAACCTTGTAGATTACACTACAAAAACGGTTGACAAATTTGTTTCGGTGTTTCTTCTTACACGCTTTCTTTCCACTTTCCTGGTTCACTCTCTTGCACAGGCCTTCCAGCTTCAAAAGTATCTTCTGGCGGTCTAGTTGGTCTGAATCGTTCATATTTAAAACTGCGCGAACAAAACAAGGACCGAGCAAGAACACAGTAACACACACAAGCGCAGTTCCAACTTGTTCCTGGAAGAGAAAAAGAGTTACACGCCGGCTTTGTTCACAATCTTTTTCAGGTTGTGCGATACTTGGTGAACATACGGAATACACGTGATGTGCTTATTGTCTAGTTTGCGCGTGACCTTCTGAATTCTGCATTCTTCTACTATTCACTCTGCTACGCTAGATAAGATCTTCGTCGTGTAGCCTGCAGATGTAAGCCTAGTGACCTGCGCGTCGAAGCTGGCTTGGGTTTTATGTACACATGATCTAAACAGAGCGGCCAGACAGAGGTAGCCGCTGAAGGCTACCTCTTTCTCTCATCCCAGAGGTCGCGGATGCGAAAAGTACGTTACATTGTGCGCTCAAGCGCAATTAGCCATGTATGACCGTCAAAGATGAAAGTTAAATTTTTCTGCCTCTGCTTCCTACTAATGATGATGATGATGATGCCTCGGCCGTAACCTTCAGGACTACGCCGGCGCCGCCTGACGGAGGTCTCAAGTGGAACGAAGAGAACATTAAGGCCACCTTTCATCCCGTTGGCAAGGACTACGGCCTGATGAAGGTAGACGAGCCCAAGACGCCCTACAGCTACGACATGTCCCACGACCAGGGCCCGGTCAGCGCCCAGGTCTTGGCAGAAAAGTAAACCGCCTTTACCACATGATTCACCCGTTCTGACGGAACTTGCATGGCGAAGTCGTACGTTTGTCTCCCCCGGTTGAGTTAAGTTTAAGATGGGGCCACGAGTAAGCACCCAGATACTAGATTATAGAACAATTACTTAAAATGTGTGTGTGTGTGTGTGGGGGGGGGGGGGGGGTATGATACTTTAGCAATAATAGCTACAGAAACGTTCGAGAGTGCGTGCCTACACTTGCTAGTTTCTTGCCCCCTTCCTTAACAAAAGACAACTTTGATAGATCATATGGTGTTAAATTTCTTAACTTTACAAGGCGATTGTCGCACCATCTGGACCATGGAAGAAGGAAGAATTTAGGAGAGGTCGTTACGTCACATTTTTTAATCCGGGCATTTACTCCGCGCTAGATGGCCGCCGTCTTAGCATACTTGTGCATGCACAGCAGACAATCTCGTTTCGCACCGGGACGCCGGCAATTGACAGACGAGCCGATGATAAAGACGACGCCGTTGCGCCCAACCCAACTATCGGCTGCACCATCGGCCAAAGTCCTTGCGAAAACACGTGACTTCTGGCTCACTTTTTGTGATGCAGCTCGGATAGCGAAGCTCTCCCATAAGCTTTCCTTCTTCCATGAGCCGCACACACACACACGCGTGTGATATGATAATTATGACTGTCATAAATAAAAGGTTGTGGTCACAGAAGATACAACTCTTATGTACCCGTGTGTTCTGTGTTACATCTCTCGTGCAGAATAGAAGCCGCCCGCCAGGGAGTTCCGAAGGCCACCCGAATCAAGAGGGAGGACGAGGGCCTCACGGAGGCGGAAAGAGGTCTGCACTTGGTCCTCTCTTGCCTTGAAGTGGACGCCGCCAGTTTTGAGCCAAGAGCTCTTTGAAGGGAAATTGCATAGGTTTTAGAAATCAACCAACTTAAAGGGGTCGAATTGTCGAAACATGGATGCAACGCATGCAAAGTCCTTTTGGGCTAGCATTTGAGATGGTGACGTAATCGCCAATTAAAATCGCGACGGCCTTCAAGCTTCTCCGCAGCGCACAGCGCCAAGTGGGGAGCGTATGATGACGTCATCGACGATGCCGGTACATTTCCAATGCCTACACGTTTGCTTTAAAGGAAAAACTAACGCCACTGAAGGGAAAGCCCGCCGAGTGTTGTTTGGCAGCATCCAGCGATGCACAGAAGGGTGTGCTTGACGGCAGCGAAAATTTGAAATCTTGCCTTCCGTGACCTTACATCCCGCTTCTCCTCACTCCTCCGATGCTTTGAGAAGAAGCCTAAAATTCAGTCGTCGATTGCATCGCTATTTTAAATGCTAGCGCAAAAACACTTTGCATGCTTTACGTACAGCTTATGTAGATTTGAATCGTTGAATATCGCGGAATTCTCAGAAAGCTGTGCTGTTGCCCTTTAAAGGAAAACTGCACCACTTTTAAGAGATTTTGAGAATTTTAGAGCATGAAGTGTGAATGCATGACTATGCGCCTCCTTCCGCTAACTTGTTACCGAAGAAAATGCCCCGCCTAGCCCAGCAACAAGTTTTACTTGAGTCTCGGCTTTTTGCTCTCATACCTCTTTTGACGCAGAATAGTAAGGCCTCTAAGTGATGTATTTGTAAGTGATGTATTTGACTCTTTTGGTTAGTAGCCGCTCGGTGGCTCAGTGGCTATGGTGCTCGGCTGCTGGCCCGAAAGACGCGGGTTCGATCCCGGTCGCGGCGGCTGAATTTCTTTGGAGGAGAAATTCGAGGCCCGTGTACTGTGCGATGTCAGTGCACGTTAAAGAACCCCAGGTGGTCGAAATTTCCGGAGCCCTCCACTACGGCGTCTCTCATAGCCTTAGTCGCTTTGGGACGTTAAACCCCCAAAACCAAACCAAACCTTTTGGTTAGTATACGGGGTAGGAACATCAGCTTTGCTATTTCATGTATTTCCATTACGCGAAATATTCAGGGGCATACCTTCATTCGTGCCATGCCATGGATAACCGCTAAGCACGCCGGGTGAACGCAGCTGCCAAATATGCAAATCCATTCTCGCAGTATAAACACGACATCTCGCTAATCGCGCCATGTAATTGCAGCTTCCAGGTATGCAAATACATTCCCCACATTACAAACGTTCTTGAATTGTTCCTCCCTCCGACAGCCTCATTTATTCTGCGCCTTTGCGATTCTCGCGCGCAGAGCACCAGCGCCAGTTCGAGAAGAAGCGCAAGATGCACTACAACGAGTTCCAGGCCGTCAGGGCGATGCGGGAGCGTATGAAGAAGGAAGACGACGAGGAAGATGACGAAGAGACCGAGACCACGTCGGTCAAGCCGCCCGAGCAGGGCAAGAAGTGACTGGGCCTACCGCACCTGCGCACTCGGCGACCCGGGACGCGGACGCAACCGCCTGGCCGCGGCTGGGACTGAAGGTACCATGGCACCTGCTTCCATCCTGCGTAAGACCTGTAGTTCTTTCATCGGGTGCCCAAATAGTAGTCACAGCCACAGGCAGGGACAGCGCCAGGGTATCCACCGTTGGCTGGAGAGGAGAAGGCAGGAGGGTGGAGCGGGACAGCTTCACATACTCTCTTGCCATAGCAGGCGGGCAGGCAAGCGGGCGGACCGAAATGCAAAAACGCCGTCATCATCATCAGCAGCAGCACTGATGACGATGATGATGATGATGATGCCCACTACAGGGCAAAGGCCTCTCCCGTGTCTCTCCAATTAACCCTCTCCTTTGCCAGCTGCGGCCTGCGGCCACCGTATCCCCGCAAACTTCTTAATCTTACCCGCCCACCTAACCTCCTGCCGCTCCCTGCTACGCCTGCCTTCTCTTGGGATCTATTCCGATACCCTTGAGGACCAGCTGTTATCGTACTTAGATTTCGGTGTGTGTCATAAGGATTCCCAGGAGGTCGAAGTCAATCGCGGGCCCTTCTCCCATTATCGAGTACTTCGCAGCCCACAAAGGTACCGTACGCACAATGCATTATTCGCCAGAACTAATGGAAGATAGCAGTGACAGGGTTTGTCCTGCAATCGACCTAATCTCTCTAATGGAGAGTGCAATGTTGGTCGCTGGGAGAGGAATTTTGGGGAGTTTTGTAATTTGTAACCACTGAAAATCCCTATGTCAGTGTCAAACTGCTCGAAAACCTTTTTAGAATGATTTAGAGATCGTAAAATTGATTGCAGCGATCTGAAATTGTACGCACTGCGCTAAGCAAGGCAGGCGTTTTTCTTCTTCAAAATGCTTCATGAATGTCCTTATACAGCGACGTTGGCATAAAGACACGGTGCACTTTGAGAGTTAATTTTATTCCTCAAATGTACAGGGAAGGAATGGAAATAGAGCAGTCTACTCGCCTTTGCCAACCTGTTTTGCTTTTAATTACTTCTACTGTAAACTCGAAAAGGCATCGAAGGGATTATGCGTTCGAACCCATAAGAAAAATGAAAACGAAATTATGTTTCTTTCTATAAGCGTGTGTGCGCCTGCATGGCTGAATCACGACAGAACACAGAAAGAGATAAATGGTGTGGAAGAAACAAGGAAAAAAGAACGCGACCTGTTGACGAGCAATGGGAATCGAGACTTAGTCAACGTCACATATAAGTTGGTACGGGCGGAAGATTCCATAATAGCTGCTTCCATTTATAGCTGCCTTGTTTATAGCTGTCTCCTTTATAGCCCTCTTTATAGCTGGCGCGTGAAAGTGTAGCCTGTACACAGTGGCGCACACCGGGCTGCCCATCTTACAATAACGACTGAGGATGGCGCTAACCGGGCTTACAGTAACGACTGAGGAAGCCAACAGTAAACGAAGCCAACGAATCAAATGTGCATATTTTTTTTAAATATGTGATCTTCATCGATTGGAAATTAGTAGCGTGACATTTTTATGGCTGAAAGATAATTGGCTAGAAAGTAGAAAAAAAAAACACAACGGCCATGGGATCCGAACGCACAACCTTCGTATGTTGCGTATGGTACTCTACATTTGAGATATGAAGGCGGCTGTACAATCTTTTACCTTCGGGGGTATTTATGGCAGACCGTTTCGTATCGTCACCGACCACCACTCGCTGTGCTGGCTGAAAAATTTAAAGGACCCTTGCGGCCGCCTAGCACGTTGGGCATTACGCCTGCAGGAATTCGATTTCACCGTCACCTACAAGTCAGGCCGGAAACACACCGACGCTGATACCTTGTCACGCGCTCCCGTCGAACCTCCTCCGCAAGACACCACCGACGATGATAGCTTCCTTGGAGCGGTCAGCACATCTGAGCTCGTTTCCAGACAGCGTGCCGACGCCGAGCTCCGTCTGCTCATCGAACATCTCGAAGGTGGGTGCCCTGAAATACCACGAAACCTAGCTCGTGGACTATCGTCGTTCTGCCTGCGGAGAGGGGTGCTTTATAAAAAGAACTCTATACTTCAAGTCCGACAACTTACCTGCTCGTCATACCGTCTGATCTGCGGGATGAAGTCCTCCTTGCCTGCCATGATGAACCGACTTCCGGCCACCTTGGAGTTACCCGCACCTTATCCCGAATCCGGCAGAACTATTACTGGCCCAACCTAACTTCAAGTGTCAAGCATTATGTCCGGACATGCCGGCAATGCCAGCGGCGGAAAAAACCCGCGCTCAAGCCTCCTGGACTGCTTCAGTGCATCGAGCCGCCACAATTACCATTCGACAAAGTCGGCATGGACCTTCTGGGGCCATTTCCTCTCTCGTCGTCCGGCCACAAGTGGATCGTAGTCGCCACAGACTACTTGACCCGCTACGCTGAAACGAAGGCCCTTGCGCAAGGTACTGCCGCCGAAGTTGCCCACTTCTTTATGCACGACATCGTGCTTAGACACGGCGCCCCATCGGCCATCATTACTGACCGAGGCAAGGCGTTTACAGCCCGACTCCTACGTGACATCTTAGAGCTTAGCCATACTGCTCATCGACCAACAACAGCGTATCATCCCCAAACCAATGGTCTAACGGAACGGCTCAACAAAACATTGGCGGACATGATCTCGATGTACGTCGACGTTGAACACAAAACCTGGGATGAGGTCTTGCCGTACGTCACCTTCGCATATAATACCGCGACGCAGGAAACCACCCAGTTCACCCCGTTCCGTCTCGTGTATGGCAGAGAGGTCCGCATGCTGCTAGACGCCATGCTGCCGTACGGCGACGCAGAGCTTCCCCCTGAAGCTGGCCACTTCGTGGAGCAAGCAGAGCAGGCCCGTCAGCTGGCCCGCTTGCACATCAAGGTCCAGCAATCCGCCGATGCCCGACACTATAACCTTCGGCACAGGGACGTGCACTACGAGCCGGGCGACCACGTGTGGGTGTGGACACCAGTGCGCCGCAAGGGATTGTGCGAAAAGCTTTTAAATAGATATTTTGGCCCGTACAGAGTCCTGCGCCGCCTGAACAGCGTCAACTACGAAGTTGTCCCCCATGGAACTGTGGTCGCCGGCCCTCAGCGTCAACGGCCTGAAATCGTGCATGTAGTGCGCTTAAAGCCGTACTTTTCGCGTGACTGAGCGCTGTGTTCACGCTGTTTCGTACCTTTTCCCCTTACCCCACGTGTGAACTTGACTCTCCCTGCATGTTCATCTAGCGCGCGCTGTATAGTTCACCTCACCCCCAGTCTTTTTTTTTTTTTTTGTTCCTCCTCCCCTCACTGTACATACCCCATTCCACATCGAGACGATGTTTGCTTTCGCGGGGGGGAATAATGCCACGCGCCCAACGCGCCGCGCGGCCTCCGCGCTGAGTCGAAGACGACGACGAAGCGGCGGTGGGCTCTCGTGGCGCGCTGTTCTGTGCTGTGTCGTGGAAGCTGGCTCCATAATTAAAAGAAGACTTCCAGTCTTGGGTTCTTCCCGACGTCTACCTTCACGGCTCCTCTGGTCGTGACAATATTACGTCTAACCAAACATTGAGTTAGTTCCACTGCCACCTTAGCGGCTAACGTGAATGTCCACTGCCAGTTCTCTATTTTTCTACTTTTAATCAATTACCTTGCAGCCATAAAGTGATTCCATTACTAATTTCCCATTGATCTACACCGCATATCTAAGAAAAATGATACAAACATTCATCTACGCTTTTCTTTTTAATTTCGTTGACTGTTGACTATCGCGATGGAAAGAAACACGAACAACGCCGCGACTACGCGCTCCGCTGTTCGAATTTCTTTTCATCGCTGGGTGGTAAGAAAAAGACGTTAGAGTCGTTCTAGAATGCATCATGGACGACTCTAGAGTCTTTTTGCTGCCACCGAAGCAAAAACGCGATGAAAAGAAATGCGAGTGCCTATAGGCTCCGCTCTGTTCGCATTTCTTTCCATCGCTCCTGTACGTCATAACGTGCCCCTCATTTCTCCACCCTTTTCTGTTCGATGCAATAACGAGTGTGAAAAACACTGCATCTAAGTACACGGATGGAACTGCATAAGCCGTTTTTCCGTACCGCAGTGCTACCACGCTCAAAGGCGTATGCATCTCAAGCTGCGTGAACAAGCTCTTACGGCGAGTTCCCCGTTTCTTTTCAGGCAGACCTTTCTTCCGCCATCAGACAAAAAATCCTGGACGACCGCCGCCCTCACGCTGGCTGATCGGAATGTAGCCATTATTCGTGCGAAATCAGCTTAGCTCTGGACTGTTTGCTATCCTCAAGATATGTCTCCCTTGCCTGGGGGACGCCCTAAAATTTTTCTCCTGGATCGGTGGAATTGTCTCGGGGCGACCGAACTGTGTTCTTGGTGGACAGTCCGGACTGTGTTCTCGGTTTCCTAGTCACACCTGGCTACTTTTGAAACGATGTGACTTGCTGCCGCGACGGCTGAAGCGACCAGTCCTTCGTCCATCGAAAGGTGTGGACTTACATGAATGTCGGATGCCTATCGTGGTATGCAGATGTAAATAGCTCAGTTACGTACGCCTAGCTGTGTTTAGTCGTGGTTTTTGTGTTCCTGTTTAAACAGTGTTCAACTAGCATGATTCTTTGTCTCCGGTTGGGAAAGAAATAACAGAAGTAGTCACATTACTGTTCATTATTTCCTTTTGTAACATGTTACATCCCTTCTGCCAGAAATATATTAACTTTCAATCATTCATTCGGGGATGCATTATACAAGAAGTAAGCACATTTATATTTGAAGCAGCAAAGCTCCCTGTGGAATGATGTATACTTGTAACAAGTGAGCGTTAATATGAAAAGGAATAATATACGAAAGCTACGGAAACTGAACCACGGCATGAAAGCTACAGAGACGAATATTCCATTCTTACGTTTAGAACAGCTTGGATTCTGTGTGGTTCGGCTGGGTTATAGCCGTACAGGAGGTGTACACAGTTGGTTTAAATTCGCTTCATGCACCTGTGATAAGTACCGCAACCGAGGTTCACTGAACACTACCTGGTGTAGAAATGGTCTACTCAGACCCCTCTACCAGCACTCACGATCCCGTAACCTTGTTGCTGTTTTCACCACGCAGCGACGCTGTTTCGCAAAGAAGCCAGCTTTGACGAGCGGTTCCCTGAGCCTTTCGATCAGCTTGATCCGAAGTATTTGTGCAAAGTACCACATTTTCAGGAAGTAAAACTGAAGAACTCTTTCGGTGGTTATCTAACGCATTTAAGTGTTTTCATGATCTGTATAATTTATGATTCAAATTATCTGTAAATACTCGAAAAATGTGCTGTATATCAGTGTCACAAGGCGTTAAAAAAAATTCCAACGGTGATCATTTCGTCGCAGCAGTTTAGTTCTTCAGAACCACCAAAAATATGGCGTCGTTAAATACAGGCAGCGTATTCGACATTAACCTGTGAAGTGTCGTCATACGCTTTTCCGCGTGAGTTCATTGGCTTACAGAGGGATAAACAGCGTGTTTTGTGGCTTGGGATGGTTCTTTTAGGATACCATGTGAATAACGGAGGGCAAAGTGCAAAAAAAAAAAAAAAGGATCAGGGAGGGAGGGGGGGGGGGGGAAGCAGCAGTGGTGTCATACGCGCCGCTTGACCACATGTAATTTTTTGGCATAAGAGTGCGCGAAATACGAATTGATTCTGTGTCGAGTTTCGCCACTAAACAGGGACATCTTCCCGCGCCGAATAGACTGATAAATAATTGCGACGGGCCAGCCACTCTGCCTACAATAGGCAGATTTTAACCTATCAATAGATCAATCAATAAATATTCAATCAATCACTCACTCTCGATGAATCGATCACACATCCCAATGCCCCCCAAAAAGCGAAAGACCCCTTAGAGGGGTTGCTGCAGGCAGCCGAATCAATAATTGCATGTTTTGCTAAATTGTTACATTTTATGTCCGATTTCAACTGGTGTTCCTCAGAACAACTTGCTAATTTAACTGCCAGCTCCTCTGCAGTAACGAGAAAAAAAGGCTTCTATGCCAAAAAAAAAAAAAAATGATTTCTAGGAACCCAAACAGTTTTCTTCACTAGCAAACGAAGTGCTCATGCAGTTGAGTTTTCATTTCCGACTAATAGTTTGAGGCTGTATCCTTACAACGAGAAGTTTACATAGTACCGACCCAGCGATTAAGCGATCGTTTTCAAATGACTTTGATCGCTTACACTGCATGAGACAGGACGGAAATGTATCAAAGATTTTCACTATAGTTCTAACTCTCGGCATGATGCAAGTGACTGACAGCGTTATAATATTTACTGCATGCATGTTCCACGTATAATATATATAGGCCATCTGCATCTCCTCTCTCATTCGATATTGTCTTATACTGTGTCAAAATTCTTTAGGTGGCAGTAGGCGACGTGAAAGGCGGCATCAAACATTATTCCGTCATAGTTTTGACTGAGAGGGAGTGAAGGCGACAAACTTTGTCCTGCCACCAGAAGGTGAGCAACTATGTTAAGAAACAATGGGGATGGAAAACCAACTCGACCGTAGTGGAAGACGACCGACTTGCCCGCCGCACTGTTGGAATCACCACTGAGGAAATGTGCTGCAAGAGGGAAGATGTGGTTGCATCTAATGCGCATGTGATGGTTTTTCAGTTCGTTTTGTAATCGGGCGTCAACACTGAGTCCCTAGAAATTATCTTTTATTGAAAGGTTTTGTGCCAGTTCAAGCTATATAAAAATGTTTACATTGTCTGCACAAATTACTGACACCTAGAATAAGGAAAAAAATTGGCAGATGCTTAGCTTGGTTAAGCCCGGTAAGTTGCGAAAGCAAACGAGGCCTTGGTCGAAACACCTTATATATACACATGCACACGTAACCTTCTCTCAGAGAGAGGAAGGGAAGGAGAGAGAGAGAGCAGCAGCGGCGTCGTTACCCTGGGAATGTGGCGACGAGCCGAGCTGGTCCTCAGTTTTCTCTCCGCTTGGTGTGACGTCACCACAGCGAGCGCCTCCTCGCGGCTGCGGCGCGCAGCAGGTGCGCGGCGCGCCGTGGTTACCCTGGGACCGCGCCGACAAGCCGAGCTGGTCTCCAGTTTTTCCTCCGCTCGGTGTGACGTCACTACGGGGTTCGTCTAAAGGTCAAACGTGGTTACCGCCGGGACCACGCTGACGGCTCAAAAGCTAGCGTAGTTTTTGCTTTCGTAATAAAATCGAGTGGAATGTTGCGATAGTTGTCGCAATGAGCCTTGGCAAGAGCTGCTTATCACGGATGGTTGGTGATTCGTGCATGTGCCGCTGAAACCTCGATAGCGGACAAAAATCGCGGCCTGCAGACGCAACAATTTAATTCGGTACGTAATTTTTAAGAAAGTACAGAGATAAAACAGCATTTGTTGACGTTACGTGCAGAGGGGAGGTTTCTTTGCCTGTAAGATTCTCGAAAGAGCATGTATTTTGGCGCGATGTAGCCAGAATTTGTTAGGCCACGGCGCCGAGGCTAACCGCGTTTTCTATATTCTAAAAACTAATATGGATGGTAATTACTGTGGGCTACATGTGTCTCATTTATTAAGGAGCCTAACAGTAACAGTTAAAAAGTTAACACAGTATTAGTTAATTAGCCTGCTAGTTAGCACATCTTAGCTGTATTCTGATGTACTTCACCGCTGGCAATGCTGTGCCAGAAAAGCACTCTTCTATCTCAAAAAGCGTATTTTTAAAAATTGTAAACAGTCTTAGATGAAACACCCTGTATGTACAGTCTTTGTCAAAAGTTTAGAGCCCAGGGGGTTTGCTTCCAAGCCTCGCAGTGGGACTCCTGTAACATTCGTGGTAGTCCTAACCATTGGAGGAGGCAGGACCACAAATCTCCTTACCTTCAACAAATTTGGAGCGCTGGAGATGCATTACGAACCAGACAGTGTGCTTCAGAAGCAAACCCCCTGGGCTCCAAACTTTTGACAAAGGCTGTACCAGCACTTCCAATTCGCCACATTAAACACAACAAAAAGTCTTCGCTACTGGGGTTCACATTGCTGAAACTCAAAGTGCTAGGTATTTGGAAACTTCTAACGTGAAAAAGAAGTTTAGCAAGTTAGAAAAATGTTTGAACGTCTAAAAGCGACAAAATCTGTGCACCCATAGACCGGCGCACAAAAAAAAAGAGAAAATTTGGACAAACGCTCCTAGTTTGCGCTGCTCCCTCCACGAACAGAGAAGAATGGCGCTGAAAACCCAAACCCATCGCTGGAATTTCGAATCGAAGCGAGGAGGAAGAGTTCGCCATGATAATCCTCACTTTCACTCGGTATCTTTCGGGATACCCAAGTATTTTCAGAATTGCAAGTTAAAAACACCCCCTTTGAGTGAAGCGGGGTTCGCCACGTCAAATGACTCTAGTCGGTGATGTCCAGAAAGGTGGACATGATAAATAACAAAATTCAAATTTATTTTACCGCTTGCTAATGTAGCCAGTGCGTACTATCAGCAACGAATGAAGCGCGAACAAAGGTACTAAGGTGGCAACGCAATAACACTAAAATATTAGCTCCTGGTGAGATAATACAAGCGAGTTTGAATAACACTTCTGAAGAGGAGTCCTCACGCTTTCGAAGTGAAATTGCCATCTGCTGTTATTTAGCTTCCCCTGGCTAGGGGCTCATTATTTTGCTGTTCGTGGCTCAGTGGTCTTGTTCGTGTTTCATTTCTTGCTGATAGTGCATCCTTACTCAAAAGTGCTTAAGCCACAATGCTTGTTTTAGTGTAACACGTACAGCACTCCGAAGTTAAAATCTCGCAACGGCGAGAAGCCATTCTTCCTCACTTTTTAACATCTCTTGGTCGTTGGGGGTGCCATGATATGGGCTTCGCTCTCTCCGACTCAAAACCATCTGACCTGAAGATTTTTTTTTTTTTTACCAAGGCTCTACATCCGATGAAAGCTTGTTTCTCCTGGGATGGTGCGCTTTTGCAGTCAGTGCTCTCAAGGCATGCCCCCTGCCTGTCTTGCAGCTGTAATTTTGACTCGTGCTTTGAAGGGTATGTCGGAAAATGCGCTTTGTGCAGTACTCGAGGAAATGCGATGCCCTCTATCGAGCTGAAAGGAAAACTATAGTTTGTCTTTCAGCTCGCTGTAGAGGGTATCTTATCTCCTGGACACCTGTACACAGCCTGTGTCCTGCGTGATACGTCTTAAGCACTTCTTTGAATGCTCTTGGCTGTCGTCCTACGCCACAAGTAAGTGCCTGGTGGTTTATTCGCTAGTTATTGCTGGAATTAAATATTGTGGCTCTTTCTGTTTCCTGCAGGAGCGGCCGCCGCCGCTTTGCACGAGCACGGCGTGCCTCGCCGTTGACTCAGTGCCGAGGTGGAGGTGGTTTTGGCGTCCCGCCAGACTGTTTATAACTAGGTAGTTTGCGGGATGCCGCTACTTTGGATGAATACGCAAGAGCGAATACGTCACCGAACAGCGCAACGGCAAATATAATTCAAGGCGAACACGTAGCGAGGAGCGGCCGGTTACCGTATTAGCGCGAACCTAAGCACCCTGCGGTTGCAAGCAGCCCTATTCGTTTTCAGGTGCTGTTTTAGAAACCTTAACCCCATACTGTCCCCAAACCGGATACAGACTCGTACTTTTCAGAGAAATAAAATGATTCATTTATATTCAGGAAAGAAGAAGAGAACTAACGAGACCATTGAAATTCCTTATTTAAATTTTGATGGTGCTGCATCTGAAATAAAGGTGGCACTTAATCTGGTTCAAAAGCGGAATTTTTGCACGCCTTCTTTTTGTTTGAAATAAAAATGGCTAGTTTTATATTTTTGGGATATTTACTTCGTTCAAGCTGTATTAATTTTCTGAATTTATATGAGACGTTCTTCAGAGGTAGGCTTTTTTTTCGTTATGCCCATTACTTCGCTACAGGCAGAGCCGTTATCATGTCTAATTATATTTCCACCAACGACTTGTTGCGCATATTTTACGACCGTTATCCATCAAATGCACAGGAATCACGATGAAAAACTCCGCGATTCGTGCGACGCTGGACTCGCACTACTACTAATGGAGTATCATTAGTTTGCCCCGAATGAAGAGAAAAAAAATATGAAGTAAATTGAAACAGAAAATCCCGCTAATTAAAATAAAAAAATCACCTGAAAGTTTTCAGCTTTTATTTTCTCGGGGGGTTTTGGACCGGCCTGGTTAGAAAATTTGAATTATTTCTTGTTTGCGTTCGACCTGTTTTTCTTTGCGGTCTGGGTCCAGTTATAACCGCCCTAAAGAAATCTGGAACTCTACAAACGCTGGCACCATTCCTGAAAACGCACTCCCGCCAAAAAAAAATAAAATAAAATAAAGGCGATTAGTGGTTCTGCTACTCAAGTTACTATTCCTTTTTACTAGACCGATTTATTCTGGTCAAGTCGTCAACAAACAGCCTGAAAAAAAAAAAGTGCTTGCGCAAGCCGGAGGCTGTACCTCAGAACTGCTTTCGAACTCAGTTGCAAGATTCATTTGCTGTGACACTGAAAGGTGACAAATAGCTGCAAAGGTGTCTGTGCGTTTGTGTGGTGTATGTTGGTGGGGGGGGGGGGGGGGGGGGGGCGAGGGGTGTTGCACTGTGGTGCTCTGCTTAAACCTTCAGTCTTCCTCTAAGCCGCTCGCAAAAGCCTCTCGTGGCACATTTAGCTCACAGGCCACGTGTCTGTGACTGCTGCCAAGGCTAAACATAGTCCAAACATAAAACATTCCAGCCTTCCCGTCCCAACGCCCGAAGAAATTCGCTAATCATGCCGCGCACTGCAACAGCGAACTGCATAGATATTACCCCAGCGCTCCGCAGGCAACGCAGCTTTACCTTGGACCAACGCGCGATCCGCATAGCAACATAAGCAGCAGCTCTCACGCGGTGAGAAACTGAAGACGGCAAGGGAACAGCGGATTTCCCGTTTCAACGGAACAATGGGACGATCACTTCGCCAACCCGCCGCTGTTGGCACCGTTGACGCGAAGGGCGCTGCCAAAGCGTTATCACCATCATCATCATCATCGCCGTCCTTTTGGATCAACGAATCGAGTTTTTTAAGACATTCATGATACAAATTTTGGATAAGTCAACCTGTGCTTCAATTTCCCATTATATCTGATAATATGAGAAGCTGTTGTCGTAAAGTCATTACTAAACCACCGTGATTGACAGCCAACTGCGATTGGCAGCGCGGAGGCGCGGACAGCGCCGACCACCTTCTCTCTCTATCGCTCTTTCTCTCAAACGACCCGCCTCATTTTTCGTCATCGTTTTTTTCGTTTCCTCAGGCGGAGTCAAACATGGCGGAGCAACTAGCGAAGCGGCCTCCTAAGGGAATATTAAAGCCCTCCAGCAGCTTCGAGTACACCGAAGCCCGGCGGCAGTAAGTGTCACTCACGCTAGACGATGGGAACTTAGTTTCCCGCGCGTTTTTCTTTCGTGTCAAGCGCGTCCGCATTCCCTACGCCTCTCGTACACGAGAAGCTCGTCGTAGCCAGTCGGGAGTAGTCACTGGAATGCCACTGCCCGCACTGCGCGCGTAGCGTGCTGGCTTTCTCAGGCCACCTGGATGACTCCGAACGTGCTGTTTGTTGTCCGCTAAATGCTGTGCCGGTGTCTCGCACGTGGTGAGCGCCTCCGAATGTGCGTGACCCCGCGTGAATGTCGTTTGCGCACTGCCTCAGTTCGAAGTTCTCAGCTTGGAGACTATCTCTCTGGTGTGCCGAGAAGACCGACGCGCGGCCTAGCTTTTCCACCGGTGTCTTTTCCTTCATCGTTGGTTGCATTGTAAATCACCGCGCATTTAACAATTGTTGAGTGCCTCGCCGATCTGTTGCTGACGAAAAAGAAGTGGAGGCATGTCAAGCTTGTGGCAGCGTCGACCCTTCGGCGTCGGTGGGCCGGAGCCGATGTCCAAATGACATGTCGCGGTACACGCCGGGTGGCCGCACGTATCGGGGATACTCGCCTCAGGAGTATCTCGACCAAGCTTATCAGCAACCGGGCTACTACTACACACCGCAGGAAGGACAACAGGGCTATGCTTCCCAAGGCTATGCCCCCCAGGGATATGCAGTTGCCGGGCCATCACGGGGTGGTGGTCAGAGCATCCTCAAGCCCAGCGGCAGCTTCGAGCGCAGGGTGTGAGTTGGTTTGTAGCGGGGTGCCCAATTTGATCTTCGCGAGTGGCAGTCAAGCCGCACTGTGTGTAGAGCACTCATGTGTAGTGAGACCGAACTTTGTAGCTCTGTAGATTGTGTCTCGTGGTTGTGTGCATAGCTTTTATGGCCGTGTGACTGTTTTCGCGCGAGTGTTGTCTCTGACGCCGAGCACCTAGGGTCAGATATCACTTCCGTCGTTACGCAGCGCACAGCCTTCGCGCTGTTGACAGATTTGTTCTGTCTGTGCTTTGCGCCGTTGCTTTACTAGAGTTGGGGTGTGAGAAGCTGAGTGAATGTGGGTTTATTGCAGGAGTGCTCAAGACCTCAAGTGGGACGAACAGAACATCAAGGAGACCTTTCATCCAAAGAACAAGGACTATGGGTTTATGATCGTTGACGAGCCCAAGACACCTTACAACTATGACACGAAAACTGACCCAGGAGGTGTAAGCGCTCAAGCACTAGCAGAAAAGTAAGCGTTGTTTTACTGTGGCAGATGTATCACGAGAAATTTTGCCATCGTTGACATCACTAACAGGGAGTAAATAACATGCCGTCGTGATGTCTCAATATAGGGTAGTATTGGGGAGGCCGCAAGTTGTATGCATGCACCATATCATCATTCCGTTTTACAGCTGCACAGTGGTGTCACATCACGTCATGTGGTTCAGTGGCAGCCATGAGTTGCATGTGCCATAACGTCTAACACACCTGTGGGTCATGTGGGGTTGTGATCTGTTGAAGGGCTGCCTTAAATAGGAGGGTCAAGGTTGTTTTCACGTTGTACCCGTATCGCATAATGATTGTGCTGCGATCACCATCGCTTCTTTGTGTACTGATAATGAAAAGGCACAGAATTCCTGCTTTTTACCTCTTGCTTTGTCTGGTGCGTTGGAGCTGGAACATGATGTTTCTTTTTGGCATTGACATTGGCTTTTTTATTTGAATATTTGTAACGCTGCCAGGAACTGTTATGAAAACCTATGGCTAAGTTTGGTGGGAACCACAGCTCTCATACGTGACAACTGAGTGGCAACTACAATACAAGATGCCACATATTCACAGTGTAGGAATGGTACAGATGGCTTGCACTGATGTCGTGGTAGCTGACATGCTGGACAGCTAGACGAAAAGCCGCGGGTTTGGCTTATCTACTTATGGTCACCTGTATCGTGGGCACTCTATCTATATACAGTGCATCAATATACAGTGCATCATTGTAGCACCAGTGACAATCTACAGTGGTATTAATACTGGCTACACTGACTGCACATTGTCTAAAAAAATCACTCTGTAGTGAAATTCTAGAAGAGGGCTGCCACAGACTTCCACATCATTAGCAAATGTGCAGGTTCCAGTAGAAGTGTTCATGAAAAGTCTCGGCAAACTAGTGTGACTGACTGCTCATTAAATAAGTGTAACCGTGCTATTGTTACTTAAGATTTGAAATCCAGATGCAAAACTGGTGTTTCTAATGTGCTCACTTGCAGCCACTCAAACGAAGCTGGCTGGTGACTTGACCTTTCCTTAATTTTCTTCACAAGTTCTTTAAAACACTGAACATGGGGGCATGATGGCAGCATATAATGGCAGCACATTGTTAGCAACATAAATTTGATATATCTAGTGAAGCAGCGCTACAGCACAGGGCCAAAGGGAAGAAAGGGACGAACACAGCGCTGATGATGATTATGATGGCATTAGTCCCCAGCACGCATCCTGAGGGTGAAATTTCAATGAAGTGACCTTAGATCGTAACATTGCAAGTTTAAATCTGCTCTCTGCACAGAATCCAGTCGGCCACAACTATGCAGCCGAGTGCCCTCACCCCGGCTGTGTTGGTAACCGAAGATCAGAAGAAGGCTGAAGAAGCGGCAAGAGGTATGTGACATTTGGCACTATGGGCTTGCTTTCCACAGCCACTGTTTCACCTCGCGTCCACTGTCGCCTTGTCGAGTACATGCATGAAGGAGTCATGCACCTCACTGCTTGCCTGTTGTGCATGACATGACTTGTGGCCTTGTGGGCTGTTCGATTCCTTGATGTTTTGGTTTTGTTTACATGCTTTTGGTCTGTTATGTTTGTGTTACATTATGATTCCACTTCATTGCTCATGTATTCATACTGCCAGAACATGAGTTAGTTCATAAGTACACAACTGGCATTCCCATGTACGTAAAGAAACACTGTGTAGAGTCATTCAGTTAACTGCGTGTTACTCTGAATAAACAACATGCATATTTGTTCATATCTGAATTTTTGTTTACCAGACGTGTTTATATGCTTTGGATAGAAGTGATGTAATTGTTCTTTTCTAGTTCTTTAGTATGTTGTCTTTGTTAGTGCGCCTGGCAGTTGCATCCAGTACTTAACACACCCCTCAGCCTTCTTGAGAGGGGATGCGGCTTTCAAATCACGAAAATCTTAGAACAAAATCGAATTTTAGAAACACTAGATTTCGTATCCATAAAGTCTTTCTAATTGAAGCAGTTAATTGAAGCAGGCGTAAACCTCCGTGAAATCACCATCTCCTCTCTGCGTAGCATGATTGTTCATTTGGTTAAGTGCTAATACATCAACTCCTGTTTTATGAATTGCTCTCCACCCTTTTTGTTATTTGATGACTGGTCGTCTAATGTGCTGATACCCCTTTTTCGTTGCTGATACCCCCTTTTGATTTCCGTGTATTCTGTTCGCTTACAGACATTGCTTATATTGATGTTTTTGTTCATCTATGACTTGATGTTCAATTTAGTTCTTCGTTTTATGTTCTTAATGACCTGATGACTTGATGTTCAATTTAGTTCCTCGTTTTCTGTCACTGCCGTCTGAACAGGAGAGGAGAACTCCGTCAAGCGGATAGCCGCTTTTTTTCTCCTCTCCTCCATCAAATTGTATTTGATTCGGTGGAAATAAAGCATTATTATTATTATTATTAAATCCCAAAAAATTTTCCCCCAAAACAGCCTTGAAGTGGCTTTTAAATTTTTTTTGTGTGTGTTTGTAGGTAGCTAAAAAATTTGCTGAGATATCCATGAAAATGCCAGTTTTTTCAAGTTTTTTTTTACCCGACTGGCCTGCTTGCTGAGAGCGTAGCATTACAATGGCTTCATAGATTTACATGTGGTTTGTTGCATTGTGTTCCTTGATACATCCTTCATGCAGTGACATTCCTATATTTTTGAATTACTTTCTCATTTTTTTCACTCTGTCATGGTAACGAGTGCATTATGCAAACATGGGTATAATGTTCTGTGTTGGAAAAACTCAGGCCGATAAAAATATTTGGAGGATGTCACTGCATGAACTATTCCTTTGGTTAAAATTTAAGAGCAACTCTAGCCTCTTACCATGTTTTGTTGTCACACCACGCTTTCTCCAAGCTTGGTACAGCAATAAAACGCAAAAATTTATATGTCAAAGGTACTCATATATGAGTAAAATTTGTATTCATTGAGTGCACTTCATCTCTCTGCGACAAAAATAAACTTCACTTCCAAGAGCATTGTCCCCCCTTAAGTTGGAAAGGAAGAATTGCATGCTTTGGCTTCATCTCACGGCTTTCATTGCTAGAGAGAGGTGTTTCCCAGTGTTGCCACTGTGTTCAGAGAGCCGGACTTAATCCGAATTCTTTACTGTAAGGTCCTATTGAGTGTGCATACAGCAGCACTGTGGGTAGTTTGTTGCAGTGGACTTTATTGCAACTGTTTCTATGCTGTCTCTTAGAGAATAGAGTAGTTTTCGCTCTTTACAGCCATCATTTGTGCGAGTGTGGTGTACAGCTGTCAGGGAAATAGAATGTACGGTGTTGGAGAGTGAAGAGAATCAAAGCTAAAAGAGAGCAGCAATTTCCCTGTGCCTGGTGCTGCACCCAATTGTGCATGGATGCCGCTTCGAAGCAAACCATTCCAACACGGGGCTTGCACTGGGACCCGGAGTGTGAGGGTACTGGAGGGAAAGGGAAGTCGCACTGCCTGGTCTAGCACAGTAGCATTGCAGGTGCTTTAAAGGTGCACTGAAGAGGAATCTGAACTTGTCTTTTTGCCGCGGGAACTCAATCTACACGTTCCGAGCTTTCTTAGAAACTGCGATTTACTGCCCTGTGTGGCTGATTTCCCCAATTAAATCGAATTAACTTCCGGCTCCCGTCTTTCTTTTTTGAATTCTGCCTCGTACGGTGGGCAGAGTCGACCAACGCGTGGAGCGCCTTTCACACAGTCCCGTGGCGGCTTGCCGCTCTGCCATCGGCGGAGTAATACGTAGTAGTCCGTAGTAGCAAATAGTCCACGCGTATTTTTATTTCTTCGGGCTTATTTTGCGGCTATATTATCTGCGAATGAAACTATTTATTCATGGAAACCTAAAAAAAAAGCAAAATAAAGCGAAAGCAAAGCCTCCACGGGACTGGGTGAAAGGCGCTCCACGCGTTGGTAGACTCCGCCCACCGTACGAGGCAGAATTTAAAAAAAAAGGCGGGAGCTGGACGTTAATTCGTTTTAATTGGGGAAATCGGCCACACAGGGCAATAAGTCACTGTTTCTAAGAATGCTAGGAATGTGCAGATTGAGTTCCCGCGTCAAAAAGGCATGTTCAGAATCCTCTTCAGTGCACCTTTAAGTAGCTTTGAGCCATCTGAATGCTGGCGACACCTGGCAGCAAGCTAGGTGGTGCATAGCAACGTACAGAGCTTAAAGTTTATGCCATGTGTCAGCATCATGCAGAAGTGTTCTTGTACTACTGCTGTTCTTATCTTCTCCTGTTGCGATCCGTTCACTTTTTTTTTTAAAGATATTTTCCGACGTCATTTTGTTTCTACGAACCTTTGGACTATGGATCCTCAATATTTGTAGTCTCAACGGGGGCAAGAACGTTGAAGAGCTTTCAAAACCCGCATGCCTCGGCATCCATCCTTCCCTCCCTCCCTGAAATGCATGCCAGAAGGAGCTTGCAGACTCACAGCGTCTCAAAAAAAATGTCCAAATTTAATTAATAATGACTGGCTGAATTGTGAAACAGTCTGCTCAGTTAATAGTAGTGTGATTAGTCCCGAAATAAAGTGGGTAAAGGAAACTGGTTGAGGCATGCAGGGATTTAGGTGCTTCGGAAATCGGAAAGGATTCCAGGGAGCCCAAAGGGTCCACAGAGCCCGTTTTGAAAACCCCCACCTGGTATTATTGGTCAGAGGCTGTACTGGTATTGTACCGCTGCCAGTGACCGGAGCAATTGTCCTCTCCTCTTACGTGTCTGTGCCTCTGCAGCGGAGAAGCACCGGTTGTTCGAGGAGAGGCGCAAGAAGCACTATCGCATGGAGCGGTTCGGGGCTCCCGAGGACCCCGTTGGTGCTGACGACGACGATGACGACGACTGACGCTGCCTCCAGCACAAGCCACTCAGGTGAGGGCTCATCTTGGTTTGGTTACTGTCTTATTAAAAGACTGTAGACACCAAATTTTCGCTTGCATGCTTTCTTCTTTCAAATGATTTGTTCAACATCAGAATGCATGGGTCACACTGCGTGGTATTTCCCTAAGATTTTTAAATAATTTGAAATTGAATTTCTTCTTGATGCGGTTTTGGTTTCATCAACCGAACAATGGCTGTGATATGTAGTTCATGCATAGTTTACCTGAGGCACGAAAAAAATTGCAATGTAACTGCTGATACATACATATTACATATTACAAGTTTTTTTGTGCCTTATGTGATCTGAGTGTGAACTATGTATCACGGCCATCGTTCGGTTGATGAAACCGAAACCAAAACAGCCGCCGCGGTGGCTCAGTGGTTGTGGTGCTTGGCTGCTGACCCGAAAGACGCGGGTTCGATCCCGGCCGCGGAGGCTGGAATTTCTTTGGAGGAGAAATTCTAGAGGCCCGTGTACTGTGCGATGTCAGTGCACATTAAAGAACCCCAGGTGGTCGAAATTTCCGGAGCCCTCCACTACGGCGTCTCTCATAGCCTTTGTCGCTTTGGGACGTTAAACCCCATAAACCAAACCAAATCGAAACCAAAACAGTATGAAGGAAGAAATTATTTCATGGTTCTGGCAAATACCAGAAGTTTGCGGGGATACGGTGGCCGCAGCTGGCAAAAGACAGGGTTCATTAGAGAGACATGGGAGAGACCTTTGCCCTGCAGTGGGCATAGTCGGGCTGATGATGATGTGAATACCACACGGTGAGCCATGTATTCTATTGTCTAATTTCTCATTTGAAACAAGGAAACGCGCAACTAAAATTAGGTGTCTATAGTCCTTTAACTCTTTCCTTACCTTGGGTTGTGGTTGGTGGCTATTTATTGTTAATATAAAAAGAATAAAAATAAAAATGGAAAAGCGCCCATTGTTCGAGCGTATCCTCGCTATGCAGTGCTGCCATGGTTCACAGAACATGATTTTTTAAAAGTACTTCTTGCTCGATTTCATCAAGCACACTTTGGGGCAGTGTTAAGAGCGAGGCGTGCAAGCGGATATAAGTGTTTTAAAAAAGTCACTTTTTTGGCCATTTTTGGGGCATTTGAAAACAGTGTCCCCCTTTTTAAAGGTTTTGGTGGCATGTTTTCTCCTTTGCAGTGATGCATAAGACATTACAATGCATGGATCACTATGTTGTATTCGCCTCTGACTGCATAATAGTTTATTATCTAATTTTTCTTTCATGCTGTTTTGGTTTAAACAGTTCTGTAACATTAAAGTTGTGTTTAGGTCACATGAGATATGCAAAAACGGCTATTAATCGCTGCTTCTCCATTTGTTATCATTCCAGCTATTGGGGCAGGCTTGCTTTGCGCTGTAGGGAAATAAAATGATGAAGCAGCGATTATATGTTTTTTCATGCCTCATGTGACCTATACACAACCTTGACATCACCGCTGCCGCGGTGGCTCAGTGGCTATGGTGCTCGGCTGCTGACCCAAAAGACGCGGGTTCGATCCCGGCCGCGGCGGCTAGAATTGCTTTGGAGGAAAAATTCTAGAGGCCCGTGTACTGTGCGATGTCAGTGCACGTTAAAGAACCCCAGGTGGTCGAAATTTCCGGAGCCCTTCACTAAGGCGTCTCTCATAGCCTTAGTCGCTTTGGGACGTTAAACCCCACAAAACCAAACAAAACCAAAACCAAACAACCTTGACATCACAGCCACTGTTTGGCTATTGAAACCGAAACAGCATGAGAGAGAAATTTGCTTATCAATTGTTTAGCTGTTGTGTTTAGTCCCTTTTTTTTCTGCGTACAGTACCACATGCAATCTGTGCTCGCTCTTGGCTATGAAGAAAGTCAGCTTTCGTTCGATTTTGTGGCTGATTAACTGCACTATGCATTTTTTGGGTTTTTCCAGAAAACGCTTGTTCGTTGGTGGCCGTGCTTTCCGGTACTGGATCATGGAATCGCCACCCGATCGTCTGGCCATGCCAAAGTGTCGCATGCTCTGGCTGCCCGGCCTGAAATTTTCTTCCTCGTTTGCCATCAGCCACACGTCGTCTTTAGCGACGCTGTGTCATTCTGTGCCCACAGAAATTCCCTTCGAGTTCCCAGCGCGCCTACGTGTCTGCTTTTAGAGGGGGTGAAAGAAGGTGGAACTGTGCTAAGTTATTTTGCTGAGCCCCGACCGCCATCGCAGCAGCTGCAAGCCATTGTACAATTCTAGATGGACAGTTCGTTATTGCATATACTGTTTTTCTTCTGGATGCTGTGCTGTAGCGCCTCCTGTATGCTCCGCCTCCCAAACCCATCCCCATTACCGTTTTTTTTTTTTTTGCATCCCTCTTTCCTGCTACTGGACTCTCCTCCAGGCAAGCTTGGGATGCACATGGACAGCTTGAAATTGTGTGCACCCCGAAGACGTTAGTCAAGTGTCGCCCCCTGGTGTCGTGCGGGTGAGACAGTGCGTGCCGTCTAGTGAGAGAGCTACACAACACTGCGTCTGGTCGGCGGGCCAGTCAAGTCTTCCTAACGGCCGGTTGTCCTGCCTCCGGGTGATGGAGACTCTCTCAAGGACGTTTCGCGCCCGTACTGACACAGGGGATCTGTGTGTGTGCATATAGGAGTCCCTGTGATTGTGATCCTCAGCCATTAAAAATGTTGCTGAGTTGTATGTTTGTGGTACATCCATTCTTGTGTATGTCTGCGGGATGTCTGTAGGACGTCCAATCCTTGTCGGGCATCCATTCCTCTTGCCAAGAGCGAATGCAGTGTGCGTATCAGGGAGGTTACACATGGTTATTATTCCTGGGTACCTCTTGTTGAAAGTGTTGCTTGTTTGAAGTTTTCTCTGACCCCTTGGCATTGTTAGAGGGCTTTGTGCAGAGTTGCCTTCAGCTCATATAATGACACTTGATGCCTAGCCAGCAATCTATCATCGTACCGCATGTGGTTCTTCCCTATTGTTGACATTCCATCATTAGTCTGCTGAGGATTGAAAGGAAAATGGAGAGGGTACAAGATTGTTTCTGTAGGCCCTGAAATGAGGCACTGAGCATATGAGACGCACACCACTTGTAGAATCAAGTATGCATGCGGTCAAAGATTGAGTACAGAACAGTTTTTCATAACCACTCCGGTGCTCGTCTGTTTTGAACACCACAAAATTTGTGTACAGTGAACCAGCTGAGAAAAGCGTGTTCTTTTTAAGTGCCCCTTGCAATACTTGCAATAGTTTACCTTACTGTGATTTTGTTTTTTAAATGCTTGCAGTCTTGTGCACTTTTTACATAAATTGGAGTTCGTATAGGCTAGTATTACCACCATTTTCACATGCTAGTTATTTTTCTGATGCCCCAGCGACGTTCCTCACAGTCCATGTGTCGCTTCAGGGCGTTAAACCACACAGTTTACAGCTACTGTACCAGAAATTGCAAAATTTGCCCTCTGTTTATGAATTATCTCTTGCATTGTCGTCACTATGGTCACAGCGATACACCGCATCAGACTATAAATTTGGTATGCTTGAGGCAGTACGCTACGGACAGGGCTGGATTGGCTCCCGCAATGCTGTGCTTCTCATTTCATTTCCATTAGCCGAAGCTCAATGATGACAGCAGCATGGATTCACTTTAGCCAATCACGAAGAATGAAAAAAAAAAGGGAATGTATTAAGAATGGACTATGCACATTAATATCGGCCCAGGCTTCCGGGAATGAATCTGGAACTCTCAATCTGTCCATGTGAGTGACCTCCAAAGTTACGTCAAAGTTTACAATTGATAGCATCAGTCTAAGGAACAGGAACTCATTTTAGATGGTCAAGCCTCAGGCAGGAGCAATTGCAGCAGCTCGTTATGGCGCTCCGCTGCCGGCCTGAAATGCGCGGGTTCGATCCCAGCCATGGCGGTCGATTTTGATGGAGGTGGAATGCTATAGGCTCGTTTACTGTATGATGTCGGTGCACGTTAAAGAACTTCGGACGGTATAAAGTATTCGAAGCCCTCCAATACGGCGTCCCTCGTAGCCTGAGTCACTTTGGGATGTTAAAACGTCAGAAAATCGCAACCAATCTTAATAATGACTGTATAGCAGCGATGTTGTAATGAAAGATACATATAATGAAAATGGGCCAACCAATAGGAACGAAGACTCAAACAAAAGGACCAGGGTCATCGGTCTTCTTGTCCCCATTGTCGTGCTGTCTTTGTTGCATCTCACCATGAATGAACTATCCCAAACAGAAGTATTACTTGATGTCATAATGCAGCTGATGCCATGCCTCACAGGCATGAAAAATTATTCAAATGCCCAGAGCCTTGATAACAGTATTGTGCGGCATCACTGGCCCCAATGATATTTTTCCTCGTGCCATATGTGGTTTGAAAGTTTGCCACTGCTTAGTCATGAAATGTATGCTCGTTTCTGGATGTTCCCACAAACATTACATGCCTTTCACATGAAAACATCACATGAATAATTTGAGAGTTCTAATCGAGACAAGGCATCTCTTTGTGGTCATCAGGGCAATTACAATTTCGATGCCGTTCAGCCTGTGTACCAACATTGAAATTTCTGACTACTGTCGGGACTTGCCAAGTAAAAGTTTTCTTTCCTTTCAGCATGTTTTTGTTATATTTGAACAGTAATGCTGTTTTGTTGAGCTTACGTGCAGTTCTATGTTGAGGCCAAAATTTTCAAGTGATTTCAGCTAGGTATTACTGACATGACAACATGTGACTCTAGTTCTAGAGGTAATGGTAGTTATCATCAAGCTTTAAACAACTCACATAATTTCTTTTGTAGGTGTAGAAAAGATATCACCAATTTGGGCCAAGACACCTGCTGCAAAAGCTTGACACACCAATTTTCGGCAGCAGTATTTTTGTAGGTACCACGTATGCACAAATGCTATAATGTCTGCACTGTTGAACTTCCTATGATACCTTCAATCAAGGGCATGGTCCAGACTTATGCTTAGTTACTCAGCAATTGACAATGATGATGTCACTGTGGTTTGCTAACTATTTAGATTTTCCATCGTCTCGCAATGCAGCTGAAACGTTCCAAGAGAGCTTTGATAGTTGTGCAGCTGAAACATACAAGACTAAAGGCAGCAAAGGTGACAAGCAGTAGTGCTAATAATAACTGAATTTTATTGGAAAAAAAAAAAATGTGCTGAAACAAGCACGTAAAAGCAAGCAGGTTTGTGACAATTATACCTAGGAAAAAGTGGCTACTGAAATGCATAACTGTGTCAAACCGTGCCACTGTGTGTGCTGCTTGCAGGTAATGAACACTTTTGTGACCTCATGCATGCTTGCCTGTATTGCTGGACAGTAACGCCACCCTTTGAGGGAGCATCTAACCACTATTCCATTTCTGACCACCGCTCGGATCTGATGTGAAGACCTGAAGACTGTTTCTTCTCCAATATGTGTCTGGCTAACATGTCATAACCGCCACTTCTCTTCGTCATTAAATTAGAAGTATTGTCGCAGTTTTGCAGCCTTCAGTAGGTAATCTGGAGTTCCTTGTGAATGTCACCCACACTGTACAGTCTTGTGCTGTTTAAAAAGCAACACGCACTAGCAGTCTAGCAGTAGCGCTCTCTGCACTAGCAGTGTTGTCTGTCTCTTCTGCCTTCTGAGCCATCTCTTGCGTTAAATTATGGTCCTTCAGGAGAACGAATACTGGCTTGTGTTGAAGGCAGCTTCAATTTGCTGCTTGGTAGCCTCGGGCTCTCGGGGAGAGATGTAGTGGGCTCCTCGGGTCATCAGTGTGGCCGCAACCTTCTCGCACACCTGCCGGCAGTCCGCACCGGTGTACTCGAGGGCCACTGCTGGTCCTGCAAAATGCAAATCAGCGCAGTTTCAAAACTCGGCGATTTGCTCTTGCACCATCTTTTGCCTACCTTTTCTGTTGGCATTATTGTTTATCAAATCCTTTGTCGAATATACAACTTAAGTCTGCAGTGAAGCTCCACCTACGTTCTTTTACAGCAAGAAAATAGTTTGTTAAAGCTTTTCTTGTTACCTAAACAAAATGCTAATCACAAGGTGAAGTTATAAGTCCAAGGATTTTGAAGTCTGTGACTAGCGCTAAATGTTTAGAAGTTTATTTTGTTTACTGCTGTGATTAGTTGGCAGAGTAATGCAGCAGTGGACTGTTGTTGCCAACTGCTGTTATTTTTTAAAGTTTAGCTTACTATAAATCCTGGAACCTTTATGAGAAAGTTCAAAGAAAAGAGGTGGACAAGGTTTAGTTAATTGTCAGTGCATCATTAGCGGCCAATTGACAAATCAAGTTTCTAAATTGCATGTGAGAACACTTAGTATACACAATGTATCCATTATTTAATAGCATTCCCGCTTGAGCAAGATACCTGGAACCTAGCAGATAGTAAATTTTGCTCATACAATTGCACATTTCAAAGCCACAAGTTCTAGAAATTTAACAATCACTAATTAATGCAGCTGAGAACTGCCTTTTGTGGCACATTGTTGTAGGTACTACAGAATGAAAATGCTTGGCACTATATCATGATAAGTAGTATCTGTCGCTGTCTGGATTATTAGCGTATATATAAAACGAAGATGTAATTGGACTAAAATTTGCACATCAACAGCATGGTACATCAACTTTCTCTTATATTTTACTGCTAAATGTTCTATATGCTTACATGTTTATCCATAAACAGTTTTTCCACTCTTGGTTACCAGTTTCAATGCTAAAAGTGAGCTTGTTACCCTAGCATAGTAGAATGCCGTTAGTCTGAACATCTTGTAATTCATACTGATGGTTTGGTTTTGTTAACATTAAGCGTATTAAACAGGCTTCCCTCTAATTCAAGCTCTGCATAGTTCGACAAAATTTATGGCCCCTTTTGAGTTTGAATTTTGAGAGTGGACTGCATGATCATAGACACTAATTACACTAGTAAATTTAACAGGGCATAAGCAATGACAAGTCTGAATGATGGATGTTGACGATAGGACCAAAGAAGTGCTTGCCCTTTTGAACAGCTCTGGCGTGTTGTCCATTGTGAAAGAGGGTCTGTGCTACGCCATCCTCAAAGCTGGCCTCCAGTGTCTGCACAAGGTCTGCCTGCAACACAAAGAGCACGTCAATGCAGGAAGCATTACTTGTAGACCGTAATTGATACTGAAAAGCTTATTGTAGGGCTTCTCAGCCTTTTTAGCTTTAAGTAACCCTAACGGTTTTCAAATTTGCCTGAAAAACCCTGTGTGTCTGGGCTTCCATACCTTCCCATCAGCCATGCATGCAAGAAAAAGACATTGCAAGTGCACAGTGCCTCAAAAAACGTCCAAAATCAATTTATAATTACTGGCTCTACAGTGAATAAGTCTGCTTTTAGGAATTGCGGAATGATTAGTCCTTAAATAAATTGGGTAAATGGAAAAGTTAGGGTTGAGGTACATGTAGATTTAGGTGCTTGGAGAAACCAAAAGCTCCAAAGAACCCAATAATACTATGAAACACTGCCTGAGAGCCCCAAGCATCCTTGCCCTGCTCTTTGAAACTGGTTGATCCCACAGCTTTGTGACACTGGTTTCCTTCAGTAATGTTGGCCCCTGTTTCCCTTACATGTCAGTTACGTTATTGTCATTTTGATTTCGTCAATCTTTTTGTGATCAGGAGCTTGGGTGAAGTCATGATTAATTTTTGCTTTGTAGCAGTGTAATATTCACAGCAAGAAAGCACACATCAAACTTGCACCGTATTTTTAAAAGACATTATTTCAGCGAGTACTAAGTATTCGTGTCGCAGACAAATGTTTGTCTGTAACAGACATAGGAGCACTCACACTCATTCCCAGGTGAAAGTGGTACAGCAGTTCTGATTAACTGAAGTAGCATATTCAAAGCACAACACATGTATTTTTACTGTAAAAAATATAGCTTCACGCCATATACATGCATTTCTGGTGGCATGGCCTTTGCAGCAAGGCTGCTCAGGTTACAGCAGCTATCTTTCCACCCATTTAGGGGCATCTTCACGCTTCGTATCTAATCTATGTATTTCCTGACTCTGTTGCTCAAATCCTCCAATCTCCTCTTCGCTATCTGTGCTTTCTGTAGATTAACTACTCCTTGGCTGTTCTCATAGCTAAAAGCTTCCTGGCCCTCCACAATTTCCTCACCTATCTTTAGTTGGTGCACTTGGAGTGGACCAAATTATTGTCCATGGATTCTATGTCTCCCCCATAGCAACAGCATAACAGGCAAACCATTGCGTATTGCCAGCATGCTTTCAGCGTTTTAGTAGTCGTGAAAGTTTCAAGTTTTCTTACAGTAACTGACCCTGCATGAAAGTTCTAACTCTAACCGAAACTAAGGACAGAACCAGTCAGTATTGATTAATGAGGGCACTAAGTTGCTGTTCTGCCATATAGAAATCTTGCACCTTGAGGGAGTCTGCTGTGTTAGAAGTGTTGTAAAGGAAGCAACAGTTTTATAAACCTAGTGCAGGGTGGAAGACAGTTAGGCCATCATCCATTTAATTTCTAAACAAAAAAGGTGTAGTTCAGTTGCAAGCTCTACAGTTTTCTATTGTTTTTGAACCTAGTCTACAGGGTAAGATGTCTGTGGTCTCTGAGGTTATGTGTGTATTGAATGGTGCTAATCTCTCTTTATAAAAATGCTGCACCTTCGTGCACCACGGCGCTTTTATTCTAGGCGGCGCATAAAGCTCCGCTTTAGTGTTGTGGAGAATTTTTATGAACTGCAGGGAGGTATCAAAAGATCCTAGCATCACCAAGAAGGCCCAGTTTCCTCTGCGTTCCCTCCATTTTTTTTTTTCCTTTGGCAGACAAATATTTAATGTCCTTAGTGGCAAGTGTGTTTACCCAGAACTGTGCACTGCTGTCCAAACCTAGCCAGAACTTCAGTGTAGAAGTAGCAACGGAACCCGTTTTGTGCGCAAACTGACTCTGCCATAATTCTGCCATATTAGGCGCTGCCTGCACATTCACCAAACTTTGAAAGAGGTCGATTACACTACCTCTTCAAAAGGCCTGACTGCAAGCTGGATAGTGACACTGAAGAAAGTTGTTTATATTCCTAGCGCTACACCCTGTACTTTTTGTCTGCAAAATAGGTTCATCAGTGCACAGGTCAATCTAAGAGTCTCAGATGACTTGGCTCATAGATCTTAATATTCACTATTTGTGTTAATTGCAGTGATTATTACCTGTGCTTCCCTCATACCTCGCACAAAGGCCATGCTGTTGTCCTGAAGGTTGTCCTCCCAGAAGAACACCACCAAGCACCTCTGCAACAAAAAGTAGATAGAAGATGCGAAAAATGTAGTGAGGCGACGCCTCTCACAACAGATATAAGTGTGTTTCTCCTGGCTTTCCTTCTGAGGTCATAACACATATGAGCACAGCATGTATAGCAACAAAGCAGAACTTCATTCAAAGTTTCAGGTTATACACGCTCAGTTACGCTGTTGAAGCAAACAATGTTTACAGGCACCATACTGCAACTTTTAAGCAGTTCATTTATCAAACCCAAGCCTAATTTTTGATGAAACTTCTGTTCAATCCTGGAGCTATACCAGCTGTCTTGGAGAAGGCTTTACGTGATGGCTACAAGCCGGTAGCCTGCATTGTGGATGTTGAAGACATTAGCAAGAACACAGTTTTGGGAGCTGTAATAAGGGCACTAGTAATAACACCAGATGCAACACAGCATGAATGCTTTGAACAGCATCAGATGCATCGGCTACCCAATGCAGAGCGGGTATACAGCCTTCTGATAGCGAGTAGCCAAGAGGACAGCCATGAACATAGTGTGGAGCAAGAACTGCGCTGAGACAGTCGTAGTGGGGTGGCACCAAGGGTGCATGGAGCAAAATTTTTGGCCAGTATGACGACTTCACAGCATATTGCGACTCATAAGGATAAATGAGAACTTCGCCTATTAGCACCAGCCACAGTTGAAAGCAAAAACTAAGACTTTTAAAGCACTTAATTGTTGGTGAATAAAGTCGCCTCATCAGGGCATAAAGGAAGCACCCTGTAAATATTTAGGGCTGTGTCCACCACCCCTCGCCTCCCCTTGGTGTTATCAGTTAACCCAATGGGCACTGAAACTCCCTTGAACGTCCTGGGGACGTTTGGGACGTCCTGGGGACGTCCTGTGGCGTTTCAGTGCCCATGGGTTGCGCTGAGTGACACTATGCTACTCACCACACAGTATTTTATAACTAGTATCCATATGTGTGTGTGTTCTGGATGAAGCAACTGAATAGTATTTCTGTTGGATGGTGTGCCAGCATTCATGGGAGATCGAATACTTGCCTCATTGTCACGCTTGCAACTCGGCCCGAGTGTGAGTGGCACCTGGCTCCTCTGAAGATCCAAGCTCAGGTGCATAGGGCAGGATTCCACCAAGGTCTGGGGCATGGCCTGCCTAGCCACCAGGCCAACCAGCTCAGAAATCAATGCAATCCATTCCAATCCTACCAATCTCTTTTCATTTGAGTAATATGTGGACATAGGCAAAATGACACAGTATTCTTTTATACAAAATATGGACACACACTCTTGCATGGCGCACATCATTAATAGTCGTGATATGTTTTCTTTTATGGGATGAGCTGCAGTTTGGCATAATGGCTTTGTGTACCTAAATGCTGTACTGCAATTGAGAAGCAGATTTTAATGTGCAAAACTAACACCATCAGAATTCATTCCAAATGATTTCACTACACAAAAAAATCACTTTATTAATGTTGTAGCCATATTGATGGCTGATTCTGTACCATAATATCTAGCTTTGCAGTTAGTATGCGGAATTTTATGTCCTAAAGGAACACATGGGCTATGAGGAACACTGTAGTGGAAGACCATAGATCAATTTAGTTCACTTGGGATTCTTTAACATGTGCTGACATTGCACACAGCAAAAAAGTGTAGTAATGAAACAATTTGAGCATCATGAATTGAAGAGTTCATTACATGTAGCTGTAAGTTTAAGTACAAGCAGTTTTTTACCAAGCTGACAGCATTAAACTAAGCGTCTAGTATATGATTTACTGAAACCTACAAGCAAATGAAGATTGCACCATATGCATCATACTGAAAAGCACTTGACACAGAATTAGATAGCAGAAGGTGATGTTAAGGGCAGGTACCTCAAATTCTTGTGCATGTGTTCTATTGGTCTGCAGGTTTATTTCCCAGGCACAGAAAAGCTACGAAGTATGATTTGTGCAAACTAGAACTCGACATTGTTATAAGAGTGAATTACTTGTAACCAGCTAGCTTTTATTCAAGCTTTGTTGATGCAAAGGTGTTGAAGATTTCCTGCTTTTTATTTTGCCCTTATCTAGTCCTTATCTTTTTATTTAGTCCACAAGGGTAATTTTTATTGTGCAAATGTAGCTATATGTATATTCAGGGACCTGAGAGAGTGACTTTGCTTTCAAATGGCATCACTGCTGCGTTCTACTTCTGTTAGTTGTTGCAATTAAAGAATGCAAGTTTTTTTAGTGGCTAAAGCAGTTTTGTACTGCTGCCAAGGCTACTGAAGTCTTGAACACTGCTTTTCAGTAACAAAGTTGAAGAAAGCTTACGGCGCTGATGGAAGCATAAATGAAATTTCTGAAACTCCCTAGTAATTATTTGTGTTTTCATCAGTTGGAAATGGTTTTCATAACCAGTAAACATCAGTGTCACAACCATCACAAACTTGCCTCAGGTGGTAACAGGGACCAGTTTGGGTCTGGTGTGGTGGGTGTGAAGTCATACACCTCACTCCAGTGGTTGTTGAAAGGGCTGAGCTGAGCTTTCTTTAGCTGTTCTGAAATAAAAAAAAAGCTCACATTAAGGCTTTGTATGCCACGGTGGATTTTTTTTGACAAATAAAGCCTTGCCTGGGAATTGTTCGTATGCCAGTGTGAGACAACCAAACCGCATCTCGGAGCACGACTCTATGGATGGCTGAGTAGAGCAACAAAGCCAAGAGTCTATGCCAGAGCAGTCCCGGGCTCGTAACTGCTGACAGGCAGACGCAAGCCGCACATTGTTGCAGTTGCGCAGGAACACACTGCACATGTGACGAGGATGACAGCGCAGTTTGGCTACAGGGCACCGTGAGATTCTTGGTGTGCTTTCTTACCTTCCCTGTGTAGGGCCCAAGACTATGGTGCAGTTGACGCAGTCATCAATGGTCACAGAGTTGAGGTAATCCAGTATGTAAAGGCTGGCATTCTGCATGTCATTGGAAAGTTTTTAAAGAGAAAACAATACTGCAGTTAGGAAGGCATACAGAGATTAATTTTGAGTTGTGTTGATTTGCATTGAATGGGGATAGGGTAAAGAAAATACAGAAGGAATGCTAACAATCTATGTGGGCTTTTATACTACAATTTTATGGACAAGCATGCTGGAGTGAGATGGTGAGCATAATTAAAAATGTTGAAAAACACCTGTACATGATTATTCAACTGAATATATCAGGTAGAGGTGTATAAGATAAGCCCAGGTAACATTGCATGGGCTTAAATACATGGCTGAAAGACTTCCCTCCCCTATCCCCACTCCCCTCTAAAATAAAAAAACAAATGCAGTGCGATCATGTCGTGAAAAGTTTTGTAGATGTATTATCACATATATGCATAAGTTGCTTTTGAACTGTTTCGCGCGGGGCTGTAAGAGTCAGTATAAGGTGACACTCATAGGCTATGCCCAAAAGACAGACATCAAATTCGTACGTGACAGTTCCTTATGACGAACTGTTGCCCGTCGACGCTTCCTGGCCGTTTCGTGACAATGGTCTCCACCGCATTTTCGACAGTGTAGTTGGCGGCGTCCACTTTCGGCCTGACATCCCTGTGAAAATTCAAACGTTGCCGTTGGTCTCGCCATGAACTGACGACGAAAAACAACGCAAACAGTCGAGACTCACCACGAGTACGCCTTTGCTTGGTCGCTTTCTTTCGGTCGAGCACCTTCCGTAGAAAACAGCATCAGTTTGCGTTGGATTGCGCCCATAGTGCGTAGATTGCATGTGTGACAATGTATGTGTCATAAACTAACAGCCGAAATTTGGGGAGCAATAACCCTCGCGCTTTTCGAAGAGATGTTGTCCATCAGTGCGCTCTGTTGCTAGGCGACGCTGACGACCTGAAAGGGTAAGTGGTTGAGAACGGAGCTGTGGCAAAACATGCTCACTCAACAGGCTTTTTTCTAGAAGCACGCACGATAAGCAAGCGAGATCGCATTGTTATTTGGTAACACGTTCTAGTAACCGTCTTGAATCGGTGTTGCGACGTACCGATTAATTCAATCCGATTTAAGCAATTCAAATTTCGCGGTGCTTCTTTTTTTACGATGGCGAAAGAAAAAAATATGCTATGATATGATATGCAAAGATGTTCTATGGATTTTATAGGCTGTAACACGCTTTAAACTTTTAAATGAGACCATTAGTAGTGGTAAACAGCAACGACAACGGCAAAATACCATTCCACGAATTTCCGAAACTACCTCTACATATGTCTCCACAGCAGAAGCTCTGCTGCGCTCTGCGTGTGTTGCTGTAGCTCTATGGTTGCTCGGGTGCGATTGCTGGCGAGCGCTTGTAATTGCGTGAGGTAGTTGCAGTTCTTACCGGATTAGTCGCTGTAATGTGAACTTTCTCGGTAAGTGACTACTCATATTCACCGCAATCTATATACGCATTGCGTTGAAGGTCGCTGTCATAGTATGCCGCGCAAGCATAGCTTTGCTTTAGCGCGCGTTGAGAGCGGCAGACATCTGCACGCGCGGTGCTCAGCTGTTAATGACAGCCGGTTGAACGCGTAGCTCTTATCGTTACGGATTTTGCGCTTTCTTGCCGCCTTCGAGCAATATGTGGTCGCAAGATGTCACGCTGACGGACGATCGAAACGCAGGGTAGACGCACGCGAGTTGTGCGATGGAGATCGAACGGCGGGTGCCTGCGGCGGGCGATCAAGCCCTGAAGCCGAGCATGGACATGCGACAGCTCTTCGTTGACAACATCACCGTCGAGGGTGACATGCTGTGGTAAGTGCGTGCTCAGCAGCCTTCGTGAAAGCTTGTACGAAGTGCATGCGAAGCGGTACTCCGCTTTTCATCATCATGCCAGATCTCGCAGGGTTTATAAACGTTTGTAGGGGTGTGCATGTCTATTTTCCGGCGCAATATCTTGCAGTTTAGCGTTGTAATTTTGCTTCGTATGTGCTGGAGAGGCACAGCACGAGTGCAGGCAAATAATCTAGCGTCGAGGCGCAGCACGTACCGCTAGCTACCAGTTTTTTATTCCATTGTATTCTTGGATAAGCATAGTGAGCAACACCAAGATGATGTATAAGAAAACAACGAAAACCAAAGATGATTATAAAACGGCTAGATGCGATAGCTTCTTGTCAAGGAAAGCACATCAATCAGTGAGCAGGTCTGCCTTGATTGCTTGTCTCTTGTTAGCGCATGTTACAAGAGAGACAACAGAAGCTAACTAACTTTACAGATTGGGTTGCAGATGTATTAGCTTGACCAGGGCGCTCAGGCCGAAGGATATGCAAGCTTTATTTGGTAAACTTATGGCACATGCTTTGTGATAATCTTTGTGATTTGCTTTGTATTCAGGAATATATCAGAATAGAAAATTAGTTTTTATTAAGTGCTGTGGGCTTGAGGTGTTCCTTTCGTTAATGCCTTCATATGTTTACAGTCAGTCCAGAATAAAACGCAGACACGCATATGCCGTACTTTTCCACTTTTCAGCGAGGCCTTTACGACCGGTTTATGAATATATACTTCGGTAGACCTTTTAAACCGTTGATTATGAATCAGTCTAGTTATGCATAGCAAGTGAAAATACACAAGTAAGATACTTTGTTTTGTTGAAAGGCGCTGTTCACATTTAATTCTGGCCTGACTGTACATGCCACATATACATCTTACGGGTCAACAACCAGTTACAAAAGGGGTGTCAATGGCACACTATGGCTTATTGACTATGAATGGGAACCGAGATGGAACCAGCTCAGATTGTTTCCCTTTAAGAAGAAGAATTGCTCTTTGTGTTGCTGTAGACGGCAGCGTATGATTCGAATGGTTTTGTTGTCTTGGAACGTGTGGAATCCAAGTCTTGAAAAATTGCTGTAGCCAGTTCTGGTCATGGCAAAGCAACCTTTTGTCTTGTGCCAGTAGCTGGGGTTAATCATCATTGTAAATAAAATCGAGTAAAAACATTTGATGGGCGCTGTCGTCAGAAATGTGTTTTGTGTTTTATACTTTGCTGCTCTTGATTTTTTTTTATCTTGTTCTCTTATACAAGGTTGTAGAAATGTGTTCTCGGTACTTCCTTTGTGATTGCATAAAAGCGCAGTACCTACTGGCTAGAAAACGGGTACAGTCAAGCCCACTTTAACAAACCTGATGGTCACATGTATTTTGTTTGTTGTATTCGAAGTTCGCAATTAGTGGACTTGCCCTATTACAGCCAAAAAATTCAGTTGGACAAAAGTGGTGTTTATTTCTTTAAAAAAGCGCATCATGCACGTCTGTTTCTTCAAAGAAGCCGGTTTTTAAGTTCTCCAATGTAGTCATATACTCCTGGCTGAGACCCCTGCTAAGGGCTAGCTGCTTTAGGGACACAATAATACCTATAGCGATTGAGGCATCCACAGCAGTTGATGTTAGGTCAGCATCCTTGTCTTCGATCCTCTACAAAATATTGGTGAAGCTCTCGTGCGCAGAAAGTACAGTATGCGTTACTCTTGTGTAAAGCATTGGAGCAGCGTATTGGGCTCCAAATGAAGCGGCACTTCGCTGCATCTACTAGGTTCTTGAAGCAACCTTTGCGCAGAAGTGGAGCTGCATAGACTTACGTAAGGTAGGAACTAGCACTTTACCCGAAAACTACCGGCTGCTGTCTGATTTCAGTTTTCATTGATTGATGCACCTTATTGATGCATTCATATGCCTTAAATAACAACTGTAACCAATATACTATGCTTTAAGGGGAAACTGTTAACTAAACATGGGCTGTATTGTGCACTGATGAAAAAGGGACATGTTTTGGCTCTGTAACTTTGACTGCATTGCCGAAAAAAATTGTCGCAGTGTATAGGCACTTTTTCTCTATCATACTGTAGCCCAGCATATCAGCAGGCACATTTCAGAAACTCTCTGCACTTTTCCTTGACGCTGCTAGAGCTTTGTGACTCACTGCATACTCAGGCTAGGACCCAGGCTGGCTCATACGGTGAAGCTGAATGTGGCTTATATGGATGGAAGCTTTTATGGGTTGGTTTACAGTGCAGAAACGGGGATAGAAAAGTAGGAGCCACATATTTTTATCGGCTATTTTGATTTGGGTGGTAAAGTAGTTGATTCAGCTATTGATAATGTCATTGATTCAGATAAAACAGCAATTTAGCCATTGTTTTCACTTTGCCCTGAAGAATGATGAAAAGTCTGGGGGTTTTTGTAACAGCCCATATGCAAGCCATTTTTTATGCTTCTTTGTTGAACCTTCAGTTAGAAGGACACTAGTTATCAATGAAGTCTGTTTGACATGCTTAGACAAGTATTTTAATGCTTCACTGTACCCATATACGACTTACTGCGTGTAATCAGACACATCAAGCACTTGATGCTGAACAGAGCATACCGACATAAGTGGGGTCACATCAATGAGTGCTTTTTGCTTTATTGCTGCATTTGGCCATACGTCGAATGGTACAAAAGTATCGTCAAGAAGCGATTGTTTGACAAAATTGTCCGTGCATGTTGGTGATGATTGTTTGGTGTTAATGACGTAATGGTAGTTTGACCAAAGTGAACCATGGGTAACGTGGTTTAGTTTGCACAAGGCATGGTCAAACACCCGCTAGGTGGATGCTCGAACTGCTAGGGCATCACTGCCGTCAACATCTCATGGTGTCCTGCATCTATCTTCAGTGTTGTTGCCAGTTTCAATATTTGCGTGCTGTCACATTTTTTTTTTTTATTCCCGCAGCTACGATGCAGACAGTGAGGGTGGTCCAGGTTTGTATGTGGGAGTGGAGCCAGCCACCCCGTCGCGTGCCTACTTTGAGGTGGAGCTCCTGGGCTTGGGCATAGCCGACCTGCTGCTGGGGTTCCTCTCGCCCCATGGCACCCTCACTCACCAGTGGGACTCTGCTTTGCCACTCGCTTGCCGGGTCAGCAAGGGCAGGTGAGATTGTCGCACATAGTGCATTCCTTGATGTGCTATTGAATGCCCTTTAATGTTATTGAATACCTTTGAACTCAACTGAATATGTGGCAATAGCTTCTCAGTGAGAGTGAAATGCAGAAAATTTTCTAACATGCCAAGATTTCGGGTTACACTAAAGAATCCCAGGCAATCAGATTGTTTTCAAAACCCTCTGTTGTGGCTTTCTTTGTGCCTCTTGATAAAGCTTTTCTTTACCACTTGTGAAATGGTTCAAAGTAGCCTTCAGGTTGCTGATTCCAGTGCGTGAATATGTGAACAGATGGTAACATCGTACCCATCACTTCCATGCATATGTTTGCATTTTGTTGGCTCCTGACATGCTATTTATTACCAGAGGATAATGTGCTGCTCAACAGCTCAGGCCAAGATGCCTCATTGTGTAAGACTTGCGCAGCGAGACGCTTTTTATGTAGTGGGTTGCAGAGGTAAAAGGCAAAGCATTATTTTTCGATGATTGTTGCAACCAGAGGCGCACACCTCATCTTTCTGTGCTGTTTTTGACTTGATTGAAAACAGTACAGTTTATTTGTTGTCCTTTTTCTGGTCACCAGCTAGAACAGTGCAAATTTAGCAATTCGTTATAACACTGCAAAGAGACAGAAAAAGTAGACATGACATAAGTGCACTTTACTTTTTCGTTGATGTCTTTTTTCACTTTTATAACAGCATGGCATGGCATGTTGGGTTTAATGTTCCAAAGCTGCAGTTCGTCTGTGGGAATGCCCTGGTGGGCTGTAGGCTAGTAATTTCAACCACGTGATGGTTCTTAACTTGTGCTGACATTGCAGAGCTTATAGGTTTGCTTTGCATTTCATCCCCTATTGAAATGTGGCTGCCGGGGCTAGGATTCGACCCTTTGTCCTCAGTCTCAGCAGTCAAAACGCCAAAGCCACTGAATAGGTACCAACTCGCCCTGTTGTTCTCTTTTGCTGACACTGAGTGGCCCTTTGCAGGCTGTCGGAATGCCAAAGCTACAAGCCTGGTGTGGCGTGCAGTCCTGGTGACCGGGTGGGCTGTGGTCTCTTCTTTGACCCCAAAGTGCGCTTCTGCAACTGGGGCACTGTGGTCACCTTCTTCGTCACGCACAATGGCAAAGAGGTCAGTCACTCCACCAATACAGCTGCGAAACTAGCGTACATCTCAGTTAAATACTGGTGACTTGTTTTTGCGGCAGTCTGTAGTGCAGTAGTTATTTAAAAGCAGATAATTGTAAATTGCTTTCCATGTTTTGCAACAGTGACAATATGTGCCACCTTCATCCAGCTGGCCGTACATGTCGTGGTGTCATGCCCATGTCTTCGTCTGTCCTGTGCACACTTTCAGTACTTCAGAAAACAGGGAAATTGGTATTCGTGAGTAGTAAATTAAAGGGATAAAATTTGTGCTTGAACATTTGTTTATGCAGAGCCATTTGTAATAAACATATACTTACAAACATAGAAACATAGACACGTAAACAAATTCATACGCCAACGTGTTTTTATTTCTTTATAGAAAAATTCAAGTGTATGTCATTGTTTTTATGAAAAGATTTGGCATGGCTACATTGGATGTAATAAATGTAGATGAAGGGCGAACCTTCGCTATATCATATGGTGCACATTGTGAGAAAAGAAAGTGCCAGGAGTCTGTAACCAAGTTTCTAGTTTAGTTCGTTTCTTTGCGTGGTTTTGAGCATTCATATTCACCGGTTTTTTTCCCCCTTTTTCGTGCTCTAAGAAGGTTGTGTACGACATATGGCTGCCTTGCAGGTAGGAAGGTCGACATCACTCGTGTCCGGGCGTCTTCACCCGGCCGTGGTGCTGAGGGATTCGGGACAGCAGGTGCGCCTCCTGGGTGAGGGCCGACCTTCGTGTGCTTCCGTAGAGGACGCCTTCATGTGCGTCGACTCGAACGAGGACGACTGGCTCCGTCTGCACGACGTGCACCTCAATGGGCCGGTAAGCATTGTGCCCATCCACTGCCACTTGCGTTGCTAATGAAAAGGTTAACCATTTGCCACTTCGCACGTCCACGAAGCAGTCTTCACCACTTTAAAGTGAAAAATCAACTACACTATTATTGAGTCTTGATCAACTAAGATCTTGGTTTCGTTTTCGAGTTTCACTTGTATTGTTTGTGTTTCATTTGAAGCTGATAGTACATGTGTGGTTTTTAGATGGTGGTCGATAAACTAGAGGAAATGAAAGAAAAAAAAAATAGGCTCCATGGAAGGCCACATACAGAAAGGGAAACTATGTGGAAAGATTTGGATAACATTTGGGTTACTGAACGCAATCTTAAAATGTGATGGGTCCCATGTGTGCCAGTGCCAGGTGAAGGTTGTCTGTTTCATACATCGGCCGGTTTTATTGAAGACTGAGTTATAATGTGTCCCCATGAGGCAGTGGCACATGGCACACACTTTAGTGATATATCTATGTGTAGTAAGAACTGTGTCTAAAATTGTGTAGGAAGATGGCTTCTCTGAGCAGCATTCTAAGTTGGCTTCTTTGTCTAAATCAGCTTCCTGCTGTCATTGGTAAGATAACCCCACCAAGTTTTTTGTTCTTTTTATATAGAACTGTTTGTAACATTAACTTAAATATGTACCATATTTACTCACTGAATGGACCCACGTTTTTTCCAGAAAAGTTGTCAATTTGGGGAGAGGGTTCACTTCACAAAGAAAGAAAGTTTAGGCAGATTTTATTTGTAGGAGCTGGAATTTCATATCATATGTCCACCTCTTCGTCCATCCGTCCGTCCATCGTCAATACAACCGCGCAGTTCACAAGTTGTGTCCTCGCGTCACCCGTGTTGGTGTCGGCGGTGTTTAGCATCATTCACGTGAAGAGGTGTTCTGCTTGCTGTGTCGCGGCACGTTCTGATGATTCGTGACTGTTGACGGTGTTGTCCAGTCACAGCGAGATAAAGTGAACATGCTGAACACTGGTCCTAAAGGTTAGGTGCATGTTTTTTATGCAAGGTTGAAACAAAAATAAATTCTCAACAACAAAAGTGGGGGGTGGGTTCATTATGCAACTGGGTTGATCACATAAGCAAATATCGTTATCTGCTGGTTACGTATTTAAGGGGGGACACTGGTCTTGAAAAAAAATTTTTTATTAATGAAGTCAGAGTTACGAAATCTTCGGGGCATATGTATTTTTGTGTGCCGATTCTAAATATGTCATTTAATTTCATGTAAAACAATTCCTTGAGCACTTATGCACTTTTTATGCTAGTATTTTGCGGAGAGTTTTGAAGAAAATTTGCTGCGGGAAACTCGCTGAAATGTATGCCATTGGGTTCTCTTGACACCAAGGTATACAATAAGGGTGAAATTGTCTTCCTGCCTATCATAGAACTTAAGTTATAGAGTTTTGAAGTTGTCGCTTCAGAAATGAGAAGGAAAGTGTGTACTCCCGTGTGTGAAGTTGCAGCTTCAGTACCCTATTACTAAAGTTCTATGAGAGCCAGGATGATAATTTTACCCTTACTGTATTCCTTGGTGTCAAGAGAACCCAGTGGCATACATTTCAGAGATTTTCCTGCAGCAAATTTTCTTCAAAACTCTCCGCAAAATGCTTTCATAAAAAGGGCATAAGTGCTCAAGGAATTGTTTTACATGAAATTAAATGACATATCTAGAATCAGCGCACAAAAATACATGCTCCCTGAAAATTTCATAACTGTGACTAAATTAATAAAATTTTCTTTTCAAGACCAGTGTCCCCCCTTAACTAAATATGCATTTTAAGACATTGTTGCAGGTTTCTGAAGACTTGGAGGCACAAAAAAGCTGTTGAGCCTACTACCCTACCATTGCGGAATTTTTTTGCCTGTATTTATGGGAACATTCAGACTTCAGAAGTATATTTGAATAAAACTTACCAACCAGACTTTTGCACAGATGTACAGAGGATGTACTGTATCAATAAAATAAAGTTAATGGAAGATGTCTTTCTGTGTGTAGCGAAGTAACGGTTATGAACAGGAGGCTACATTGGTACTGTCCATGTAGGTGCTGGAGTATGCGGGGCGTGGCACGAGCATGATTGATGTTGGCCTGGCCCAGACACGGGCTCCCCTCAGCACCGCCAACCACTACTACGAACTGGAGATCCTTGACCCTGGCGAGAAATGCTGCATCGCCATCGGACTTGCCCACAGGGTAGGGTATTGGTATTCCTTGTCTGTCCCTATGCTTGCATGTATTCTGAAAGCCTTAAAGGGCAACTGAAGTGGTTTTAGAATTCTATGAGTTTAAGGTTGCCGAATGTGCGAAATGTGCTGGTAAAGCCAGCGAAATCGTTTTGCTCTAGCATTTGAAGTGGTGGCGTAATGACCGAATAAAGTCGTCGTCGGTGTTCAGGCTTCTCTGAAGTGCACAGCGACGGGCAGAGGCCCCGATAATGACGTCACGTATGACGGCACTACGTTTCCAGCGAAGAAAGGGTTATTCCATGGAAGAAAACCGACGCTATCGAAGGTGAAGCTCACAATGCATTGTTTGGCGCCATCTGACGATGCACAGCAGCATGCAGGCGTAAGCAGCGGACATCTGAAGTTTCGGCGATAATGACGTCACTGCCGAGTTTCCTCGCACTCCTCCAGCGTAGTGAGGAGAAGCCTGAACATCGTCGCGGTTTCAATCGACGATTATGTCACCATTTTAAACGCTGGTGCAAAAATACTTTGCATGGTTCATCTAAAAGCTTGATAGATTCGAATTCTTGAATAACCTCGAATTATTAAAAAGCCGTTTCAGCTTCCCTTTAAGGAGACATGCTCCAGAACAACATTTTTTGTTAATATTTGTTCCAGGTGGGTTAAAATTTCACAGTTCAGACAGTTCTTTTTATATCTGTTGTCAGTTTTCACCTGCCTTGCTTGGTTCAGTTTCTTGCAAGTAATGAATTTCAAATGTCGGGATGTTTTTGTGCATCTATTTGTCGCCAGTATGTACACATGACAGCTCAGAGAAATATCTCATTTTGCTCACTATGACTGCATTATGCAGTGAGAGAAATGTTTGCCGTGTCTAAAATTTCTTATTTTTTCAAAAATTAATACTAGAATGGTTGTAGCAAATTTGACTCCCATTCCCCAGCATAAATTGCAATAAAAATGGTACAGCTGCATTCTGCCTAGAGTAAAGCATATCCGTACCAAATTTGATTGTGATGCGATGAGAGTAACTGCAATAATGTCGTACACAAGCCCTGAGGTTGCATAAAAAATGGTAAACCAGGAAAAATGTGTCTCAAGGGATTTAAAAAAAACAGTAGTGATGCAGCTTCTGGGGACATAAAGAACTCTAGTTTTGTATTTTTTTTTTTCGAGCTACGAAATTGTCAGAGGATGCTTCTGAAAGAAGAAGGTTTCCTTTACCTTTATGCAATACTGCAATGGCTGGAAGCAACGCTATTTATATTTGTTGCCGTTGTGAAAGTAGCTTAATTGCGGTTGTTGTTGAATAACTTGGCATGATAACATTGCATATTTTAGTAATTTTGCATCTATATTCAGCGCTGGTATTGCTGGACATAAAAGAGAAAGGCTTGCACGTAATAAAATAAGCAAAAACCAAAAATGCGATTTTTTGGCAAAAATTATCATTTTTTCACCTGTGTGTCCCCTTAAATGGTAGCTTCTCAGTTCACTGTGCATAGAGTGTGTAGTCTACTGAGTTGACAGAAGAGCAGCAAACTCGATCATTCAAAGTCCATTGAATGGCATTAGTGTGCACTTGTGAATGCAGTGTGCTTGTAAGTGTGTCATACACAATTTCAGGGTGACTCGGGGGCAGTAAGTTAGGGGCAGTTACTTCAAGAGAAATTTCAGGGGCATTAAGTTACTTAGCTTACAGCAGTGACTTGCATTTAGAAGGCAAAATTACACTGACCCCACTCTTGTGCCAAATGCACCAAACTGTGCCAAACCAGATAAGCTGTGCCATCGTGATAAATATTGCAAAATTGTGCCGAACTGCTACAGGACAGACTTTGAGCATATGTGTACCACTGATGTATCACACACTTTGAGCCAGTCGTAATTATAAGCGAAACGGTCCAAAGAAGTGCAGTAGTAAAATTTGGGTCACTTGGAGGTGAAAAAAATACTAATTGAAAAGGTAGGAAACTACCACAGGCCACTGCTGTGGAGTGGGCTGAGTGAGATGATTGCATATGAATGTTCCTTAATGTCAAGCGTGTGTGGATATTTTATAGAGCGTATCGCACACGAGCACCATGCATCTTGCACTGTGTGCCTTTCCAGAAAATTAAACCGTCTCTCTGCAGTACCTTTGAGTGAAAGCATCCAGCACAATCTGAGTTTCTGAAAAAAAGTTGGCTTAACGAATCCCTTGCCGAAGATTTGTTCTTATAAGCTGGGCGCTCACTGCAGCAGGGCGGACCTAACTGCTGATCACGTATTATCCACATGCAGGACTACCCCAGGCAGAGGCACCCCGGGTGGAACGGTGGGTCCATCGCCTATCATGCAGGTAAGCCGGAATTGAGAAAGACAGGGCGTCAGGGGGCCTGTTTCTACAAAGCAGTGCGTGAATTGAGGCCCAAATGTCGATATGCAGCATGGATTGATTTGCATCAAATGGCAGAGATCAAATTGCAGTATGGATCATCAAAAAAATAAAACGGGATAACAGTCACTGTCATACTTGGTTTGGTTCATCTAAAAACGGCGCACAGAAAAAACATGCAGAACACAGGGAGAACAGACAGGACAAGAGCGTTCCTGTGCGTTCTCCCTGTGTTTTGCGTGTTCTCCCTGTGTTTTGCGTGTGGTTTTCAGCTATCCTCAAAATCATTCACAGCAAATTGCAGAGCTTCTCAAAGCCACAGAACGCAGCTTGAACACTTTTGTGCGAGTAAATACAGATGTCTATGAGTTTTATTAAGGCGGAAACTTGGGCTAGTTGGAAAGCTTTTGGATTCATATTTGCTAGCGCTTAGTGAACACACGGGACAAGAACACAAATACACAGGACAGACGCTAGCGTCTGTCCTGTGTATTTGTGTTCTTGTCCCGTGTGTTCACTAAGCGCTAGCAAATATGAGTCTATGAGTTTGTATGCACTAACACAGTTCCTGCAAGCTGAGGGGAGCATGAGAATGCTTTTGCTCCTTTAGTGAGTGTGCCTGTTGCTGCTGTTGCAGATGATGGCAAGATCTTCGTTGGAAGCGGAGTGGGATCACGGTTTGGACCCAAGTGCCAGAAAGGTGACTCCCAGTTTCGGATGACTTTGTTGAAGTGCTGCTGAAGAACTGCCGCTGTTGTTTTCAGCGTGCATAGCTTCAAGAAAGTCCTGTGGTTTTTTGCTTGTCTGGTGTGTTTTGTGGCTTATCTGAGACAGACTGTTGAATGCCCAGAGCCATTGTAACAACAGGGTAACAACATCTCAAGCATTCGCGTTAAGGGAGGATGCTTAATTTGTAGTCAGGTTTGGTAATCATTGTAATATCTGGACATACCGTTTGTTTGTCTTCATAAGTAATTTTCAGAACTTGTTCCAGGTAGTCTGAAATCTAGCATGAGGTATTGCTTAATCATCTGTAACTGCACTGCTGGTGGGCTTTTTTTGTTTTTGCACAAGGAGATAACTTAGAATATTGCTGAGAACTTTGTGTTTGTGTAGGTAGCTAAGGTAAATATTCGGTGGAGGAAAAAATATGAAACCTTTGTCATCCTAGCCATATACAAAAGTAAACTAGTAGAAGTCAGTGCCATGCACTTGTGAGAAGTATGTGAGGCCTGGAAGTGCCACCACATATAGTGATATAAATGTGTTTTTTAAATGATTAACTGGAACCATGTCTGCAGCTCTTGTACGCAGTTGTATTGTGTAATGAAATGTGTGATTATTCAAGGTTTTCTCTGACTCTCTACCTATTTCAAACCACGCAGATGTTAAAACTTACTTTGCTATATCCAATAATGTGTCGAAGCTTGCACGTTCAGTGTCATTATTGCCTTGTATTATACTATAGGGCTGTTTGTTTTTGGGTTTTATTTCTTTACAGAATTTGGACAGTAAAAACTGGGAAAATGTCTTTTTTGTTCGAATTGGGGTACAAAGTGGGTTCTTCAGAAAAAAATTAAATCTTACGTTTATTCGCGTAGTGAACTTGCTCACATAATGAACCCCTCCTGCGCGCGCGCGTACACATATGCACGCACGCACGCGCACACACACACACACACACACAGAGAGAGAGAGAGACAGACGGAATCGAAAATGGTGAATCCCTCTTGCATCATGGCTAACACTCAAACATTCACATTACACACTCATAACCATCTGTAGCCTTAGTCGCTTATGCGCCAATAAACTCAACTCAACTCATAACCATCTGGTGAGCTTTTTTAACCTTGCCTAAAAACCACAAGCCCGACCTTCAGGGGCAGTGTTCAGCACGTCCGCTTTGTATTGCCGCGATTGGCCAGTGCCACCGCCTATCACAAAATCGTTGGATCACACTGTAGTACGGTAAACATCTGTTGAAGTGATTGATGCTAAACACTGACAACAGGAACGCACCTGACCATGTGCTTTTGCTGATGGATGGACAGTATGAAATTTTGGCTCGCAAAAAAATCCGTCAAAAATTTCTTCCCTCATGTACTGAACCCTCCCCCCAAATTGATATCAACTTTTGTGGTAAAAAAAATGGGTTCGTTACATGAGTAAATGCTGTAATTTGGGATTTTTCGGGTCCTTGTTTTGCAGCAAAGAGCAATTTACTGCAAGTTTTTGTTTTAGTACTGCACACAATATACCTTGTTCTTTGCTCAATATTTCACCGATAGCTTTGAAATGGCAGGTTGTGCTAGGTTGCACATGACCTAAAGATTAACTACATTTCACAGCCATCGTTTAGTTGATGAAACTGAAAACCAAAACAGCTTGAGAGAAGGAATTCAATTATAAATTAGTTAGCAGTTGTAGGCAAATACTTAGTGGTGATCCATGTACTTGATGCCTAATGCATCATTTGAAAGAAGATAAGGAAGTAAAATTAAATGGTACGGCAAAACAGCGCTGACAGACGGGACGGAAGAAGATGAGACAAACACATGCGCTGAACTAGCAACCAAAACCGTCCGTCAGCGCTGTTTTGCCGTACCATTCAGCATGAACCAACCAGCCCGACTCAGCCCTCTCCTTGAATTCATTTCTTGTACATCGGGCACTTTCCTTTCCGCCTATTGCCTCCGCTCACCTGTTGTATGTGTAAACCTTCTGACTACAGCAACGTGTCGGGCACGTCTCCTCACGTATTCGTTGAAGAGCGTGAAGCTCCTTTTCTCTGCCAGGAACAAGTTGGGAGGCCTGTGCAAGAGAGTGAATCAGGAAAATGGAAAGAAGGCATGTCAGAAGAAACACAGAAACAAATTTGTCAACTGTTGCTGTGGTGTGATCTACAAGGTTCCACTGTCATGTGGCCGATTTTACATCGGGGAGACCGGACGGTGCGTCAAAGATCGGCTACGCGAACACGCGAAAGACATAGAAAACATGTCACGCCGAAATAACATGGTCATTCATTTCGCAGATTGTGACAAATGTCAGGCGTTTTTAGACCAAACCACTATCATCGCCAAGTATAGAGATCACACCTCACGCCTGATATCGGAGGCCTTTCACATTCACACATTAGGCAACTCATGTGTAAGCCAACCATCGGTGGCTCTATTCCCACAGGAGATCGCTTTTCTTAATCATTGATGATATCCGGAATGTATGCCTTGTCATGTTTACACCGCAGTTTTTTCCCTTGTATGCTTTATATTGCACCCCTCTTTCGCAATAAACCATTTGGTTGTTAGTTCAGCGCATGCGCTGTCTCATCTTCTTCCGTCCCATCCGTCAGCGCTGTTTCGTCGTACCATTCAACATGAACCAACCAGCCTGACTCAGCCCTCTCCTTGAAGTAAAATTAGATGTCTGCAGACCTTTAACCTAATTTTTAAAAAATCGCTATAGTCCCTTAACCCAATCTTTTAAAAAATCACTTCAGGGCGTAAGAGTTGGGTAAAACCCGAAGGGCCCCACTTGTGTATCAGTTGAGGCATGGACCAACCAAAGTTTGCTTCTACTTTGTTTTATCTGATAATTGCTGTGTCAGTGGTTGTTATAGTGCCTGAAAGTGCAATGATTTGTATGCCCCACTGCAGGGGACATAATGGGCTGTGGCATCCTGTTTCCGCCCGAGTACGAAGATCCCGACGACTCCTTCAACAATGACAACCGGCCCTGGGCTCTGGTGGACGATGACGAGGAGTACGACTTTTGGCGGGACGACGCACCTCCCCTTGCTGGCACTTCGGTACAGGTGAGGGGGCAGAGCACCTGTCGGACAGCTGCCGCAGGAGTTTGAAGTCTCTCTTTTTTTTCGTTGAGGGCGAGAGAAAGCTGGCAAACACATTGAGAAAGGCAGTGTCTTAGTGACCAGTTAAACTTAAATTGAATTAATGGTAGTGTGCAGCAGGCTAGGAAAAGGAAAATGATAGGTGTAGTAACATTAAAGAGACCGGAAGAGAGTTCAGTGGGTCAGGAAACAAACATGAGTTGAGCACGTATCCAAAATGGGCCCGAGGGGGCCAGTCTGCCCCCCCCCCATCCCTCGAAATCTAGCTCTACCCCTCCCCCCATCAGTCCTTCTAGAAGTTTCTTGTTGACCATGCACCTCACCCCCCTTCTGGGGTGAATTCTCTTGAGCCCCTCCCAAACACAGTTTCTGGTTACGTTCCTGACATGAGTTAATGACATGCTAGTCGAAATCAAAAAGAAGAAATGGGCAGAGGTAGGGCATGAATGCAGAGGCAAGGTAACCAGTGGCTGTTAAGGGCAGTGGACTGGATTCCAACATAGAAGGTTGCCGGCAGAATGTAAGGTGGGTTGATGAAATTAGGAAGTTCTGGACAGCAGATGGTGTAGCTTTAATCGATATTTATTTATTTATTTATTTCATATACCCTCAGGGCCATTGGCATTAGAGAGGGGAGTGGTTACAGGTGAAAAAAAAATCGTAACAATACAATAAACAATATGGGGCTGTTATCAAAAAAGTTACAGATGTGTCTAATCATACAATGTTAGCTGAGGCGTTCTTGAAAAGCTGGTAATCTTTGATGGTTGCTGTTGGTGCGGGAAGGTGATTCCACTCTGCTGCTGTTCGAGGTAAAAATGACTGAAAGAAAGCGTTAGTTCTGCAAAATGGGACACCAACTTTGTAGGCATGATCTAATCTTGATGATAGGTGATGCGGGGAAGAGAGTAATTCACTGCGCAGGTGTGGATGATGAAAGATCTTATGGAATAGGCAGATACGAAACATTTTGCGACGTGAAGCTAAGGATGGCAGATTAAGGCTTGATTTCATTGAAGATATGCTAGCGGTCCTATTATAGTTGGAGAGAATGAAGCGGGCTGCGTTATGTTGGACCATTTCGAGTGAATGAATAAGGTTTTCATGATGAGGGTCCCAGATGGATGCGGCATATTCTAGTTTTGGACGTATTAATGTCTTGTACAATAGCAGTTTGAGGGATGAAGGAGCTCTGGCGATGTTGCGGCGGATATAACCCAGCATACGATTGGCGTTGTTAACTATGTATGTGATATGTAGAGACCAAGTGAGAGTGGAAGTGATGTGTACACCAAGGTACTTGTATGAGTGTACTTGTATATCAAGAGAAGAGGGCTTTTAAAGTGACATTGTTAAGGAGCTCGTGCCACAGAAAATCCAGCGTTGTTGGTGTCATCGGTGTCGTTGACTGTGAGCGAAAAACCCCTGAAAAATCCCCAGAGAAGCAGCCTAGGAGGCAGGTGGGCCACCTAGGTCATGGGGCATTGCGGTGTCATCACAATTTGCCCACCGAATAGTGATTGAACTGCCCACCGTGGCAGCTGGCAGTTAGATTAATGATTGGTCACTCGGGAACTGCAACCTCGGTCGCATAAGACCCACCGGTGGCAGCACCTGCCATCGCAGGGCACTGGCTTATTGCTTAACCGCTGCATCACTGCACCATGACTGGTATATGAGGACTCCCAGGGATCTGTGAATGTGAAGTAGAGAATGACTAATTCTGCATGTGTGGGGATCAACCCATCACGCTATCGCGTCATATCCTAAAGGTGGAGCTTCAGTGTCTCTTTCAATTTTATTTCTGCAGTAGATGTAGCCAGGTTACTTATGATGATGACTGTAGGCCCCGTCCAGGCTCATACAGGAGTGCGGATATTAACATTCACATACGCTTCAGAACATGACAAAGTGTAAAGGGCACAAACAGCTGTTGTACTCTAACCGTTGCAGGTGTTTTTCACTCTAAACGGCGTCAACGTTGGCCGTCGAGAGGTAGCCATGCCAAAGGGCGGTCTCTACCCGACGGTTGGCATGCTGAGCTGCAGGGAAAAGGTCAAGGTCGACCTTCACCCCCTCACCGGCTGAGGGTGTGCCGTTCTGACCGCTGCCGCTAGGAACACGAGTGTTGGCAGGACACGCTGCAGAGTATGTGTGCATCTGGTCCAGTGGCCTGGAGAATGCCTGATTAAAAGAGTTTGTTAAGTTATCCGGGGAATGGTTTGACAGCATGACGCGCTGCCACAAGATTGCTTCAGGACATGGAGACAACAAAAGAAGGGTGCTCGTTTTATGGTCTTGCGTCCTAAAGTGATCGCCACGTTGCGGCACTGTTGTTTTACTTTGAACATCTAGATCGTATTCAGTTATTATTTCCCAAGCTTCAGTTTATCTTATAACTTGTTGATTCTTTCGAAGCACTCAGCATTGAGGGAAAACCCAACACTGGCATGGCTGCAAGCAGATGGCCAAGTAATGTCACAATATGTGCAGGTCGATCAAAAGTTCCCAGGCCACAGAGTTTGCATTTTAGCAGTCCAGTCGGGCAGTTACGACACCCCCGAAGCTCAAAATATCTTTAGAAGGTAGAAGGAGCATCGTTCTAACCTCTGAGAAGCTTGATAGCTTTATTGGCATCCTAAGTGCCAGGATATAGCGATGAAAAGCACCCAAGCAGCACATAGCGTCGGCCCAATATTGTGAATGCGTTAGCAAAGACCGGTTCTACAAATGACCAGTCTCTGGCAACACATTTCCAATATTGGGACGATGCACTATGCTGCTAAGGCAGACTCTGTGGCCTGGGAACTTTTGACCGACCCTGTACCTGGTATTTTGAGGGATTGATAGCAAGAAAGGAGAAAGTCATTAGATGCATTTGAAGTGTTTCTGCCTGCATCAGAAAAAAAACCTGAAGTTAGTCATCATAAGGACTGGCAGAATGAAAAATTCAGGAGGTGATGGTTGTCTCTCCAAGCACCAGGTGCCACAGTCATATGACTGCTATTGAGCTCCAGAACTTGTTAGGCCCTGACAGAGGATGAGGTTTTTCCCTCCTAGGTGTTCCCTTCCCATGCTGCCTTTTGAGCTATTTGTTTTTATTATTGTTGTTGTTGTTGTTGGAAAGTGAGTATCATGGTGCTCTTGAAAGATTCATGCATAAGGAAGGAGAGCCTTGTCTCTTGAATGGTGACTTTGTGTTCCCTGTCATGCTTGGTGTGACTGTACTTTTGTTTAAACTGCTGTGCTATTTATGTTGACTGCGAGGTGAATCAGTGTTTTTTGTGTGGCGAATGAACTTCATCTTGCAAGAGACATGGCTGGTCTACTACTATGCATAGAGGCATCAAGTTTCTGGCTGGTTGAAGCTTGTTCACTGGTCTATCCATCTTAGCATTGTATGCATTAAGAGTTGCACAGAGTTTCTGAAAACTACCCAAGAAGGAAAAAAGATACTACTGTTTGCCCACTTTTCTTGAAGAGTGGTTTAGTCACCGTAGGAATGGAGGGAAGTGTGTACTTTAAGTTCCACTTGGCTAATGTTTAGCCATAAACATGGATTTGGCTGTGGGTTCACAGCCACATTGCAGTCAAGATTGACATGCATCTTTAATAGCGCTCCTGCAGTCGTGAAGTTTCTTAGATACTTTTGCGGGCTTCCGAATCCGGCAGAGACGATCTTTGCTCCCAGTGTACGCAGGTTAAATTCATCGTGTGTACCCCACTTATTTGACATATTTCATGCAAGTAAGTATGTTGTATATAAGGCCCATTTTGAAATCAGCTCTTTCTTTTTTTTAAGATTTTTCTCAAGAAAAAGTTGCAGCCAAATCCACATTTTCAGCCTAGCCAAGCCAAAGGCAGAGCTCACACTTTTCGTTGTTTGTTTGGTGTGTGAACAATAACAGTTAGTTCTCCTTCAAGCTAACTCTCTGAAACCCTGCAGCATGGATGACGTAGACAGAGAAACGTAGTCAGAGTCAGCAGAAAAATCATGCCGGGAAAATGTGATTTAGAAGTTTGCCGGGGCGGGCTTGCCGCACTTGGCTCAGCACAAGGTTGAGTGGAAATCTCTGGCTGTCGGGTGCAAACATTTACTGTGCATCAGGGCATGAATACAAGTACAGGCTGAGGTGTTGCCGAGCCAGTGTTCTAGGAGTACCCCTAGAGCGGTAATGGTACGTTGAAATGTCATGTCGATCGACAGGAGCAAGAGACATGAAGAGGGCCTATTCGGACTAGTTGGTGCATGTTGATGGAAACCGACTGAACAGCGCTAACAGGTCGGACGTACGAGAGAAACAGCACGTTTGTCTGTGTTGTTCTCTTGCGTCCTGTCTGCTAGCACGGTTCAGTCGGTTTCCATCAGCAAGACAAACACACAAGAAGAAAAGAAGTGGCAGACAGCCTCCGGTCGATGCCTGTCCACCTTTTCTGGTGCCGTCATCTTGTTTTGTCTGGTCCATCAGCTGGTACACCTTCGTAAGTCACTCACAGAGAGCTTGATCGTGCTGTGTGTGTACCGCATTTGCTCACAAATAAGCATACTGTTTTTGCCCCAAAACTTTTCAAAGCTTTGCGATGTGCATTCACAACTTAGCATAATATGTTAGCAAGAAGTTATATTTTGGCTGCCAAAATAGCAGGTGTGTTCTTTATGCGAGTGGTATATTGTAGTCTTCACAAGCAGGCATGTTGTTCCATTAGCAATGCATGCGTTTTCGTGTTCCATCCATGGGAGATTCCTCCCATGGAGGCAAAGTAAACGGCCAGACAGCAGTTGTCTATATAGAAGCATCGCTGCTTGCTCGCTAGGGTAGATTGTTGTGAATAGCTGATGGAGAAGGCATGACGTCATGTGATGGCATGGACTATACACTGATGTTATGACAGAGGCATGGGTCTGGCTCCTTTTCTCCTAAGAAAAGGCATTGCTGCTAAATTTAAGCCAGCCTCCAAGCTGCCTCATTTGAGTCGGGTGGCGTGGCAGGTTCATCAAAGAAGCAAGTCGGGCTAGTTGGTGCTTTTGATTAACCGGCCGCAACATGGTAACAAATGCTAAAAAACACAACATAAAACGAAAAGAAACCGATGGGACACAGGTTCATCACGCTCTGCGATGACCAGTGGTGCATGCAACCTTTGTTATGGAAAGCCTTCTGTTAATGTGGTATAGAAGCATGCCCCTGTTAGGCGCGCCGGCTTATTCTGTAGCCACCATGGAAATTACTTGCTGTGAATCAATTGCACTTTGGCTTGTTTGTTCTGTAGTTCAAACTCTTTTGTTCGCAAAACCTCTTCTGTCCAATATCGAGCCTCTTTATCAGTCGTTTTCTGAACGCAGATGACTACGCTGGTGATGTCAGTGTAGCCACTACAAGTTCACAAGGACAGAGGTCCATGCAAAAAATTTCACGAATGAGACGACTGAAACCCTGTTGCATTCATTTGGACCCACTGGAATTCACTGCATTTTTCTACCAAGAAAATTGTATCAAGGCTGGTGCCGCTCATAACCCTTGAATTATACCAACATATGCAGGCTAGTTACATGCTAGGAATCTTTTCTCAGAAGCTGTTATGCATGACATACCCATCCCAAGTCTTTTGGTCAGTTGAATTCAGTTTCAACTTCGTTGCCTGTCATAGGAGGAATCAGGAGTGAAAACTGTGAAACAGCTTGACTAATAGCTTTATGTTGGCGTGCTTGTCAAGAGCACATGAATCTGTGTACTTTAAGCTGCACCAGCTCTTATCACACTTAGCAGTGCTTTTATTGACACTTTCTTGAAGCTATTTTGACCTCTGTTGACTTCAGGGAAGAGTGCTGCCATATACCCGCGTCTCAGCAATGTTCCAGTTAATTAACGCCATTATTTTCATAGCTAATGTCACAATTCCATATCTAGTACCATTAAATTTCATAATGAGGGTACTGGCAGACTAGTTGAAAATGTTTACATGAAAGTAAAGTTCTTTTCAGAAATGCAAAACATTTTGCATTCTGACTTGTGCCAGCTTACCTAAAATCCACGTGAGAAGGGTACCTGACCGTGGCAAATGGTAGACGTAAGCGCATATGTGTCTGTGCTTCCTCAAGAAATGCGCTTTGCTGATGCAAGTGGTAAAGTAAACCAGGTGCAGAGCTTAACCCAGTCTGTATTGCTTTCTTACCTAGTTGCGTGTATTGCAAATATTTGCTTTTGGATTAAGCTTGATTTTCATTGATTACGGCAGCCTGAGAGGGAGTTTTCAGAAAATTGTATTACACCCTATTATGTGCCGAAAAGCTTGTTTTTCAACAAATGTTTTGTCGCTGGCTGCAGCTAAACTAACCTACCGTGTGGGAACTCTAAAACCAGTTTACAAAAGCCTTCACAACCAAATATATTAGTGTTCTATCTCCTGTTGTCCCTTCTTTAATCCTCTTTTACTCCTCCACACGAAAAACTGGATGCCTATCCATTGCTCTTAGGTGAAAGTGGTCTTGACCTGTATTTTTAGGTTTTTTAAACGAAGCAAATGTTTTAAAGTATAGATTGAAAAAATGTTTTTAAGTAAACAAACAAACAAACAGACTTCTAACCTTGTGTTTGTCGCATGGCGGCATCAGTCACTTATGTGGCATAAAACCCAACACAGCACAGCACGCCTTTCCATTTTTCAGTAAAAAATAACGCCCGATTCTTGCCCCCTGAGTGCTGAAAAATGTAATACCTGGAAATGAAGGACCATATGCATATACAACAATCCTTGAGCATTTAACAGTCAATGTGTATCGCTTGAAGCCTTGCTGTACAGTGCTGTTCCTCGTAAACGGGGAGCACTCAGTCTGCATTCACACAACTAGTTGTATGAATGCGATCTTCTGCTGGTCTGTCAGTTTTTTTTGTATTGTTTGTGTAAGAGTCAGCCTTGCGGCATTTGCCTAGGCTCCATGTAAAAGCAAAAAAGCATTTTCTTGTACAGGTAAACTCATATAAATTAGACGTTTCCTGCCATATTGCACCAAGCCTCAGGAGTTGCTGATTGCAGGCAATTCTCTGCAGACATGTGCTGCCAGTTGTAGTGCTGTTCTTGTGCATGAGCAATCATGCCCCACCAGGTGCTGCCATTCTTGTACCGTCTGGGTGTAGATGCTGTCTGGGTGTATCAAGGAGTCTACTGTACTCATCAACAGCTTTTCTTGGCAATTTAGTGAAGTCTACTGGGGGAGAGCATTCATAATAATGTCAGTCTGCCAGATATTTGTGCTTCTGCGCAGCGGTGTGTCGGGCACATTGCTTTCCCCACGATGCCCTTTACTACGGCGTCTCTCGTAGCTTGAGTCGCTTTGGGACGTTAAACTCCGCAAACCAACCAACTTGTGTGCGTTGCTGTAGCAGCTGGCGCCATCTATTGAAGCTTCTTGTAACTAGATGTGCCTAGCAAATTTGTTGTAATCAAAAGAACTGCTTTTTCCTTGACTTCCAATATTGAAAGTTGTTATTTGTGTTAGAAATATACCTTAAATATGAATATTTGTAGTATACTATGTTTTAAAGAAGAAACTAGCCAGTCTATATTCCACTGCATAGTAAGAGAGGGCGTTTTGGCTGCATGGTTTCCGTTCCATTGCCAGAAAAAGTCGTGGAGTATATATTTTTGATAGTGGCTTGTTCCTAGAGCTAGGGAAAGCATGTTCAGGGTCTTTTGATGGCATTCTATTGACCACAGAACTTACCCTAAAGTTTCGTATAAGGACCGACCAAGCATGAGAGGCACTGTTATGAATAAAAGACCAACAAATTGCCGTCCTGCTAGTTTCCATCGTGATGGAACTTCCAGAAAAAAATTTTTTGGTCAGCATTCACAAACCAATCGCAGATAGAAAAGAACCAAGTGCAGAAACTTGCAACCTGAGCCATGTGAGCCGACTGCTGTGCGAGACGTAGCAGGGCTGTCTTGTGCATAGCATGAGACACATTTTGAGCATCCCATGTTAACCCTGAAATACCCAGCACACCATGCATGGTGCAGCCTGTACTAACGTTAATTTTTGCCTTAGAGCTTAAGATAATACTGTATAATCTCATGTAAGGGCCACACCCCATTTTGAATTAGATAATTGAGAAAAAAATACGGTTACACATTTTTTCTTAATTCATGTATGGGTCACATCTTCAAAATTCACTCAGATTTAAAAAAAAGAAGTGCGGCCCTTACACAAGTTTATAAAGTATGCTTCACAGCATGATGTATATGTTTTGTGTCTAGCAGGCAATTGCGGAAAGACCGTGGTGTATCTTAGCTTTGCTCAAGCACCACTGCATTCCATTTCGGTCAAACCACCCAGCTGGCCAGGAGGACAGGAATATCGGAAGCTATGGATTGGTTTCATATTTGACCTGCCTTGTGTATTCAAATTGTGAAATCGAATTCACATTGACATCCCCAAAATGGCAGCACCTTGTGGGACACTTCCCTCGCATTTCTTTGTTTAGGGAAGTTTAGGGAAAACGCTTTGCAGAAACCGTGTGTGCCTTCCGTAGCCTAGCAGTGTGCTTCATTGTATTTGCCACTTGTTGCAACTTCTGCATCATTCTTTTTTCGCATTGAATATTTTCACGTATCGCTTGACCACTCCTACAGCGTAGGTCATTGCAGTGCTCATGCCTTGTCAACTGTTTGTATGTTGAGTGTGTGTGAAAACTATTTTGACTGCGAATGAATGACAGTCTTGCATCTTTCCCAGTTCCAAGTGGTGAACTGTTGAAAGGGCGCAGCTTCAGATGCATGGTGATTGCAATATGGGACATTTTGGCACAGTGACCTGTGTGATGGCTACCCTTCTTACCGCTGTCTAGGAGATTGACAAGGTTGCGAAGGAATACAAGGCAACGCAAAACATTGGGAGCGTCGGGGTTATCTATGTTTCACAAGTGTGTTCCTGCGGTTGGCAATATTTAAGAGTGTCTTTTTCTGCTCAGTGCTTGCTGGGCTTCATGTCTTGTGAGTGGTAGAAGCTTTATGCAGTCCAGACGAATCCGTAGGTGAATAAGCTGCTGCAGACGACACCTGCTGTGCCAATGGGACCCCGCGTAGCAGCCGGGTTGCATTATGTACTTAGGTTTTTGTTACTGTTTTTAGTGCGTTTCCTCACTTGGAGTGTTCCCTCCTTTGGTTGTGTCCGCCACCTTGAAAGTTGTGAGAGCAGGCAAAAGCTTTTGTCATTGAGAAAAGGTTCTTATTTTTTTAAAGACTTTCGAGAAAAAGAAACTGTTTTAAACGAGTGCGGAATGTGATAAGAATAGCGTTTCCACAGTGTGCTGTATATTACCATAACATCACTCTGTGGAAATGTGAGCACCAAAGTTATTTCTTGGGCCGCCTTGTCGTGTCCAACCTGTACAGCAGCAGATGCTATGTGAGAGCACGAATCATCTGTGTGACGGCCATTAAGTGCAGATTACTTTGCATCTGAACTGTTTTGCAGGCCAAGCTCTCATGTTGCATAATCTCAGGTACCGTCTCATCCACTAGATGCCTGCCATATTGGTCTAAGCATGGCTTGCTTTCCTGTTGTGGCCGTCCTGCCACAAGTTGCCAGCGGGCACCAAGAGATGGCACTGATCGCCGTCGATGCCAATGCAGTTCAAAGCTTCAAAATTAGTGGCCTAGGGATAAGAACAGACATAACCATCGCTCAGAAGAAGAACCTGGAAAATGCAAAGTGAAAGCTGTATTTTGCTTTAGATTACTCATTGGTCCTCAACATTCTAGTTGCAAGTGTCTGCCATAGAAGAGGCTAGCAGCCTGTCATTAGCCAGTGTGGCAGGTATTTAGGAAAGCAAGCATTGCTTCAACATGAGATAATGCTTAACTTTGGAATTTGTTTTGCAAGTCTTGGCCGGAGCTTGGAGGTGCTGTCGACCGGCGCGGCGGCTAAGGTTATACAAGCACCACCACATTGTTTGGCAGTTAACGCTGCTAGTTCTAGGTGTATGCCACATTTTTTTGCCATATTTTCCTAATAAAGACAGCCCACTTGCGATTGTTACTGCGTGTTGCTCTTTACCTTCATGGTTTAGTTCTGATTGCGCATTGTTTGAGTGCATAGAGACTTGCATTGTGCGCAATCGTTGTGCAATGCATTTACTAGCAAAGCATGCCGTGTTCCTTTGCTAGCCATGTTGACTTGGATTGAAGTACAGTCGATACAGGATATACTGAAATCGAAGAGGATAGCAAAATAGAACCCCTTTATAGTAAAGTCATTTGGATCAGCAAAAATCTTTACTACTGTATCAGGTTCTGTGTGGTATCAGTTGGTGATATGGCATGGCTCTGAGGGTGCTGTCCGGCTACTTATTGACTACAGTGTTGGCTTATAAAAGAAACAGCCTTCCATCCTGTTTTTATCGACTCTTTATGTGATAATCATTTCATTTCAATTATCACATTTTATGTTATCATATTTTTGATTATGTCTATGTCTTGTGGAAGTACTGTATTTGCATGAAAACAGGTGGCTACGAATATAATGCCGGTTTGATTTCATGTAAAAACCAAAGCTTTGCATGAATACGGCGTCGTCTTCCACAGCCTCAGCGTCATTTAAGAGGCAATAGTTAAAGGTGCACTGAAGAGGAATCTGAACTCGTAATAAGGGAGTAATTACTCATTGGCATCCACCCAAGCGCAGCCATACGGCTACAAAGGAAAGCTATACAGCTTTCTCAGAAACTTCGTAGTTAAAGAAAAATTCGTCCTGGTCCGGGGTTCGAACCCGGAACCACCGCCACACCGGAGCAGTCGCTCTACCAATTGAGCTAACCGGGACGGCAAGCTTATGGTAGGGCGAGAGCGAATTGATCAGTAACTCGAAGTGGGAAGAGTGTTGGTCAAATGTTTAGGGGAATCCCCCAAGGTGGAGTAATTTTCTAATAAGGGAGTAATTACTCATTGGCATCCACCCAAGCGCAGCCATACGGCTACAAAGGAAAGCTATACAGCTTTCTCAGAAACTTCGTAGTTAAAGAAAAATTCGTCCTGGTCCGGGGTTCGAACCCGGAACCACCGCCACCGGAACCACCGCCACCACCGGAACCACCAGAAAATTACTCCACCTTGGGGGATTCCCCTAAACATTTGACCAATCTGAACTCGTCTTTTTGCCACGGGAACTCAATCTGCACGTTCCGAGCATTCTTAGAAACTTCGATTTATTGCCCTGTGTGGCTGATTTTCCTAATTAAATCTAATTAACATCCGGCTCCCGCCTTTTTTTTTTTTAATTCTCCCTCGTACGGTGGGCGGAGTCGACGAACGCGCAGTTTACTATAGCAGTTTCTTGTAGTAAAATCTTTGCTATGAACGGGAAAGAAAAATGCAGTCGTCTATCGAAGGAGAAATGGGACTGCAGTTTCACTCTACTATATCCGAGTTTACTACAGCGGGGTTCTACTGTATAGTTCTTTACTACTGGAAAATGGCATTAACTGGCAGCTCACTGCTTGCTAGGCGGAGCTTGCTTTGCATCGAATTTGCCGCGGACAATGCTTTGTAACTAGCCACCACCCATCATAACAGGCCTAGTCCTATTACCGGTACACTACAAGTAGAAGGATCTTGCATTAAACTTAACATACAGTTGGTTTGAGCAATGCCTTTGGCAGCGAAGTGTTCCAGGTGAGGGCCGCTCCTAGGGTCCACGCAGCAAGGATGGCATCACCAACATGATAGCGGTGCCGTGTGAAAAACGAGTACGAGATACCAAGGGCTACCCTCGAGCACCTCGTATCCAATGTGACCCTCAACGGAAGTTTGATAAATACAAACAGTAGTGCTATGATTTTGCATGAAATTTTCAAGGGGATGTTCTGTTTCGATATAAGCAATAATTCAATATACCTGGTATTAAATGTAATCCGTTTCCTAGTGTAAGTGACAAATAAAGGCATCTTTAATAAGGTCTGTGGGAAGCCACAACTTTACTGCCACTGGCCCAGCTTTCACTGGTCAATGCTCCGATAAGTCGGCCAGTACGCAAGTCTGTTTTTTTTTGTTTCGAGATAAAGAGGGCCTGGCATACCACCTACCAGCCTCTTAGCATGACTGAGACGCAGTACGATGTAACACATAAATCACTAGACATTTTATTCGTAATACATAAACCATTTCTCTTCCCCAGTGAAGTGTCTGCATGATCCATTACCTATATACATATCTGTACAGCACACATGCACACAGAATCTGCCAGAGAGAGAAAGAAAAAAAAAAAAGGCCAATACTAGAAATAAAGGAAGCAAGAGTACGAGAAGGAGGAGAGCTTCGCGTGTTGCTTCTAGTAGTGCGCGTCTGTCAATGACTCCCACCACTAGCAGCAGCAGCGCGGTATCTCACCACATACACTTCATTGCAAAAAATCTTCCGGCGATGCAAAACGAAACAATTTGGAATGTCGCGTATTTACAGCTGTCCTCGGTAGAAAAAAAAGAGAACAGGCCTTCCAGGTCAATGGTCTCTCTCGCGACAGAGAGAGAGAGAGAGAGGGGTAAGGAGGAAAGGACTATGCCAGAGGGCAGCTTGGCAACCACCGCGCTTGACCGTTCAGTCTTTGTCATTGCCGTAGCTGCTGCTGCGAATCCTTTCCGATGGCGCCCCAAGTGCCGCGGTAAGAAGATGGGAGCGGTGGGGAGAGGGCGACCGGAGATGTACACAGGGACTGTTTCCGACGAGCGCGGGGCTACTTGGCTGAGTCTCCCGCGGCTTGGTCTGCGTGTGCATTGGATGCCTGTTGCTGTTGTTGGATGGGCTTGCGGGTCTTCTCCCCTTTCCTCCAGAGCACGATTTCCTGAGAGATGGAACAAATGCGCGGATTGTGGTCGAAAGGCGTAACTTAATTCGCCTGCCTCCGTGAGCTCCACATATGAAAATTTAGTTTATTCCAAATGTGTAAGTGCTACATAAGTGTTCAAGTACTGACTGTTGCATCAATAACGGAGGCAGAAATAACTGTGTGCTGTAATGATACGGGGTTTTGGCCAATGTCTAATTACTCAACAGTGCTTCCTCTTCGTTCACGGTAACCACGCATGAATTGTTCATTACTGATGACTACCGCTGCAGCTGTGCACTACTTGACAATGCATTTTATGCAATATAACCAAGTTTTGCAAAGGCATGCGGCTAGTTCACACAAAAAAAGAAAAAAAAGTGAATGCATAAGCATGGTATTGAAAGCAAATGACTCCTGGGCCTTAAAACTGGTTTTTAAAAAATATCAAAATGCAACACTGTCTGCAAGTAGGCTTCACTTGTGCTGCACAATTTCAACAGGCAAACAGGATTTTATAAAAAGGTGAAAACGTGTCTGGAAAGGCAGCAGGTACTTAGCCATTTTACTGACTGACTGCACATTCCAGCTAGCGCTATACAAGGTATATAAAATATTCAATATCAAGGTAAAGCTTGAAGGCAGGCAAGCTGCTACATTAGAAAATGGAAAGCAGTTATACCTGTATATATTAGCAATGCAATGGTCAATATGTTGCAAGCCTGCGAGAGTGTGGCAACTTTTGTTAAGGTGTGTACCTGACAGTACTAGTCTGCAGTTGAAAGGTGTTTTCAGGGCTCCTGGCACAACCATACATGACACTACACGGCCACCGCGATGTTGAGATTTAAATTTTCCTCGATGCGTCGTGTGCGCACTGTACGAGATAGCCCACTCACCTGCTGCTTGAAGTAGCGACGCTCTTCTTCGTCGACCAGAACCAGGTTGAGATAATAGCGGACCGAGAACTTCTTGTTGATGTCCTTCATGGTGGGCGTCAGGTCGTAGCCCGCAAGGAACAGACGGATTGGTATGGACTCTCCTGCACAATGCATTAGTTAACAGTTGTGGGTTAATGGTTAAAAAGGGTTTTACGAGCCAAAGGAACACAACAGAAATTGTGCTTTTGCCACGGTGGAATTCACGAAAGTAGGCACGGTATCTGATCACTGGCAAATATTAGGGATATTCTCGAATATCAATTTCTCAAATGGAATATGAACTGAATATCAAACATAATTGATTCGCATTCGACATTTCAAATATTTTCACAGTTCTAATTATGTACTATAACTCCATACACCAGCGTGCTAAACTTTTAAGGCGCGCATTTAGGGCATGCCTTTAATGCCTCATCGTTGTAAGCAGGAGTTGTCGACAGAAATGTCACGCTTTTCATTTGGTTGAAATCGCCGTGACGGCACAGTACGCGAATTTCAAACGGGACCAATTGTACTTTGGATAGTAACCATGCAACCAATAAAAGGGATGGTATAGTGATGCTCCAAATAAGTGGGACTCAGTTTAGTTAATTAGTTAATTACCTTTATAGTCAGACCAGACAAATAAATAAAACCGAGTACGAAATTGGTCGAATTGGGGAATCGAACGAGGCTCTCTGGAGTGTGAGACGAGCACGCTAACCACTCCGCCATGCCAGTTCAATGGTTTGGAATGAACTAAGGCGGGGTGTCTTCGTTCACTGCCATCTTCCTGCCTTCCCTTACAGGGAGGTTCAGGTGTCCACCAAGATATGTGGACACCAAGATATGCCAGACAGATACATTTCCTTTCCTCAAAAACCAGGCTGGCCTTCTGTGGACTCCTGGCAGCCTCCCAAGATGCTGTCACATTCCACCCTTAGCGAAGTTTAACATCTGAACCACACATCAGTGACACAAGCAGCAACACCGCACTTAAGGCTTTCGCCTCACCGCACTTTAGGTCAACAAAGTGCCCCCACCCCTAAATTTTTTTCCAGCATTTCTTCAGAAATACTGAATTCATGGGCATTTAGCAAGTTGGATGCACTACAGAAAAAGTTTAAATTCACCAGCCCAGTAGGAAAGTTCAGGAAGCAAAACTGCTTTTTGCCATACGGTATGAAATGTTTACCACGCTAAAATGAAGCAAGGTTTTTGGAACAACTTCACCTAATCTGAGCAGTTCTCATCAGACTTTTCATTTTTATCAGATGGCAAACAAAACAGCTGCTGTATGCAATGAAGTGCTCAGTGGTTATCGGCACTCTCATCAGCACACTCCCCATCTCACCTACAATGAAAATAAAACCCCCACCACAGTTAACAATGCTCTGTGAAATTTCTTGAATATCTTAGCTTCATGAGGCCAGTTTGTACCGACCTCTTTAGCGTTATCAGCCAGTTGACACAATATGCACTGCACTGATAAAAATGATTAGCATCTCAAAGTCTGCGGACCAACCTCCTTGAATACTTTTATTTTTGGATTTTTGGTGTCAGTCCACGAGCAAAATATGTGCACTTGTCAGCGTTTATCACTTATCAGTGCTCTGATAAGGCATATGTGCCAAGACAAAACAAAGCCAAGACAAAACTAGAGCGGACAGCTCCACACACTATCATTTGAAAATCAAACGATACACCCACCTCGCACGGGTGCGCCGTCCATGATTTCATACTTGGCGATGGTCTCATTCTCGTTGAAGATGTTTGGTCCCGAGCCAGTGGTCTCGCGCTTGATGATGGCAATCTCCATGTGTTTGATCTTGATGCGAACCAACAGGAAATAAATCTTCCCCACAATCACGTCCTTGAGGTGATACCTGCAGGAGTAATATTCAGTGGAGTTATCTTCTTTGAAAATCAAACGTCACCTGCGGAAAACAAGAAACTCGCTACTCATAATACTCCCTGTTTTGCCAATACTGCAATCCCCACCCCTTATGAGTGTATGCATCAACGCTACCATTTAAGCATTTAAAATGGCAGTATAAATAGGTTTTAATGACCACCGAATATCCAGATAGATGCTGATTCATTTTCTCACCGGTGTTTGTCGCACATATTACATCACCGCATAGGTTGTATTAATCTCTAGCCTGTACTGTGTGTTCATGTGTTCCTTATATTTTATGTCTTATGTTGTACTGTTCACAGGAGGATTCCCTGCAAATGTATTTCAAAGTCAACTTCTGTCAACTTCAGACAGGAGATGAGGCCCTGTCAGGCTTCATCATCTTCCTCTTTCATTTGAAAGAAAAGTGAACTGAAGTGAAGTGCACTAACTTGGACTTGTTGTACTCGAACTCAATGTGTAGGCAATCCTCGATGCCCACTTCCATCTTGATTGAGGAGTTGATTTCGGGATAAGATGAAAGCGTGTGGACCACCATGTCAAGCTCCTTCACCAGATCGGTCAGGCGACGCACGATGGTCACTCTCAGGAAATACCTGGGCAAAACAAGGAGTGAAATGCAACTTAGCGTAGCTGACCTCTGAATGTTGTGTGCCAAGTAAAGGATGGACCTTTTCTCACAAAACAAAATGTTAACCAAGGTGTCAAAGAGAGTAATACAAAATTTATACGATTTCAGCAGCGCGAACACGGTTAGGAAAGACAGAAGGCGGACAGGCTGTCTTTTCCTAACCGTGTTCGCGCTGCTGAAATCGTATGGATTCCCACCGACTAGCCCGCCAGATAGTGTTAATACAAAATTTGCAGGCGATGACGTAATGTGACATGTCTCAGCGTCGCCCGTCGAGGGGATCATAAGTTTAGGGGGTGGGGGGGGGGCTATGCATGTGTGCTGGAATCATGGCCATGAGCAAGAGGTTTAACGGATGGCATTAACTGTCCATAGGCCATATTATCCACTGGTTATCATCCACATAAAAGAATGCAGTCACTGGGGCCCAGAAATCTAGGCATTAAAAAAAGAATAAAAAAAAAGAAATAGGTCAGTGTTTAGGCCCTAAAAAATATGCACTTAAAAATCAAAAAAGGGGTTACTGAGTAATACTTCTATCATTCGCAGCAGATTGGAACAGTAATAAGAACAAAAGTTCACTAATGTCAGCACCTTGATACTGCTACAATAAAACAACAGTACACAATTAATTATGTCAGTTTGGAACAGACAGCTCTCATGCTCTTTGCTACACGACACAACAGATGGCTTTGTGCCCACCCGACTGGTCACATGACTTTGCTTGAGATATCAGGGACATCGGGCTATAACAGATGGAAGATGTACACAGTTATGCAACTAATGCCCACCTTAACCTGACGTTGGAGCCAGTGTACGATTCGTAGGGCTTCTCCACATTGACAAATTCAAAACTGTAACTCGCATTCTGGACAAGCTCCCCAGGCCGTGCAAGTTCCTTGACCAACGATGCGAACTCGTGGTGGTTACCACGATCATAGTAAAGCTCTGAAACACAAAATCAGTGAAGGCCACATTGAAGGGTATTACATCAAGTGCATTTGAGGTCAGAAACATTAAATATACACAAACCTGGAAACGGCACCTCTCCGGTAAATGTAAAATGTAATTCATGAAACTAAGAAAGCGGTGCAAACCACCGCTGAAACAAGCTAGCTTGTTTATAGCATCCCCATCACAAGCTGTCCGAACAGTGACATTTGGATATGTACATGAAAGTATGCTTGTGTTCAATAAAGTGACTTAAGCTATGTAAACATCTTCATGTTAGCATGAAAATAAATTCATTCCTTGTTGTCAAGGCGCAACTTTGAAGCACTGGGAACGGTACAAGCGAAACATTGTCTGCACTGTTAAAGTGTCACAACTAAGAATCCTGATTTTCCACATTAGTTAAGAGTAATTCTGTAATGTCCATACAGTTAAACTGTGGGATTAAAGTGCAGAACTTTAAGCATTTCATCATTACTGACACAGAAACAAAAAAATGACAGTTTTACCAAGAAAAATACACTATAATTAGTAAATTAGGCTCATTTCTGGGCAACTAAAAGCAACAAAACTGCATACATACTGGTACACGTAGAATAAACCAATAGTGAAACTCTAAATCACTGCATCACCTGCCAATGCAACAGTATGCCTGTTTGTATTTCAGGTTGCTTAGCTTTGACAGTTTTTTTACTCATTTTACAGCAAGCCTTCTATATCTCGGGCAGCTGATTACCTTGACACAATGCTTTGAGAAATATGTAGGTAAATGTGGCTTATGCAAAAAGGCTATCGTATTCTATTCTGAGCTGAAAAGAAAAGTGACAATTTTACAGCCCGTATCGCATGTAATATACAGGACATTATGGAGTTGACCTTGTAATGCGCTAAAAAATGACACCTACTAACTAAGTAGTGCATACAGTCCGCCAAGTGGCACTGAAACGTCGCATTTTCGGAAAAAGAAACAACTCGCCTATCTGTCCGATGAACTCTATTTTGATGCCCTGGTGCTCGAGCTTGGAGCCCGGCTTTTTGAGCGTGATGTTCACTTTCCCCGAGACGGACTCTCCATCGTAGTAGAGCAGGTGTTTTTCTTTCTTCCCGTCTTCCGTCTTGATCTCTGCCATTTTGCGATTCTCTGTGCCATTGAGGATTATGTCGATGTCGGCACTCTGTCCGAGCCCAAAGAACGCCTGCGAAAAGAACACGCCGGATCCAAAGGTGCGGCTACGCAAAGCGACAGCTTCGCCAGTGATAAGATAACTCTAATGCGAGGAATTTCATTTGCGACATTCGCTCCCAGTGAATGATACCGCGGCAACATGGGAGCGCATGCGATCGGAATTTTTCTCTAGCAGGGCTAAAGAATGACTACGAATAATAACTTAACGGGTACACCCGCCACGCCTTTAGTTTAAACGCGACAAAGTGGAGACCGAAGTGGAGGCAACGAATGCACTCCGTCACTCCCGAAATTCTTCCTGTACCGTTCACTCTAGCTCCTGCGTCCTGTTCTTCGAAGCGTCAGCGCAAGTCAGGGGATTCCCGACTAGCTGTCACTGAGAAGACACTGCGCTGTCTGTATGAGACAAGCAAACAATACTCGGCCGAAGCCTGTACATGCTGCCGGTGTAACACGAGAAGTTATGCACATCGCGTCGCCTTTACATTCTTAGCACGCTGGGCTCCGCTCGTCGACTCAGCGTCTCTCATTACATGTCGTCTGCAGCACTCGCGACTGCAAAACTTTTCAGCGCCTGCGAAACGGTCAAATCGCGACGACAAGGACGTTGTAACCCTGTTGACGGACACATAAAGGCAAACGCTTCATCCACGTCTCGACAAGTGCTGACCGCCAGCGCGTCACGGGACAATCAACGCTAGAACAGCCTCGGGTCCGTGCGAGACTGCGATCGCACGGACGAGGTCGGCCGCTCCGTGCCGACACGCGTAGATGGGAAATCTAGTCAAGAAATCGCTGCCTTAGCGCACACCGGCAGGGTTTCGGTATTTCGTTAGCCACGGTCGCAAAGATTACGAGCGGTGGTCAGAACAGTGGGCGTCGCTACCGGCTGCACAACGGTACTTTCGACAAGACGAAGGGGGGTTGCGAACCCAGAACGCGCAATACCGGGTGCCAGACTCTTCGGAGACTTAATTTAGTCATCCAGCATTGCTCGTACGCGACCGATGATGAGTACAGGTCCATCAAGAGCAAAAATAAGGAAGGCTACGAACCATTTGCACGGCTTTTGTGACACCAACACTTCACACCGCTTCACACGCACCTCGATCAGTCATGCACACTTTCTCCCTTTCCCAAGATGGCTGATCACTAGCATAAATAAAATGTTAAATTATGCAACTTAAACGTAAAACATAAATTATATTTTTTGAAAATAAATTATTATACCAGTCAATTGCGCAGGAAACTTTCACACTGTGCTTTGACTGACTACTAGCGCCATTGCAGCTTCAACTTGATCCGGCTGTGCAGGGCTTTTAGAACACCGGACTGCCGGCGAATTGATCACGTTAGTACACAAAGTTTTCAATATCTTTGTGTTTGCATACGGTTCGTTTCTCATAATTCTTAAATTGCAAGATGATAACTTCCTACTTGATAAGCCATTTCATGTTAAAACAGTTTTGTCTGTCGGGAGTGCTGCACGTGCCATGTGCCTCTTTAGTTATGTCGTTAGAATTGCCGGCGGTAACATTTCGTGAAACGTCAATTTGTTTCACGTGTTTCTCATTGCATTTATATCTTTTGCAGTATCATGATGGACATACGTCCGAACAACACAATCTACATCAACAACCTTAATGAGAAGGTCAAGAAAGATGGTGAGTGGCAATTGTTTGAACAGCGCTGACGGGCGGTGCGTAACTGTGAAGCGATTCTTTTTCCTCGCAGAGCTGAAGAAGTCGCTCTACGCCATATTCTCACAGTTCGGCCAGATTCTGGACATCATAGCCCTCAAGACTCTTAAGATGAGGGGCCAGGCGTTCGTCGCCTTTAAGGACATCAACAGTGCCACCAACGCTCTGAGGTCGATGCAGGGATTCCCATTCTACGATAAGCCCATGGTGAGAGCGGGTTTTGAGTGGAGGATATTTTAGCCGAATCATTCATGTGGAAGCGACTCTTATCACGTACTGAATTTGCCGCAGTACTTGTTTACATGTCGTGTTTCTGTGCCCAAAGCTGGCTACTACAGATTCCCAAATTGAATTCTGCCCCATAACGCGCACTTTTTGCGTTCATCAAATAAATGACCCTGTAGTAAATAAATCAGAAGTCAGCCATCGTGTTTACTCTTTGTTCAAATGGTTGACAAACACACGCATATTACTTTTACGAGAAAAATCGGAAGACTGCATTTTCATTTTTTGATGCTGAGAGAAGAGCTACAGTTGAATACCATGTTGTAGCACATTGGACCATTTTTTAAATTTTTAATTATAATGGAGGTGTTCTAAGTACTTTGTCTGCAGTGAATGCACCCGAACCAGTAGATCACTCTCTCTGAATAAATAGTGGCAGTGTTGCATACATTAGCTGCACAGTGTGGTGCTCATTGTTAGGGACATTGTTTTTAAGCCATGCAGTGTACTTGGTATTCATTCTGCTCTAGTGATGCATAATTTCTGTGGTTTAGGTAGGGATGTGCGGATTGCACTTTTTCAAAACCTAATCGAATACGAATAGCGTTGCTGAAAACCAGATTTAATACAAATCAGATAGTGACAGAACTGAATCAGATGTGGATTGAATGTATTTATTAATATTTCATAATTTTGCGAACATTCATAGAAAGCGGATATTCATGTGAAACGGCAGAGCTATGCTGCGATATGGCGCTATAAGTTGTGGAGTTCTAGCTGTAGCTGTCAAAAGATGCAGTACCATTTAGCACTAGATGGAATGCAACATGAATTCGGTGTCTAAACTGTGACCATCATCGTATGTATAACAAAAGTACCTTTTGCTGCCAATGATGACAGGGAATAATCTAGTCCTACCCCTCAGTAGGTGATAGGGCAAAAGCTATGTATGAGCCATTGCTTCCGAGCAAGCATCTGAGCAGTATTTCCTGATTCTGTCTGAGCCACTCAGTGCCACCCAATTATGGAACCCGCCGCGGTGGCTACGGTGCTCGGCTGCTGACCCGAAAGACACGGGTTCGATCCTGGCCGCGGCGGCTGAATTTCGATGAAGGCGAAGTTCTAGAGGCCCGTGTACTGTGCGATGTCAGCGCACGTTAAAGAACCCCAGGTGGTCGAAAATTCCGGAGCCCTTCACTACGGCGTCTCTCATAGCCTGAGTCGCTTTGGGACGTTAAACCCCAATAAACTATAAACCAATTATGGAGGCTGTGTAAAAGTACTATAAACACTGTGACTGTGCTGAGCCCTCCATTACATGCAGACTGATTGCGACACCATGCTGTTAGGTGTCAGAGTAGGCCATGATTTTGAAACAGTCGTTTTAGAACACTGTGGCGTGGGTTTTTCGAGCTTCTTGCTGATTATTTAGAAATTATTTGAAAACTTAAGGACATTCGATTTGTTTCAAATAATTTTGAACACTCACTATTTGGTTTGTTCAGCGAGTCAAATACAAAATCCAAGTGTATTTGATTCACTATTTGACAATTTTTATTATTTACGCACCCTTAGCTTTTTGAAAAATTAATAATGCTGAGCATTTACTTTCCCTGCTGCAAGGAATGACTGCAAATACACCAATACCATTGAAAACGTTTATGTAGCTACATCTAGAAAATGTGAAGTGGTTTGCTGTGGCTACAGCTAACTCCAGCAAAGTAGTTACACGAAGCAGGATGCACAGTTCACGTTGTGTGGAAAAACATGTCTTCATTTACGGTATTCATCTGCATAATGTTTGGTTTACGTTTGGTTTGGTTTGGTTTATGGGGCTTAACATCCCAAAGTGACTCAGACTGTGAGAGACTGCCATAGTGGAGGGCTCCAGATAGTATCGACCACCAGGTGTTCTTCAATGTGCACTGAAATTGCACAGTACGCCAGCCTCTAGTATTTCGCCTCCATCGAAATGCGACCGCCACGGCCGGTATCGAAGCCGCATCTTTCGGGTCAGTGGCCAGGCACCATAACCACTGAACCACCGTGGTGGCTCATGTACTTGTCATCTGCATAACGAATGCACTTGCATTAGCAGATCAGCTACATTCGAAGTTAGTAACAATTAATTGTCCTCAGTGTAAGTTTTATTCTGCATAGTAAACACAGTCTCCAAATTAACACCCAAATTTTTCTGACAAAAATATGTTCGTTATGTGGTACACAGTTACATGCAAGAGACGCTATTGTCATAGAGTTTCTTACTATTACCTAGAGGGAAAGCTGGCGGCCCGTCTATGGGAGTTTGCATGGCGACCCCTCGAGACCACTTCAGCCACCATGGGCGCTCAAAGCATCATGGGGCGGTGAGCTACTTGTTGCGGAACTGCAACTTCTGGCCAAAAAATAATCAAGAAATAAAGCTGTTTGATAACTACAAACGTCCTAACATTGAAAATCTTGTCTAATTATTGCAACAAACGAGCAGAAAAGCATTTAAGTGCAAAGTTTGCCCAAAATTAAAGACGACTCGCTCTCCTATTGGCCTAGTAATGAACACTATAAAAACTAATATTTCGTACTTAACAGGCGCACTTTTAAAAGTAAATATGTTTTCAAAAAAGATGTTGTTGCGTAAATACTATAAGAGGTTTTTTAATGGCATTTCGGAAAAGTGAAACCTTTTATTGGCGTCGTGTGTCGTCGCGTTTTCACTACTATGGGTTTTGCCCACTGCGTTCGCGCGAAAGTCGTCTGCGCACACACGAAAAGCGTTTTCGGAATGCAACCTCTTAGTAGTGCCACTCTGTGTTCCCGAAAAATTGCGACTGCCCCGCAACAAGTAGCTCACCGCCCCATGATGCTTTGGGCGTCCATGGTGGCTGAAGTGCAGCGCCGCCAGCTTTCCCACTAGGTAATAGTAAGAAACTCTATGGCTATTGTAGTGCGAAGATGTACAGCTGTTTCTGTGCTGCCCTCATGTGTGGTCTTTCCGTGCACAGCGCATCCAGTACGCCAAGACAGAGTCGGACGCAGTGGCCAAGCTCAAGGGCACATTCGTGGAGAACTCCCGAAAGCGCACCCCTGCTGAGGGTGAGGCAGCACCCAAGAAGAGCAAGAAGAAGAAGGCCCAGCCGCAGCCACAGCCGCAGCCTGCGATGATGATGATGGGAGGTGGCATGCCCATGGCAGCGGCAACGGGAGCACTACCTGAGCAGCCGCCAAACCAGATTCTCTTCCTGACCAACCTGCCGGAGGAGACGAACGAGATGATGCTCTCCATGCTGTTCAACCAGTGAGTTTTGTTTTAAGGCGAAAGCCTTTAACCCTTTGAGGGTCGAATTATTTTGAAGAAAACTTTCCCAGGTGGTCAAATTACTTTATTGCGGATCTTGAATCTACAAAATGTATATAATCGAGAATAAATAGTAAAAAAAAAATTAGGAACAGTACTTTGGTGACAGCATCACTCACAACTGGAAAATGTTCAATAGAATAGAATAGCAACAGTGATAAGCAAGCTAAGAGCAGCACCAGTAAAGATAGAAATCAACTTTCGCCGCCTCTGCAAAACAGTGCCCACAAAGAGAAAACACGTTTCGCGTGACTTCGTTGCGATCCCGCAGCGGAATCGAAACCGCGTAGGCGCGTTGCCACAGAGGGCGAGAATACCTCGCGAGCAACGGTGATAAGCAAGCTAAGAGCAGCGCCAATAAAGATAGAAATCAACTTCGGCAGCCCCTGCAATATAGTGCTGACAAAAAGAAAACTCAAATTTCGCGCGACTCCGTTGCGTCACAAACTACAAAAGGGGTGTTGCCGCAGTCTATGCCGCCGCGCTAAAGCTAGGCATAAGTTCTGCTTATCTCCGTAAGAAGGCAGCACAAAATTCCAACACTTCTTGTAAGTCCTAAGATGTGGCAGCACCCCCCAGTGAGCACGCATTGTTCTTTTGGCGCAAAATTTCAAACGGAAGATCGAAACCGTACCCGTACGGCAAAGACCTTGCGGGACAGAAAACCGCCGCCGTACATATACGGCAAAAACCTTCAAAGGGTTAATGGCTGCTGTCATCCGTTAACAAAGCATGTCACACACGTTTAACTCGGGAACTAAAAAAGATGAAAGAAAACCAATGGTTGCTTCAAGTAGAGGAGGAAAAAATGGTCTAGAAGCCAAGTTTAATGACTGTAGGTTAATTAGTTAATTGTAGGCAAAAATGGCGCAGTTGCGTCGAAATAGCGCGGATGTCAATATAGCTACGGGAACGGTTTGACATCACGTCTACCGAAAGTAGTTACGGCACAGTGAAAATTGTCGCAGAATGGTCGGAAAAACGACGAAATTATGTCTAATTAGATGGAGAAATGTGTAATTAAGCGTAATTAACACTTAAATCCCCGAAAGATGTACAATTTGGGTATAAGTATAGCCACAGGAACAGTGTGACGTCACATCCACCGAAAGTAGTTACGGCACAGTGTCCTTGGCTTTTGCCTCTCAACACTTTACTTTACCAAAGTGTCCACGCAATTTTTTTCTTTCTCAGCCTCGTTCGTGTGGCACATTGGGGTTTCCAGTTGGAATTAGGGGGGCCAAGAACATGTAAAGAAAACTGGATAATTGCTGTTCTAGAATCACATCATGGTGCCTAAATGAACAGTTATGGCAGATCATAGCCTGTGTGAGAAGGATGAGGCCTCAAGTGGGAGGTATTCAGGCAGGGGAGTTGTCATTAGATTAGCAAAATAGCTGACAGCATAGCAAGAAGAATCAACAAACCTACAGGCCATTATCTATCTAAGAATTTAAGAATATTTAGAGTTCATTTAACAAACACAACCAAGAAGTCTTGCCTTGCTGCACCACTAATTGTATATAATGCCCTTTTCTGTCCACAACTCCGCTACTGTATACTGCTTTGGGGAAATACCACCAAGTGAAACATCAATAAACTTTCCTTAATACAAAAAAGGGTCATCCGCATTATTGAAAACACATCATTTTTAGAACACACAGGACCCCTTTTTCTCAAACATTGCATTCTAAAAGTGGAAGATATGTACTCTTATAACCTGTTAAAGGTGCACTGAAGAGGAATCTGAACTTGTCTTTTTGCCGCGGGAACTCGATCTACACGTTCCTAGCATTCTTAGAAACTGCGACTTATTGCCCTGTGTGGCAAATTTCCCTAATTAAATCGAATTAACGTCCGGCTCCCGCTCTTTTTTTTGAATTCTGCCTCCTACGATGGGCGGAGTCGACCAACGCGTGGAGTGCCTTTCACCCAGTCCCGTGGCCGCTTGCCGCTCTGCCATCGGCGGAGTAATACGTAGTAGTCCGTAGTAGCAAATAGTCCGCGCGTATTTTTATTTCTGCGGGCTTATTTTGCGGCTATATTATCTGCGAATGAAACTATTTATTCATGGAAAGCTAAAAAACAAAATAAATCGAAAGCAAAGCCTCCACGGAGCTGGCTGAAAGGAACTTCACGCGTTGGTCGACTCCGCCCATCGTACGAGGCAGAATTAAAAAAAAAAGGGCGGTAGCCGGACGTTAATTCGATTTAATTAGGGAAATCGGCCATACAGGGCAATAAGTTGCAGTTTCTAAGAATGCTAGGAACGTCTAGATCGAGTTCCCGCGGCAAAAAGACAAGTTCAGAATCCTCTTCAGTGCACCTTTAAGTAAGTACAAGAATGCAATACAAGGAAAAGCTGAGACATTTCTGACCTTAGCTAGACTACAAAAAACAACAAATACCTATTCATTTCGCTATCAGTCACCATGGCTCATTCCATTTTCCCGTACAATGTACGGAAAACAACGACTAAAACACGCCATACCGCATGGGCTCAATGAACTAAATGAAAAACAGACATTCTGCAAATGTCGCACAAGGGAATCTTGTTTCAAGTGTCTATTTTTTTCATTGTTTCTGCACGTGACAATTGACTGCTGTTTTATCAATTTTTGTAAAACTATGTGCTGTGCAAGTGCTTGCTGTCTGGGTGGCGGGAGCTTTGTCAAGCTGCAACTAAGCAGCTTTTTCTTCCGTCACCTTTTTGCTCAAGCAAAATAAAGAAACTTCTTCTTCTTCTTCTAGTTTACTTGCGCACTGGCACTGACGCGAGCATGGCAGAGCACTGAAGCTCCTATGTGCACTCTTTCCCAGGTTCCCTGGCTTCAAGGAAGTTCGGTTAGTTCCTGGTCGACACGACATCGCTTTCGTGGAGTTTGAAAACGAGATCCAGTCATCAGCCGCCAAGGAAGCACTGCAGGGCTTCAAGATCACACCAACGCACGCCATGAAAATAACATTTGCCAAAAAGTAGCCCGTGCTGCTTTCTGGACACTGTGCCCACACTTTCTTTTTTTTTTTCCTCCACTGGCAAAGTTTCGTTATTTTGTCTCATGTGCACATCATGGGTTTTTTGTGAGCTGGCAGTAATAAACTGCTTCATCATCACATTTGTGAGAAAGTGCAAGTGATCTGTATTCTTGTAAGGAAGCTGCAAGAGCAAGCATGCCTAATTTTCAAAGTTCTTATTATGTTAAAACAGGGCGGCTTTTTGTGTAAGGGGCCACTGACATACGTCTGGTAAAAAAAATGATGGTTGATTTGCATAGTTAGGCCAAATGCAAATTTGGTGCGCTACCAATTCTGTTTTCACTTCAGTTCTGGCGTTTAGATTCAGTGGTCACAATGGCTTCAGGATAGCCATATTGGTCATTCTCTTCTTTCTTTCCCTTATATTCATAGTTCCCTGGGAGTCCTCATGCGCCACTGCCTTTCTATGGTAGGTGCTGACAACGTTAGGACGTTGGTTGGGTTGCGACCTAGGTTGCTATCCTGGAGCAGCCTCTGTTGTGGAACAGTCACAAAGTAGGCTTCAGTCAAACATATACACAGTGTTAAATGTGGGGAATGGCCACTATTAGGTCTAGCGCACTAAAAATTTCATTGTAGTACTGCTTCATTCATGACGCGTAGGCTAAATAACTTTCTTTCACAGAATTTTTCTCTGCATACTTTTGAATAGCAGAGTCATTCTTGTCGCAGTCACGCAGTTTTGCTCTGCTTCTTTTGTCTAAACCCTCCTAACCCCCCCCCCCTCCCATCATCAGAAAAAGCCACAGGTGCACATGCGCGAACTGGTGGCGCGTATTGGTTTTAAGGAAAGGAAAGGACCCCTGTCTCTCTCATATCTAGATGGGTACCTTGAACAGCGCTGTAAGGGCCTTAAGGAAAACGAAATGAAATGAAAATTGATTTTAAGGAAGAGGAATGTACGCCACAGTACATGTCTCTAAAGCAACCTTCTAAGACAGTACTGTATTCACTACACCGCTCCTCCTCCGCCTTGCCCCAGCTTGAAATGGGTACAGTTGGGGATAAGAGTTAATGGAGAATACCTAAGTAATTCGCGATTCCCTGATGACATTGCCTTGCTAAGTCACTAGGACATGAACTGCAAAGCATGATCAATGAATTAGACAGCCAGAGCAGAACGGTGGGGCTAAAAATTAACATGCAGAAAACCAAAGTAATGTTCAACAGCCTAGCAAGGGAACTGCAGTTCGCAATTGGTAGCCAGGTGCTGGAAGTAGTAAGAGAATGTCTATTTAGGGCAGGTAGTGACAGCTGATCCAGATCATGAGAGGGAAATAACTAGAATAAGAATGGGGTGGAGCGCATATGTCAGGTTATCTCAGATCATGAATGGCAGTTTACCAATATCCCTCAAGAGAAAAGTATACAACAGGTGCATCTTACCGGTACTCACCTATGGGGCAGAAACGTGGAGGCTAACAAAGAGGGTTCAGCTTAAGTTAAGGACAACGCAGCGAGCTATGGAAAGAAAAATGATAGGTGTAACGTTAAGAGAACGTAAGCGGGCGGAGTGGGAGAGAGAACAAATGCGCGTTAATGATATCCTAGTTGAAATCAAGAGGAAGAGGTGGGCTCGGGCAGGGCATGTAATGCGAAGGCAAGATAACCGCTGGTCCTTAAAGGGACAGTGAGGAGAGCTCTATTAATATTTTTTTAAAAGCAAAATCCGATAGTTCGGCATTTCATGGCTTTGTTGCCACTTGGCTGGCAGCGAAAGATGCATTTATTTCTAAGAAATTTGGATTCGAAGTTGAAAAAGTTTTCCCCACCGCTCTGATTCAAACTTGGGATTCTCCAATGACGACACAGGACTAAGTGACGTGAAACATGACATAACGCAGACTCCGTGATCTCTGGCGGCCAACAGAGCGGCCTAGCAGCAGCCGAAAATAAAGCTACCGCCGGCCGCACGTTGAAGGCATCTATCGGCTATTGCGGCCGTCGCTTCGTTTACGTTTGCACCGGCTTTTTGTCAGCGTGACGTTGGATCTCGTTCTCGAAGTCGTCAATGAAGTTATCGCAAATAGACACCTTTAGCATACCGTGTACCTTGCTACCGTTAGCGGAATACCGGGAGCCCGCCTACCGCCGCTGAGCAGGCGCTGATTGGTCTCGATGCTGCAGGCGCGCGCGTAGCTGCCGGTACGTGGCGCCATCTGGCGACGTCAAGGAGATTTTCGCATGCATTGGCTGCGCCTCAGTGATTCGTGTATCCTAGTGTTGCTAGAGCCAATGGTTCTAGCAACTGTTTTGTCCTATGACGTCATCACGCTTGTACTTGCGAGTTTGGCCTGTGGCGGCGATACCTGTATTTTGGTTCTTGCTCTTTTCTACGGTACAAGATCTTTGTTGTCAGTATGAGTGGCGTTTTTGTAATCAGGAGCTGGTATTCTGTCGATACAAGCTAACTTCAATTTCTCCTCAGTGTTAAGGGTAACGGAGTGGATTACAAGAGAAGGCAAGCTTAGCAGGGGGCGGCAGAAAATTAAGTGGGCGGATGAAATTAAGAAATTTGCGGGAATAAGGTGGCCGCGGCTGGCGAAGGACAGGGTTAATTGGAGACACATGGGAGAGGCCTTTGCCCTGCAGTTGGCGTAGTCTGGCTGATGATGATGATGAACCTTAGCTAAGCCACAGCCAATTTTTTTTTCAGAAAATCGTGTTCAAAGTTTTGGGAAATTTTCCACTCGCATTCTAGCGCTTTAAAACTGAACATACTGATAAACGCACACGTGTAAAGGCCGCACCCCGTTTTCCCGAAAAAAAGATTCCTGTAAGGGCCACACAAAAAATTTCTCACGACCAGGCAGCAGGATGCGGTACCCACCACCGCACAAATCTTTAAACAAAGAAGAGGCTGTCACATGGAGACAACTGCAAACGGGGTCATATCCAAATCTAAACACACTAAGTAAAATTCACCCCACACTTTACGCACACAATTGTCCGTGGTGCCATGAAAAACCTACACTGTATCACATCACATGGGCATGTCAGAAAGTCGACATCGTCCCAGTTATACAAAACCCCAGTGTGGAGCAATGGGAGGGTCTGCTCTCCAGCGACTGCCGCGATGACCAGATCGGTTTGATACGGCGAGCTCAGCTGACGGCAGCATCCAGCGGAGCCCTGGAATAGGGGCAACCGACCGTTGCGGATGGACTCATCTGACCACATAAAAAAAAAAGCACTTGTGCTAGAGCCAAATAAAGTTATCCTATCCTATCCTATCCTATCACGACCAGGCGGGAATAGCCTTCAGAATGCACGCGCCGTGGCCTCTGCGATCAACTCCGGCTGAGAGTAACGGAGCGCTTAATCTTGGAGGCCGCGCACAGGAGCTTCCAGGCGCTACCCAAGGATGGCGCCAGCAACCTTTGGCGCTTGTTTATGGCCTCCAAGATTAAGCGTTGTGCGTCCGGGTAATCTCGAAGGCTATGCCTTTTCAAAACGGGTTGTCTCTTGCACATGCAGATGGCGCCACCTTTCCACGTAGGTTGGGATTTAAAGAGACTATGCAACGAATTAAAAGTCGCTTGTAAATGTTTTCAGTGCTTAGAAATGATGCTAAGAAACATTCACACCAAGTATGAGTCTTCGGAGCTGAGCCAGCAATTTATTATGAGTTTTTAAAAACCATGTTTTTTTAAATTTAGCGGGCCGATTGGTGTTTTCGTAGTGACCGATTTTGAAACTAAAATCAGGAAAATAGACGTCACTAGTCCGGTGACGTCGGCAGGCCACCACACGCTGTCATTCGCTGGAGCCACGACGTCACGAGCACACTTCCGTAGCCGTGAAAAGCATCTGCTCGTGCTGCCGCGCGAGCCAGGGCACTGCCTTCGCGCATGTTTTCAATTTACCTATGCCGCCTCTTTCTGTCGGGGGTTCGGAAGCCACTCGCAGTGCCTTTGTCGCATTGACAAGCAAAGAAATCCGACACGCGCCGCAATCCATGAAGGCGAAGAGAGACACTGCTGTTGGGGTGCTGGGTGCAACAACCGGAAGTCGCAAACCGAACGTCAGCGAATGACGTAATCATGGGCGGGGCCCAGTCCCAGAGCTGCTTTCTTTATTTTTTTCTGGTGCTCCGCGTGTATGAGTAGAGGGGGGAGAGGAGGAGCGTAATTTTCAATCGTCTATAACTCCGTTGTTATTGATGCTAGCTCAAGAATTCTTGCGCTTGGGTGACGAGTGATGGATTGCCTATCTTTACGTAATGTCAATTAATTTACTGCATAGTCCCTTTAAGGCAGAGCGTGGTTGCAAACAACGAACACTGCGTCACGTGTGTCCATCACGAAAATTCCTCAGCGATCACGAAGGCCCGGCTACAACGATGTTGACATGGCTCTATGGTACAAGCACAGATGTAGTCGCACTGCACCTATGTTGTGACTTCTGGTTGGGTGTGGTTTGTTTTATTTTTTTTCTCGTTTTTTTATTTTTCCATTTACTTTGGCTAGGACGCAGGTTTAGTTCCATATAGTTAATATTTTAGTTCCCGCCTGCTACAAAGGGCAATGCCACACTATCATCATCATCGTGAACTTTTTTTCTCCGCCGCGAGCCCTCCTCTAGTTCACGTTACCCGCGAGCTCCCGCTATTTATCTCGGCATCCGTATCACCAGCGCCAACTTTTTGTGGCTGTCAAAGGCACGGCAGTTTCTAATCTAGTACACTATAGTTACTAGATTACCAGGTAACCTAGAAACGTTGGTTGTGGTAGCGTCAGTAGCGTGTTAGCAGTACTAGTTCGCCGTAGTTTTGGCTTTAGTGTGCTGCCGAGCGTTGCAATTTTAGCACGACGGGCAAGCACCTTAATACCTACACGGCTGGGAGTTTGCTCTCGAACACAGCAAGCGTGTGGCGGGCCAGAAATACGACGTAGCCGAGAAGGGCGGCAGCGACTGCGGCGTGCCTAAATTTTCGTATGTGACTCCAAGCGCCCAGGTTTTCGTGGGCCGAGGCCTGGAAGGTTCTGGCTGGAGATGAAGCTTTCCAAACGCGTGTTAAGTGAGCATCCCTGAAAGCTGTGCGCGAAATTCGGCATGCGCGGCTCTTCCACGCGATGTCGTTCACGTGCTGTGGGCAGCTGTGGGCAAGGGCGTCCGCAGAACTTTTTCCAGGGGGGTGCACCCGATGTCTGGGGATGAGGGAGGCGGTAGGTTTGTAGTTGTTTTCTGGTAGGGCATAAATAATATCCGTAATTCCAAGGGGGGGCAACCGCCCCCCCTTGCCCCCCCTTCCGGACGCCCATGGCTGTGGGTCCGCAGCAGCTGCGACGGCAGCAACACTAGTGAGGACTAGTAGTCATTTCAGCTAAAACTTTGTTAAAATAATCTTGGGTTGTAGAATGTACGTGCGTGTTTCTTTTTTTCACTTGAGATTGGGAGGAGGGGGGGGGGGGGTGTCGTCGGCTTGCAATCGTGTAAATACAGCATTGATCACAATGCCAAGTTCGGTGTGCGCCTAATATGCGAGTGCGCCTATTATGCGAGTAAATGCGGTGTTATTGATCAGAGGCGGTCAGGAGCCCGCTCATTACCATGTAGTGCATGCTGCAACTGTGCATTTTGTAGAAAATGCACTGTGTCAGAAAGAGTGCTAAGCAGACGTCACTTTCCGCGGTTGTCCAGGGCAGGCTGTTCTTTGCTTACCGGATGCCTTATTGATACTGCCTGTGGCGGTTACTTGGGCGAAGCAAAAATTCTACCATGGCGGAGCATGTGCCCGTAACCCCTAAAACTTTAAGTTCTCAAATTTTGGCTGCATGGCTTGAACTCTGAACCTGTGTTGCGTAAAAACTTTTTATTCCCCTGCGCCTGAAGGTAGCGATAGGTGCGACGCTGCCTGGCCACTGCCTGTGGCTGTGTCTCCGCGATGGCTATTGCCTGGCTGACATCAGAGCTCCTTGATCATACCCTTTTGCAAAACTCTGTTCGAAACTTTGCTTTTCCCTGTTGTCACTTTGTGGGGGTTGGTAAATGGGTTCTCCACCCATGAGCTGCAAATGAGAACTTCATTGCAGAAATTACGAAACATATATTGCTTGTAATGAATTTATCTAGTGTGTTAGTGCATTTACCAACCATCTCGGATTTTTCAAGTTGAACGCAGTGCACCTTCCAGCCCACAGGATTAATGAAAGTCTGCTAACGCTAGAATTTTGGCCCAATCCGACCGCCGGATTTCAATAGGGCCAACCCCGCCGTCATCGCTTCAAAACTCCCGCCATCGTGAGGGGAGAGGGATATGCTTTGGGCATTTGACGAGAGATGGCGCCGTTGTCTCAAACGTTTTAAAAGTCCTTTTGGGTGCTTTAAACCGCCGATGGACACCTCGGATTCTCCTTAGCCAAAGCGACGAATGAAGTACACCTGGTACCTCTTCTAAAGGTAATTTGTAAAGGTAAAAGTAACTTGTCGGAAAGGCATTGGGGCGTATACTTGTATGCAGGCAGGCCTTCTGGTCGCTAGCTGCGTACAAGCGATGACACACCCGACACTGTTCATTAGAAATTGTAGACCAACATTTATAAAGCAGCCGCGTCTGACAGCGTGCAGGCATATTCGAACTTTCGCGCCCCTAGTTCCTTCGCGCAGCTTCGCAGGCTGGGATCCACGTTCTTCGGCCCTTGCTCCAACTTCACAATCCAGCAGAATACGAAAAGGCGGGGGCTATAGAATGGCGGTAAAAACAAGAAATGGAGGCAACGCTATAACAGCGACGTGAGGAAAAAGTTTTTTCTTCCTCCATGACATCAACATTACTGTCACGTGACTAGACCGAGTCGTCTTGCCTAAAAGAACATGTGACCGCACGGCGCCGAGATCAACGTTTATAGATATACTTATATCTATAAACGTTGGCCGAGATTGCAATGTTCATTGACTTGGGGGATGGCGTACAAAAATAAGATCTTAGGATTCGTATTTGTGAGATATATTAAGTTACAAAGCGTAATTGCACGCGCCCGTCAGCTTTGTGCTCTTTGGTTGTCTTAAGTATTGAATAAAAGAAGGGCCTACTCGAACACTGACGATATTTGTAGTGCGCGCCAAGGCGATATCTTGGGGAGGCTAGGATCACTGGGATGCAAACAGTCGAGGGATGTAAACAGTCGAGGGCGGGAGAGCGTACGCGAGACGTGTTGGCATGGTGTCGGCAACCGCTCGCCCTTTTTTTCGGAGCATCAGATATCAACAGTGCTTCCGGTTAATGCGCCTGGCGCGTCTTGTTGTTGCTCAGCTTCTCGTTTGCAAGCCAGGCCGATTGGCTCGCTGCCAGTTTCTGCTGTTCATGCGTGCGGTGTGTGTAGTACGTGCACTTCAGCCTTGTGCTCCGTTCGAGACGGCCGCCGCACTCTCCAAAGCGCGGTAAGTGTAGTACATTCCACCGTACCTTCGTGGAGACAGGTTGCGCTTCTGGAGCATACGTAGAAGTTTGATTTCATTCGTGCGTTATCAACCGAAAACGGGTATTATGGGACTAACAGCGACACTTAGTTCTCACAACGAACTGTTTTAGTCCGCGGGTAGCGGAAATGTGGGTCGTGATCCCCTCTCGTGAGATGTGAATAATGGTTGGCCGTTTGAAGGAATGGAGGTAATTGTGTCAACGCAGTTATTCGCAGAGGACTATCCCTGTGACACTTTTTGGTTCTTAATGGCTTTGAGCGAATGACCTCGCTGAGTGTTTTTTTTTTTGGCCTGCAAGGTTTTACGATTAGTGCGAAGGCAAAAAGGAATAGGAGGGGGGGGGGGGGGGGGGTGATCTGCGTCAGGATCTGCTGCAGTTGAAAGAAAGCGCGGCTCCCGTTTTTCATCTCAATTCACACGACGTTATCAAGCTTGTTATATGCGTCTTTGCTTGTTGGGATCTTTCTCCCAAATTCGAACACATGAGATTGTCATCGTTCCTCCACACGCATTTTGCCAATGCGAGAGCGCAATTATCGCCACAGAAACGGAAGCCGCGCTTTCTTTCAACTGCCGCCCGAACCCACTGGCGCTTATCTTGGAACCCAGCACAACGCGAAGCTCAGTCTTGGGCAGCACGAAAGGCGCGAAGCGAATGATGCTCTTTACAAAGCACGGATGAGAGCGCTGTAATCGCGGCGCATTCGGGCGCACGGAGCGCGCTGTCACGTGGTATTTTTTAAACTCCGCGGGCTTTCGTTTTTCCCGAATAAAGACGGCCACGGAAAGTCTATCTCATCGGATGTGCCTGGGTTTGACAATATTTGTGGAGCTCCACAACTTTCCTATTGACGCTTGAACGTTTCAAGCTATAATTAAAAAGTTAATATATATATATATATATATATATATATATATATATATATATATATATATATATATATATATATATATATATATATATATATATATCAGTGGCGTAGCCAGAAGTTTTGTACGGGGGGTGGGGCTCATGTTGCAGCGCGGCCTCCTCAGAATTTGTGGAGGGATCAAACGCAAGAATAATAACTGCATTCGCATTGACAATGACGTTGTGTATTAGATAAAGCTACTCACTGTCTCGATAAGTGAAATATGTATTTTTTTTTAAATAAAAGAATGTATATTCGTATGTCTTAAAAATCATGGCAGGCTTCACTGATACCAATGCTTGTTTTTGCGTATTAACTAAGTGAAGGAAATATCACACGAAGTAGACAACTATATCAGTCTTAAACCAACAAAGCAGTGCATGCCACAGATATGAAAAACGTAAGGCAATGAAATGAGCAAGTAGAGGACAAATATTTTAATTAATCTTTGTCGTGCATATGCAACGGCCAGGGAAAAATCTCAATGACGCTGTCCTTCGTTCCAGTGTCATGCATGCATTGCGAGTAATTGCACCAAAATTTTAGTCGCAACAGCGAGCACATGAACAAACGAGAAGTTCTGCAAAATATGCATTAGAAGTGCGAAGATAAAATGGAGCATAAGAAATGCGAAGATACAACTTGACAACTTGAAATTTCGAATAAGACCACCTTGGCGCAAATCATTTCAAAAGGTCAAAATAGACGAGGAAATTGGGAAGTTATTTGCGCCAAGGTGGTTTTATTTCAAATTTTAAGATGCTAAACCAACTAGCCCGGCAACATGCCTGACTGAACAACTTGACAAAGGACAAAAAAGTATGGCTGGAAACAAAGCCACTGTATGTACGTATACACAAAACCTCGCAACAAGATATTTAAATACCCGCATGCCTCCATTACATCTACGTGTCTAAGCAAAAGTCTCTCGATATAATGCGTCAAACAAGGCAAATAAACATCTTGCGCAATCACAGATAGTAAACTTTACGCACGGAAAGACAGACGATCCAGGCAAGAACAAAGCTATGATAGCAGAAGTCGTGATAAGTACTTGGGCCATGCTGTGGTCGGTGACAGTTCGAAAAAATGTCGGGAGGGGAGGGGGCTGAAGCCCCATAAGCCCCCCACCCCCTGGCTACGCCCCTGATATATATATATATATATATATATATATATATATATATATATATATATATATATATGAGAGAAGCCAACAGCCACAGAAACCAAGGAACACAGGGGATTTTTAATTAATTTATTTATTTTGTGGTGTTGATCAGTGATCAAGGAAAGGGTGAAAGAGGTGATGGGAAGGAGGGACTTCGCGATGTAGGACATTGGATTAATTTCGACCACCGATCGGGTACTGTAACGTGCACTAACATCGCACAGCTACAGTGTACTCAGCACACGGGCATAACACAACATGGTTCAATCCGCCGTTTTCACACGGCTGCTCTGCGCATGCGCGCATCTCTTGCTCCAGCTCCACTCCATGCACGGTGGAAGAATATATGTTCCCGTTCGTGGCCTCCGCGATCGCCGCCGCCGGAGCAGATCGCGACGGCCACGTCCCGTTGATGTTAGTGACAGGTGCATACGACAGATGGCAGCAGCTGTCAACCAAAAAAAAAAAGAAAACATGCCATTCGCAGGCGCAGCTGGCCCCTTGTGGAACTCCACGTGCGTTTGTTTTCAATCAGTAGCAGACGAATCACCGCCACTCACCAGAGGGCGCCACATATTGTAAAAAAGGCGGATTTCGCCTCCATCGAAATGCCTGAGTCACTTTGGGACGTTAAACCCCAATAAATCAAATCAAATACGGCCGCCGCAGCCGGGATTCGATCGGTTTCCTCGTGTTCAGCGGTCGGATTAAAGATTGCGCTTGAACCTCCCCGATTTCTTCCACAAAATTTATGGCTCTTTATCACATCGTCAAAAGTAATTTTCCTCAATATTTTTTTTCCGGAAAAAAAAATTCCGGTAATGTGAGAGAGAGAGAGATAACTTTTATTTTTCAGCTCAAGTCCGAGCCTTCTTAGTTGCCCGTTTGGTGGGCGCTATTTATCGGCGGTGGCAGAGTAGGGCCACGTGTCCCTTGGATGCGTCGGATGTGGGCGGCGAGGAGCGGCCAGAGGGTGGGCTGCAGAGAGGTTGGTGGAGCGGTCCATCGGGCCCACGTGAGGTGAAAGGGGGGAGGCAAGGTATGCGAGGAAGGTATGGTGGGAGAGTTAGTTGCGCGGGGGCATAACCAATATGTATGAATGTTGGAGGGATGCTCTCCGCACACGAGACAGGCGGGTTTGCCCGGTTTATGAAGGATATAGTGGGAATACAGTTCGCAGGGAAGGGAGTTAGTCTGTGCCTGTCGAATTAGAGTGGCGTCAGCACGGCAAAGGAAATGGGAGGGTGACGGAAGGGTTCGTCGCATGTGCCGCAAATTGCGAAGGTGTTCGCGGCGGTCCTGTCGGTGTGTAGCGCGGTCTGCCTTGGGATTATAATGGGCTGGCCAGGCAGTCGGAGGGCCCGGTGGTATTTTTTCACGGGCCAGAGCATGAGCAAGCTCATTCTCCGGTATACCTTGATGACCAGGAATCCATTCAAGGCGGACATGGAGCGTAGGGTGGGCTGTTAGGTATTGCAGCAAAGTGTCTAGGATATGGGGAGGGAGTTTTTGAGATTCGAATGAGCGTATGGCAGCCTGAGAGTCTGCACGTATGGTGATGGTGGAGGATAGGTGGTCGTGAAGCGTAATCGCCTCTGCTATGGCCAGAGTTTCTGCGTCGGTTGAGGAGGGCACTCCTGTGTGGAGATGTGTGGAGGTGCTTCGAGGGCCGACTACTGCAGTAACTACTTGGTGCTCGAGGATATGGGCATCGGTATAGTAAGTATCGTGGCCCAGTACGGGTAAATGGTTCGCCAGTGCTTCACGCCGCCCGGGATTTATCGTTGGAGACATGTGGCGTGGAATGGGTTTTACAGTAAGACGCGGGAGGCTTTTCCACGGGGGAGCAGATGGTTGAAGCGGGGGTAGTTGGGAAATGGTGTGTCCGAAAAGGCTGAGGAGGTCTCTGCCTTGCTCGGAGGTAGAGAGACGGTGTATCTGGGCTCGGTGGTGTGCTGCTGCGCGTTCTTCGAGGGAGTTGAAAATGGCGGCGTCTGCGATCAGAGCATTTGCGGCGTAGATGGGAACTCCCATGGCTAATCGAGTGAAGCGACGCAGAGAGGCTTCCAGTTTGCTTACTTGAGAGGATGTGAGGCGTTGATAGGGGTAGGCGTAATGTGAAAACCTTTCGAATTTTCCATTGTGAATTGTACTTTGCGTATCTTGAGACGTCCTCAGGACCTTGGAAGATACTGAGGGAAGGCTACGATTTACCCGCCGCGGTGGCCGCATTTGCAAGGAGACGAAAGGCAAAAAAGTCTATGTGCTGTGCGATGTTAGTCGACGGTAAAGAACCCAAGGGGGTCGAAATCAGCTCGGTGGCCTCCACTACGGGTTCTATCAAAGCTCATGCTCAGTTTTCGAACTTAAACCTCCGGCAACCACTGTACGAAGGCGAAGTCCAACCTGATTCTAGATGGTGTCACCTTTAGGCGTGTTCCTAGAGGCACGGAATTTGTGCTAGCGCTGTGGGAGAGCGTCATATGGTACCGTGGGTCACCTATACAACCACGAGTGACAATAATGAGAAAAAACAACCTCATATTTGTTTATAGGTTATGGGGATATGAGGTTGGTCTTCCACCTCGCTCTCACTATGAGGATGCGGCGTCTTCATCCGCTAACCGCGGAGGGGTCCGTGCTAGAGATAACAAAAGGGGAACGACAGCACGTGTACACTGATATGCTATTTATTGCACATGCATATAATGCGAACAGTGGGCCAGCTGGCTACAAAACATGAGCGAAGCAATCCCCAGAAATAGAAGGCTACGTAAGAAGGGCTTCCGACTTGCCGACTGTGGTAGGGGTGCGGCTTCGGCGGCGAAAGTTTGCGCTCTCTGAGAACGGCGGCAGTGCGCTACGGGTTCTCTCTTGCGTGCCACATTATTCGGGCTAAGGCCACTAAGCCAACCCCGGGCGCCTTCCGCGGGAAGCGGCGAGAGCGTGCGATCACAGCCGCTGGCTTCGCTGTCCGGACCCCAGAAGCCTCAGGACTCGCTCCGCCGCTAGGGTGCCTCGACGGACCGCTGCAGTCATCGAGGCATGCCTATCCGCGGAAATCCACGTAGACTACTTCCGCTTCCTCCATGAGATAGCTAGTTACCCCCTCGCCCAGTCCAACCTTGCGTGATGGTCGGCTACGTATAAACGGAGGAAGAAAAGTTTTCCACAAGGTCAGCAGTAACATGGTGGCGTAGCACTTAAAATGCTCAGTGCCCAGGGCAACAGTTCGCTGTCACAGCTTAAAGTGAACGTTGGCTATTACACTGCAAGCACGTGGGGACCGCACTGCGTCTTATAGGCATTAATGACGTTAGTGTTAATAGGCTTGGTTCGTGGATTCTACCAAACTCTATTGTCGTGGAAATCGGTAATTGTAGAAGCTGTCTGGATGATAGACTGGTACATTATTAATGCTTTAGCATTAGAAGGGTCTGTGCAAGCGGAAATGGCGAGCGACTTCTGTCAGTAGCCAGTGGCGGATGGGCCGTGGTGGGCAGGTGCCAACCTGCCCACCGTGATACGAACTTAGTAGTCCAGCCCACTTATAACGGTCGCAGTTATGACGAACACTCGCATATTGCGAACGAAGGTGGTGCTGCCGTCACAATATCCATTAGAGCAATGGGACTGCGTCTCAGATGCGTACAACGAACAACCGGGGCGGTGTAACTCGGTCAGAACGAACGAGGAAGCGCCGTTTAAGCTTGGGTTAAGTGCGACGATGGAAGAGCGTCTCCGGACACCCGTGACGCCCTCCTTCGAAAAGTGCGTGAGGACCCAAAAACGCAGTAAAAAGAGGCTAGACTTTGCCAACAAAACGGAATTTTTTCCAAATGCTGCCGTCGAAAGCGCATGCCTTGAAAGACGACACCTGCACTGGTGACAGCCACGGAAAGCTTTTACGTTAACATCCTAGTGTGCACGAGGAGGTACGGCAGCAACCGGCAACGGCCCTTGATCGCCGACAAGTCTCGAGCACTGCGATGCTTTAGGAGCTGTGTTGTCGTACGCTACAGGCCGAACGCAAAAGCCTGGATAACGCGTGACTGTTTGTTTTCATGCGACGAGCGTGCAACCAAACATAAGGTTCAATGGCGTGATGGGCATTGCGCACGATTTGCTCGCCGAGTGGCTAGTTGAGTTCGGCTATGGCATAGCGAAAAGAATTTAGAGCTCCAACTCGTGCGTGATAGCGTCGCAACTTACCAGATGTTGCTTTCTTTAACTGTGGTGACTGCGTTCTTCTGGTCATCATATGACAAGAGCAAGATCCAGCCATCAGATATGGGTGTCTTTCCCGCGCCTTTTCATCTGTGCATCATCCAGCTCGTGCTGATAGCAATTCGTTCACAGACGGCGACGTTCCGGTTCGGATGTCTTTGTTAGTTGCTGTGAAAATTATTAAAGCCATCAGGGGGGTACTAAGTGTGGAGTGCATCAGGGATTCCTTCCGTAAAGCATGCTTTACGCGGTATTTAACGACTGAGAACACTTTTGGACATCTGCGTGATTAGAAGCATGTGGATTTGCAGCGATGTGTTGTCGATGCACAGATCGCCGTACATGATTTAGTCCGAGATGGCTTCGGCGGTGCGGTATATGGCGCAGGCATCGCAAAGTCGTACACTGACAAATCCATTGTAGCGAAACACGAGTGCTGCAGAATCTCATGACGATGACGAGGAGGCCAATATGGCACTAGTCACCGTAAGCGCTTTAGCCATGATTAGTTATATCCTGTTCTTAAAGCAGCCTAACTGTTGGCACATACGGCCTTGCCGAGAAACATAAAATATAACCGCCCTTGAAGGATTGAAAAGCGCCGTGTTCCGACGCGCATAATGAACTGTTGCAAGAAATCAACGCCAATTTCGTTGGACTTCGTATTTCTGACTGTAAAATGGAAAGTACACTTACTACGAACCTTGGATACAACGAACGCAATCTGCGCCACCGTCAGGTTCCTTATAAGTGGGCTCGAGTGTATACTACCTATGCGAACTTAGTATACCATATCGAATGCAACGAACTTTAGTATGCAACCTCGGATATAAGGAAATTTAATGTGTAAACCTCGGTTATAACGAACGTTTGGCTGCTAACGCATTCAAACGATCCAGCGAGGATCGCCTTAGGGCTTTTTAATTTTTTTTTTTATGTACGCCGACGCTTTATGGTGGCCAGATTGAACTTCGGAGGAAATTTCGCGGTCGGTGGGGAGCTGCCTAAAGTCCCTGGTATATTGCATTTATGTTAACTAGCTCATGAGTCGGAAAAAGCGAATTTTTATGTGAGTTAACTGCGTGCCACTCACCAATTTATTTTAGCCTTTCTGTTAGTAAAAATGAACTATTCCTACTCTATTTCGCACTGAAGTTTTTTATTTTTACCAGAGTCTTAATTGTGCACCTTTCATTTCTTTTTGTTTTGCAGGAAGCCATAACAAGGCCTTATGTATGGCCAGGGCCTTGAAGAATTCCCTTTCTTTCACATGCGTCTGGACCCAGAAGCCTACCGAAGATGCTAACACATTCTGGACAGCGCACAAGGAGTTTTTTGAAAAATATAGCGGGCAGGCGACACTTAGCACTGGGAAACGCTTGCAGAGATCATCCGGGAACGGCTGTGAAGACCCTATCTGGTCGGCTCAGTTTAGGCTCCACTTGTATTCACCGTTGTCAGCAATTCAGCTTGAGTCGTTGAGCGCAGATATAGCTCGACATTGGTGTACGAGCAGACCCACCCAACATGGCCAGCCTTGTTACCTACAGTGGCTGCAGCCTGACCGTAGGCATGGCTTCTGGCATGGTTGGTATGCCGCTGATAGGCAGATCAAGATGCAGTCCTTAGCTTTTGGCACGTTTGTTAGCCCGAATGTGTTCGCCGAGCGCCACTCCATAGAGAGTGGTTCCGGTTACTTAGGCTGCGACATCGAATGTCTGTTCATGCATGATTTAAGGACCTTGCTAATAACTTTACCTCTTTGCAAATGTTCTCTCACGGCGTATTATATCTACCGACTCAGTACGTCTTACAAGAACATCTTTCGTGTAATTGTACATGGTCCTGTTGGCGGGCCTACAGACGTCTTCTTGCATTTGCACACCCTTCCCTTGTTTTACAAGGGTTTGGACAGCCCGATTAGGAGTATTACGAAGTTCCAGAGAACTTTGGAGATTGGATGCAAAGATTGCGGGCCAGTTTTGGAAAGTAGAGACGTGGGCGGCTGCTTTGTTGTGAAGCTAACTTTCAGCAACAGCCACGATGCACGGCGTACAGTAGGCCGCCTCAGTCGTCGATGCCGGAGGGCTTGGTTTGTGTACGCACCCGTGACAACTCACTGCCTCGGCAACGAAGCCGAAAACCTTCGGCAGCACTTGTTCTCGGTGCTTGTGCCTAAGCTGAAGTTTGCATGCTGCTATGCGCTCAATGCCGTCATCCAAATGAGTGATGACATTGTTGTGCAACTGCTGCTCCTGGAGAAGCAGGAACTCGATGCTGTCTTGAGGGACCTGGAGTCGTTCGCAGCCCACAACGAAGGCGCTCTCGAGGAGGCACTTTTCGACATTGGAGCTGCTATTGAGAGACACTGCTTCGTTACGTTCGTCGCGGTCTTGCCAGCACTATTTCGAAAGCGCTGCAAAGCGTACGTGCCCATCAAGATGCCACAAAACTGTTCCCTCGTGCGAAGGTTGTTTGTTACGCCATCTCGCGTCTTTTTTCTGCCGCCTGGTGTTCACGCCGAAAACAGGGTTCTCCGCAAGTTTGATCCCAGCTACGCCCTCCGAGTTTCCTTCCGTGATGACCATTTTGAATTTTTGTCACACACACTAGCGTCCCATGAAGACAAGCGCGAAATGATGGACAAAGTGGTCGGGCGCTTTTTGCGGGACGGAGTCAAGATTGGGGATCGTCACTTCAGGCTCCTGGCCTGCTCTGTAAGCCAACTACGGGACCACGGAGTCTGGCTCTATGCAAAGGTGGGAAGGTTTGAATGAAATTTGAGTGGGGAGATGCTGTAATGGTACAAATAAGCAGCGCAGACTTTTTGATATTTGTGTTCTTCCAGTGTCTCTATCAATCAATCTGAATTGTGCATTGCAAGTAGAAGTTGCCAAGTGTTCAGAGCAGGTTTTGTCGTCGCCTTCCAGAAGGGAAGCCTGGCAGAGAGCACGTGTCTGTGGCTCCCACTATATATTCACATCAGCTGATCACATGGATCTGGCCTGTTGTGTATTTTACTATAGTTACCCCATACCAGCTTATTTTATTGGAGCTATATTAAAAGGATACTCTCGATGTGTGCAAAAGCTTGGCACGATCATAAGGATGTAAGGGAGATCCAATAAAGCAGTTCACAGGCACGAGCCAAAAATTTTTAAGCTTATGACACTTCGGTCTCCAGGAGCTCCGTTTTCTTGGTCACGTGATCAGTGCAGAGAACGTTCGTCCAGACCCTGAGAAGACTGCTGCTGTGACATCCAGAGATAATGTCCCTTTTGCATGGCACGAGGATCAAGAGGCCGCCTTCAACGCGGCTCCAGACTGTCGCGATACTCGTCCATTTTGATTAACAAGCTGCCACTGAAATTCATACCGATACCAGTAATCTTGGTCTCGGCGCTATATTCAGAAACCGATCATTCAACATTATTAAGCTTTCCTTACGAAAAAAAATAACGACAAACTTCTTGAATTTCTAAATTGTCGCCAAATTCACCTAAATTCTCCCCAAATGTTTGAATTAAAATGTTGCCATTTTAGCTCCTGCATGTTGGAAAGAGAGACGTGAACAAGATGCCCTAAATTCATGGTTATTCTAAAAGTTAACTGCAAATAAAATGGAGTAACGTGAACAGGACTGCAGAATGTAATGCTTGCAAAAACCCCGGAGTTATTAAAAGTGAAGAAGTGTCTTTTATATAGTTTGTGATACACCGTATGAAGGGGTGCGGCAAAAACATATGCACAACACGCTTCGGTGTTTGAGCATTTCCCATGCGTCCCGTTAAGAAAATATGAAGGTTTCTTAGGGGTAAAGGCCAGCGCACAAACGGCATCCGCTAACATACCAGGCTACCAGTTTCTAAAGATAGGGTTTTGAGGTAAAGAGGAGCTTATTGCGGCATAGTAGTACGAGTTTTGACGGGCGCCAAAAAAAGGCAAATTATGTTAGCTAGCAAAACGAATAAATTCTAATAGTTAACTTCTTAACTCATACTGAAGGCACTTGATTGCAGTTCGAGAGTTGTAAGCTTGCTTTTAGTAATAGCCATATCAGTTTTCAAAATTTCGAAAACGCGATCACCCTCACCGATCTGCTTCGACTAATTTAGTCCATTCTTTTTCGCCATTCGAAAACTGTGCCCCTGCGGGAGAGCGCAGAGCGACGTCAGTCAAATTTCGAAAGTTCGTGACACTCTCTGCCTCGCCCGCTCTGGAGCAGCGAACTGGTGAGGAGCGGGAAATTTAATTTTTTTCCCCTGGTCACGTGGGTTTTGGGGCGCCACTATTTCTGGACATCGGGTGTCGTTGCCGATGAGCCATACAATACTGTCGCTCGGGTGGCTACCCTACTTTCGCATTAAAAAATAGGAAGAAACACTTGAGCTCCGCCTTAAGGGCACGAAGCGATAGTTTAATTGGTTAATACCCATGCATGCAGAAGGTCCTTCTCTAATTCACACTCATAGATCCCTGGCAGCCATCACCAGCCACCATCACCAGCAGCCATCACCATGGGTGGTGGTGGTGGAAAGCGTTTATTTGCTCTATTTTACAATATTTTTTTGCGGCTTAAGATGGAGTCTTCCATCTTATCATCAGGGTCGGTTCCCATAGTCCAGGGCTCCGCTGAGGGCAGCTGCCCTGCGTGCACGCCTTACTAGTCCTTGTTGGACTTTCAGGATGTCGCTGGATAGCATCCTCTCCCACTGTTCCGCACTCGGGTTTTCAATTATGGGTAGCTTGTCTATTTTCTGGCATGCCCATGTAGTATGGTATACGTTGATTTGTCTCCACACCACGGGCACTCGCTCTTGTATTGTGTGGGAGCACCACTACTCTGCGATGTCAGGTGCTCCAAGTGGTGGGCCTTGTGTGGCCCAGATTGCTCTTCCCGAGAGACCAATCATTAATCTTACTGCTACCCGCCAAGGTGCGCAGTTTGCTCGCTATCCGGTTGGCAGGTTGTGATGTAGCACAGCACATGGTGATACCCGGCTTTACATAGCAGAGTGAAGCTATAGCTTCAAAAAATGTTGGTACTCAAAAGATGTCTAGAAGGTACTTGTACGAGGGCGATGCTTATGAACACTCTCAGGGTTAGTTCACATGCGACATAAGTTAAAGCTGCAAGTTGAAGCAACACAGACAATAAATAACAAGGTACACAGTATAAAGTGTACACCCCTCCCCTCCCGAAATGAGAGGACTGGACTGCCGCCGTCGTAGCTCAGTTGGTAGAGCATCGGACGCGAAATTCGGAGGTCGTAGGTTCGGATCCCACTGGCGGCATGTGGTTTTTAACGCGATAGCGCTAAGGACCTCGCGTCATAGAAAATCTGCCGTCTTCATCGGCGGCGACATCGTTGACAGTGACCGAAAAATCCCCAGAGAGGCAACCCAGGAGGCAGCTGGTCCACCTAGGTCACGTGACCTTGTGGCGTCATCACAACCTACTCACCGAATTGTGAGCAAACTGGACACCGTGGCAGGTGGCGGTTGAATTAATCACTGCTCGTGCAAGGTTACTCGGGAACTGGAACGAAACAGCGTGAGAACACGGGACTGCAGAAAGGAAGAACACAGACCCAGCGCTGTGTCTGTGTTCTTCCTTTCTGCAGTCCCGTGTTTTCGCGCGGTTTCGTTCCAGTATCAGGAACCAACTTACCCAACAATCGTCCCTTTTGCTCGAGAAGAGCAACCTGGATTGCACAATTTCCATCGGTGGCAGCACCTGCCATCCCAGGCAGTGGCACATCGCCTATCTGCAGCATCACCCTGCCAACAGCGGTATGAGGACTCCCAGGGAGTCTATGAATGCTAAGTAGAGAAAGACCAATTCTGCATATATCGGCATTAACCCACTTGCTATCGTGTCATACCCTTACGGCGGAGCTTAATTGTCCCATAAATTTTTTCTTCTGCTTTCTACTGAGTTATCTTTCAGCGATAAAACAATTACACTGTTAATTGCTCATTGGTCAACACAAATTATTAATAATAAAGGCAGAAACGTTCCCCTATGCTCCTTGCCTTCAGTGACTGTTGGCTTCCTTCCTATATATGCCATAACGAGCCCCTCATTACCCTTCCTTTCCTGTGGACATAGACATTTAGAGTCAATGCGGACGTCGCATGTATGTTTGTGGCATACAGGAAGCAATTCCGGCTATTTAAATTACTGAGCAGCCGTCTACCGGGTATATTCTATTTACTCGAGCATAGGTAAGGCTTTTTTTATAAATAGTGGTCCGACTGATGATTTTAGCCAAATATTAGGTGCGAACTTTAGTCATGATAGAAAAAAAAATGCGCCTGTAGTCAGAGGCAAACAAGATCTGATGGACCCGATTTAATCTTATCATCACTTCAAAATCCATCGCAACGACCCGACAGTCGTTTTTAGGCAGCTGTCCACTCGACTCACCTTCCCTGCTTCAAAGAGGCTAGAGAGGAAGTACTTACATCTGCTAATATGATCAGAGTATCTACAGATGTTCTCCTGTGATTTTATAACTAGAGGTTAGCATATTTTCGATAAATTAGGGTGCGTTTGGAAGTATGAGGGGCCGCACTCTAATCACAAGACCATCTACGCGTGCTGGCTGCTGTGCATCATCCTGACTGATGTGCATCATCCTGACTGAGTTATAAACAGTTATTTCGTGTTGACTTGACATATGCTTTTGCAGGATTGTCATGGCAATTCAGTGGAGTCGATACGAAATTGGATGGGGGACTTCAGCCAGATTCCCACCGTGGCCAAAAAGATTGCACGGATGGGCCAGTGTTTCTCGACAACAGAAGAGTCGGTTGCTGTGCCCCTACAAGGCGAGACAGTGGAAGACGCTGCGGACATAGAGGGCGGCGTACACCCTAAATCGGGAAAGCCATTTATCTTTTCAGATGGCATAGGCATGATCTCCGAGTCCCTCATGAAAAAGGTGCGCCTGTGCTCGTGTGTGTCGTCATCAGCGCACACATGCTATTTCGGTTGTAATGTATTCGCTTTTTTTTTTAACTTGAAATGATTTGCATTATTGTTGATACAGTGTGTATGCGATATAGGTGATTTCCTGTATCCTGTACAGGATATTACATGTTAGTGATAGCAAAGGCACACAACCATAAAAGTAACCGCTACTTTTTCTCCCATTTGACGATCATGTTTAAGAATTAACTGCAACAGAAATTAGGAACTACGTTAGTTTGGTTTATTGGTTTATTGGGGTTTGACGTCTCAAAGCGACTCAGGCTATGAGGGACGCCGTAGTGAAGGGCTCCGGGAATTTCGACTACCTGGGGTTCTTTAACGTGCACTGACATCGCACAGTATACGGGCCTCTAGAATTTCGCCTCCATAGAAATTCGGCGTTAATGTAGTAAAGTTCGATGCAAAGTCGGATTAATTCCTTGAACAGTCAGAACGTTTAGACCAATTAACACTTAACACTGATCAGTTCACAGTTTTCTTCTTTTCTGTTTATATTGAGGTATTTCTTTCATGTTCCAAAGTTACTGTTCTTCATGTATACGTGCAATTTTTTCTGGTGCCTGTCAAGTGCATGGATGCTCAGATATCGGAGAATAACGTCTCCAGTTGGCTTGTCCAAGAGAGGAATAAGCTGGTAAATGCCAGCAGTTAATAGTAACACCTGTAATGTCTCTGGAGATGTTGGCATATTGTCAGTTTGCGGGTAGCGTTCTATTCAACAACTGAAAAGATGTGGCAAATTTCCTGCCCTATTTTTATTGGTGCAAGAAGCAAAGACGGTGGACGGTACAAGCTTCGAGTTTTTGGGCATGATCTTCTGCTGCCAGCTCCAATATTTTGGACATGGTTTCCTGTAAAGTGGAAGGAGTGATTTCGATTGAGTTATTTGAACAGGGCCAAACCATAACTGTGGCCGGTTACTTCGAAACACTCCACACATTCCGTCGGGTAGTCGGTGATAAATAACGTGGAGGAGAAGTCGTCTTAGAGAATATGATGCTTGCTCTGACGCTGCTTGTTGGAAAAAGTGGGCTGGAAGCTTTTACACTCTCGTCTGTAGCCCTGATTTGGCTCATTCATACTTCCATATTTTCCTAATATGCGAAGGACCAAATGCAAAGACAATGCTGTGGGCACCATATATGTTTCAGGCAACATTGACTTGTTCTGGGTTTGGTTTGGTTTATGGGGTTTAACGTCCCAAAGCGACTAAGGCTATGAGAGACGCCGTAGTGGAGGGCTCCGGAAATTTCGATCACCTGGGGTTCTTTAACGTGCACTGACATCGCACAGTACACGGGCCTCTAGAATTTCTCCTCCAAAGAAATTCTAGCCGCCGCGGCCGGGATCGAACCCGCGTCTTTTGGGTCAGCAGCCGAGCACCATAACCGCTGAGCCACCGCGGCGGCTTTGACTTGTTCTCAGAAGAGAGAGATAGGTAAAGAGCAAGAGGGAAGGCAGGGATATTAATCATGAGGGTGTTCTGGTTGGCTACCCTGCACTGAGGTAGAGGGATGATGGGATGGGAAAGAGAGAGGGGCAAGAAGCGCAGTCACAGCTGGTCCTCAAGACAGTCGCTGTGAGGAAGCAAAACGAAGTGGGGAGAGAAGTCCTTGAAATTCCAAGACGAGATGAAAGGAATGATCCCACCGTGGCGGCGTGATGGTCGCTACGGGAAAAGAGGCAAGAGCAGTGCGTTTGCCCACTCCGGGCAACCCACAGGACAGCGCGCACCTAACTAGCGCGTGAGGATTACGAGGAGCCGCCACTACGTGACGGGGGATAGACAATTACCCCCTGAAGTTGTACACTGATAACATGTGTACGCCTATATGGGAGTAACAAAAGTGGGCTGCCCTCTAGCGCACTCCCTTTTATAGATGGGAGGGTGCTAGAGGACGGCTTACTCCCTTTTAACTCCTTTCTGTTTCGAGTGTATTAATTAAGAATGGCCATAAATATTCCACTAATGTGTGAGGAAGGCTGCAAGTGAACGGGCGTCGTAGCAGCCTTAACTTTCATTGTCTATGTGCTCGGCTGCTGACCGGAAAGACGCGGGTTCGATCCCGGCCACGGCGTTCGCATTTCGATGGAGGCGGAATGCTAGAGAGCTGTGTTCTGTGCGATGTCAGTGCACGTTAAAGAACCCCAGGTGCTCGAAATTATACGGAGCCCTCTACTGCGGCGTCCCCATAGCCTGAGTCGCTTTGGGACATTAAACCCTATAACTAAACGTGCTCGACTAAGCATCATGCCGACGTAGGACTGAGCCATAACGGACCCGTGGAACAGATGGGTCGACACTCTGTAGAAAGAATTATCTGTAGTCATGTAATCGAGACGTATCTTGCAGTGAACAGTGATTGTAGATTGGGTGGAAACGATAACGCTATCGGAACACTTCCTAGCTGCAAGAAATCGGGCTAGAATTCTGGGTTTTCTTGCACCTTGATACCATCTTTAGTTGCAGGCACGCGAAGTAAGGAACAGCGATCACAGGGGTTTATGTGTTGCATTGTGTTTCCCAGGTGTGTGAAAAGTTGGACATGGCACAAATCCCATCTGCCATCCAGATTCGTTACGCAGGCTACAAAGGCATGTTGTGCACGAGCAATGCACTTCAGGGCGACAAGCTCATTCTGCGCAAAAGCATGAACAAGTTTGCCTGTTCCACATCGAACAGCCTTGAAGTCATCAAAGTTTCTGCGCCATGTGAGTGTGGCAGTGCATTCCATAACAACAAAATGCTACAACAAGGAAATGGCAGCGAAATGGGTATTCCCCCTCAGAGTTCCTAAAAAGAAAACAATTGTTGCGCTTGAAATTGTTTGCAACTCACGCGAATATTTTCGCTGTAACACGCACATTTTACAGTTACTGATACGTTACAAAGCTCACAGATCTCACGTCAAGGAGCGGCATAGTAAATGGGCCAGGTAACGGAATTCTCCAAGTGCACCTCAACGCATCTTGTTTAACAGAACTGTGTGAAGGACAAACATGGGCACACTGCTTTTCTTGACGAGTGCAGAATCAAATTGGCAGTTCAGTTCATTGGGCGAATTCGGCATTGAAGTTAAAGGTGTCAAAGTTCACCTTTTTCTCGTAGAAAGTAATGAACTCATCTACATTGGCATTAAAGTGATTTTTCATGTGTTCAGGCTTTCAGGGGCTGCTACTGGCCCTGCCAGCTTTAATGTGTGCTGAATTTATCTTGCCTTTAACCCTTTTTCCTGTCTGCAATGGGTACTGGTTCGCACACTGACACGATAGAATATTCATATTAATGGAGAACGAATTTTAACCTTCATTTTTCAGTCGCTTAGTTTGTTTCATTAGAAATAAAGTCGAAAAGAAGAAATGCTTCAGTCTGAAGAGCATTATTACACCGGTTTGGCTGTTGCGTGCGTCAAAGATCAAGATAACCTAAGAAGACACAGTACATAATCTGGTAATGCGTGCACCAACGTAAGCGCTCATTTCTTGTATCATAGTAAATATCTTATCTCTGATGCCTGCAATGCATCGATTTTACGTCGCTGCGGTCCTGTTTGTGCGTATCTGCATATTGCTGTCTAAATGAAAGCACTGTAGTTGTCAGTAAATTTCGGGCCTGTGGCTTTTTGCTGCTGCCGTATCATCTTCGCTGGTTTATCTACTCGTTTATTTTTCTTACACCCTGCTCTTTGCAGCTCCTGTATTCCTGAACAGGCCGTTGATCACTATCTTAGAGCAGCTAGGTGTTCCGAGGACTGCCTTTCTGAACCTACAGCAGAGCATGGTTCTTCTGTTGTGTGACGCCCTTGTCAGCGACTAAAGACTAAAGACGTACGCGTACTAAAGACGTACGCTCGTACAAACCTCCTTTTCTTGAAGTTGCGGCCGAGTGGACTGTCCTTGAGTCGAGAGCCGTTCACTCGTTCTCTAATATTGGCTCTCTACAAGAATTTGGTTGGTAAGTACCCAGGTTTTCTATAACTTCTGCCTTGGGTTCAGTTCACAGGTTTTGGTTCCGTGCAGTGAATAAGGGTAGCAAGTTTTGATCCAAAGATAGTACAGTAAATGCTTGTCTCCTCGCATACAACTTATTTTTATTAGGGGATGAAATGAAAGTTTAAGATGGCCGCTTTCCTAGAAGCGCAACACTTTTAAACATGCAGGTCTGCCTCCAGTGCTCTATGCTCTATATATTAAGTTGCTTCGGCAACGCTACGGAAGCTACGGGCATCTTGAGTCTTCAGCCCATCAGTCTGGCGACCACGTCTTAAAATATTTCCTGCTCACCTTGTATGCTCGCGACATCTGCAGGTTGCAGTTGGAAAAAAAATGTTTGGTTTTGAGGAAAGGAGCGGCGCAGGAACTGTCTCACTTCTCGGTGGGCACCTCAACCGCACTATGAGAGAAAGGAGGAAGGAGAGAGTGGGAAAGAGACACCGTGGTAGAGGGCTGATGAAAAATTTCGACCACATCCCTACTGAAAAAAGTTTTATGAGGCAATAAACTCATACAGTTTATCATACAAATGTCATAGACTTATCATACAAATCACATAAAATTATCATTCAAATGTCATTCATTTCTGTGAAATTATACAGTCATCATAGAGATATCATAGAATATCATACAATCTATGCAATTCGTATGATATTCTATGATATCTCAATGATGACTGTATGATTTCACAGAAATGAGTGACATTTGAATGATAATTTTATGTGATTTGTATGAGAACTCTATGACATTTGTATGATAAACTGTATGAGTTTATTGCCTCATAAAACTTTTTTCAGTAGGGATGTGGTTCGTTAAAGCTCTCTCACATGGCGCAGTACACGGACATTTTACATTTCGCCTCTATCGAAATGCAGCGATCGCGGTCAGGATTGAACTCGTGTTCTCGGGCTTATACAGTTGGGAAAAAACAAGGAGGAACACCGTTTTAAACCAGGATACACTCAAACAATGTTAGTCTGACAGTGATATTTTTCCGTCAACAGTATAGGCCAACTATAAGCAACTAACCGTGAGTATACGGGTACGGTTTATTTCATGTTTCTTCTTCAGAACATGGGGAGGTGAAAAAAAGCCTGCTGAACCGTAGCTTGACAATGTCCCACCCCCCTCCTTGTTTACATAGGTAACATCGGGGCACGTACTATACACGTGTATACTATACACGCCGCGGTGCCTCAGTGGTTACGGCACTCGGCTGCTGACCCGAAAGACGCGGGTTCGACCCCGGCCGCGGCGGCTGAATTTCTTGAAGGCGAAATTCTAGAGGCCCGTGTGCTGTGCGATGTCAGTGCACGTTAAAGAACCCCAGGTGGTCGAAATTTCCGGAGCCCTTCACTACGGCGTCCCTCATAGCCTCAGTTGCTTCGGGACGTTAAACCCCAATAAACCAAACCAAACCAAACAGATCAGGATACACAGAAAAAGAAACGTGTCTTTGTGAACATTTTTGCATCAATAAATTAACGAAGGCGAAGTGCAACCTTCATGAAATGTGAAAGCACAAAATGAAGCGTAGATAGCCACCTTCAAAAAGACTTCCAAAATTTGAAAGAGCAGTGATAAATGCAAACAGACGAATTAACACGTACTTTCGATATGCAGATTACACCTGCGAAAAAAAAATCATAAACGGTAGTGCTTACACAATCATCATCATCACCAGCCTGACTACGCCCTCTGCAGTGCAATGACTTGTCCCATATCTATCCAATTAACCCTCTCCTTTGCGAGCTGCGGCCACCTTATTCCCACAAACTTATTAATCTCGCCCGCCCACTTAACTTTCTGCCGCTCCCTGTTACGCTTGCCTTCTTAATAATTGCAAAAAGGAATGACTTTTTCTTAACGCTGTTTCTGAACGACTAAAGGAATAACTTTCTGAAATCTGTTCTAAATACTGATCAGGTCAATTTCTTTGTGGAAAAAATAATTTAGTATACTTGGTCTGTGTGTCGTAACAATTGTTCACCGCAATAAGTGCGGCTACGCCGGACTTCGTATTGCTCAGGATGTCTAGTTATATAATAATACGTATTTGGTTGCAAGTTTGCCGGATTAATTATGAGATTAATGCCTTAATTCCTCTCATCCCGTAACTTTTTACAAAGGTGATAGTTATACAAGTTCTCTATGTAGGGGCTTAATTCTGCCGATCGGTTGAAACGCAGGGATGCCATGTGCTCTTGGGAGTTATTTTAATGCTGTAAGGATCCGGGGGTAATAAAGAACTGCTAACTTCATTGCTTACTACGTGATACTGATTCCTAGTAGCATGCGGCAATTTTGTGGTGATAGCAATGTTATTTCAAGTCCCACTGCCTCTCACGTCCATCGAATTGACATTGAAATTTGAAGGCAACTTTGCACAAATTTTGTGGGTACAGACAAACCTGAACAAAAATGAAAGCCGCATGAGTGAATAATTTGTCATTATGTAACGCGCATTTATTAAATAAAAGGCAAATTTGCTACGTTGCAAGCGGTTCCCACTTCGACTAGTGCTAACCGTACGCTCCCTAATGCTAAGAGCCGTGGCTAAGAGGCACACGCTACTTCTCAACCTTGGGTAGAGGTAGCAGCTGAACGACAACTTAAGTACTCTGTCTGGGTTCTATTCATGCCCCATGTTTATACGCCCACTGTTGCTGTTGTAAACCGTGCACTTCAGGCCCTGGTGTTCCTGACACGGCGCATATCCTTTGGAATAACTAACATAGCTTTGGATGCCACCGAATTTTTTTCACGATTACAGCGAGTTGCGTGACTTTTTAGATATTATCGACGCCCCGTTCTATACTTGAGATAAGAGCGTCAAAAGCTTGGTTTGGATTAGTTGGGTCGAGTTGTTTGTAAACATAGCGCAAAACTGTGGTTGCTTGGTGCCTGTATAATCCTCGTGTGACTTCTTCCGAAATAAAGTTGAAAGTTAGCGGCAGTCTTGTCTGTTGTGTTGTCCTTGTATTTTTAGCTCCATGTTTGCAAGAAAAGGGCAGTCGCTGTTATCCTTACCAGTTACTTCTCGAAGGGAGCATAAACAGGCATACTTTTCGCTTTTTTTTTTTCAGGAGGACTCAAAGAAAAAAGCAGAATAGCTGTTTCTCCGGACAGTGGCCGCAACATGCTTGGTGTCCTTGACGAGACTGACACCCTTGAGTATGGCCAAGTATTTGTCCAGTTCACGCATTTGGGTGTCGACTTCAACTCAAATGGTGATGACAGTAGCGTGCCTAACACCCAAGTGCTCACAGGTATGTGTGCATAACCACCGTTGAGCGCAAAATGTATTGGCTGCTCGTCGCTGGTCGCTGCCCATCAGCTCCCGTGTCGATCAGTGAAAGACGCTGGTCACTAGGAATCACTAGGGCGCGCTGCAGGGGCGCCGCCTAGTGGCGTTTGCTTGTAGGTGCGGCTGCGCGTGCTCAGTGGCCTTGCTGTTTAGGTTTGGTGCGTCGAGAGTGCCAGAATTTAATCTGCAACATCGAAGAGCTTAGCCGCCTTTTCAAGTTTTTAAAATGATATGGCTATTATCAGTGCCAGCTACATATTTATAATTGCCACCACGTGTGTAATAACTATGATAGTTTAAAACTGAACTATTGTATTTTTATAAACCCAACCACTATAATAAATACTATTAACCTGCTTTTTTTATGTCCGCCATTTCTTCTGTTCGCGAAAGCTATCTTTATACCTGAAAGACCCTATTAAAAAAATTACTGGCGGGCTTTGCTAGAACATCGTGTATATCCTAAACGTTATAACATGCAAAGGATATTATTCCCAATATTTACATAGTTCCTGAGACATTTGTGTAGATTTATAGTGTAGGAGAACAACGAGAAGCTCCGTTTTCACCTCCTCATTAATTCCTACAAAACGCGCATCTTGCACTTGTTTAATATATTTCATACAAGTCCGCGTTTAGCATTAGGCACGTCTCGAAATTAAGAGGCCATGTCTTTGGGTTCGCTTCAAGAAAAAGTCGTATTTTTGCATCAGAGCTGATGATCTCGGCCAATTACTAACCGAGTGATGTATGAAGTTCATACATGCCGGCATTCTTGCAGTGAACCATCACGGCACATTTTCCATCAAGGTAACTGTATTTAATTCTGTGGATGGAAGAAACATTCGGAAACTGCCGTTCCTTTTGATTTATTCACTTTCTAACCTACACCGATCCTCAACTCCATTTTTTTTTAAAGGCAAAAGTCCAAGAAATACGTACTTTAAATGAAGCCTCACCCCCCGTTCGCCCCTTAGTGAGCAGAAATAAAATCGTAGTGCTGACATAAATTTAGTAGCAAATCCGCAGTAATAAAAGTAGATATTGAAGAAAGATGAAATAGCCATGAACAAGGAGCATACAACGTTAGAAGCAGGCGATTAAGTTAACTTTGAATATGTACAGTAGTGAAACTTTTAATATCCAACAGAGAACGGCAACAACCCCCCCCCCCCCCCCCCCCCGAACGGCACGCGGCCGGCGGGGCAGGGGGTGCTGCTTTAGATGCTGGCCAGGGTGTCCTAGGTCACGGCAGCCAGTTGGACGAATCCGAGCTGCGCAGCAAACATAATTAAAGCTTACAATGAACAAATGCGGGATAAGAAGGAACTGTATCGCCAAATCAATCACAACGAGGCAGGCAATGTGATGCGCCCTGTACCAAATGAGGCTTCGCGCCTCAAAGCGCCTATACCCGTCGATGCCACTCACTGCAGGCACTGTGTTGGTGACAAAATGTCCCTGCCTTCACCCCGGAGACGTGCGCAAGTTCGAAGCAATCGATGTTCCCGCCCTGCACCACATCAGGGACTGCATTGTGTTCCCAGCCAAAGGGCCCCGGCCACACCCCAACGAGATGTCGGGTGTGTATGAGAGAAGCGTTGCATGTCTTGCAGTAAATAAGGGTGGAGAGCTGAGCGAGTCGGTAATAGTCGTTCATTTGGTGTGGTACAGCGAGAAATAGGCAAAAGTAGTAGACGACACAGATGAGCGCTGACTCGCAGCAAATTTTTTACTGAGAAAAACACATTTTAAACATCAGAATCATGTGACGCCAAAAAGCCCAGAGCACTCGAGGGATATAACTTTAACATGCCATCTGCCACAAGGTGAACGCGGTCAAAAAACCGGGCTGTTCCACTCCTCTTTTAATGATTAGATTTAGTCATGACCCCATTTCATGATTATGACGTGGATAATACGGGTTAAAAAAGGAATGGGGGGGGGGGGGGGGTCAGTTGCTATCGCACGACACGAAAAAAGCGCACGCGCGCTACTTCTAAGCCTCTGGCACGTGACCTGCCTGAGAGCGTGATCGCCACACATGATGCGTGATCGTCCTGATCGCAGGCGTATTATCTGCGTGATGGCATAAGCGAAAATTTCGAAGAAGAGAGAAATTTATCTAATATAGAAGCCAGTTTCATGGCAGAAAAAAATCTGCCGTCCGTTTGCCCATCTGCTAAAGCGAAATTGAGTGACAGATGGAATGGGGTAAAACACTGATGCCAGGAGAAGTTTTCAGGTTGAAAACTAAACATGTTGACAGGCTTGCATGTGTGGTTGCGTTTGATGACTTATAATAAGCTCTGAAACGTCTCGAACCAAAAACTTTTTTCAAATTTAAAACAACGTTTCTGAGCTGGCTCGGCTCGTTCTTCAGGGGTGAAGGGGGGCAGTAGCTAGCGTCTTTAAGTATGCATAAAGGGGAGAAGGAGGTCGAAAGACGGAAAGCGGTGATGCGTAAAGTGCGAGGGAGAGGTTCACTTCCATGCATACTTAAAGATGCTAGCTACTGCCCCCATGTTGCTTGCCATGTCAGAACAACATTGCCAGGCAGCTTTGTCGTGCTGATTTCGCCTTGTGGTCACATACAGGTTCAGACCTCGATGGAGATGAATACGTTGTGATTTGGCAGAAGGAGCTCTTCTTCCCGGGACCGAACAGGGAGGCCATGGTGTTCAGCTGCACATCAGATCAAGCGCCTTTAACTGGAAACCTGGCACGTACAGACTGAGCTCTTTTCTAAACGAACACTCGTCGTGCGATGTCGTTTCTCACATTCAGTGTCTGCTCCCAAGCTGGCATGGTCTGTGTACTTAGGGGTATTTATATTGAAGCAAATCAAATTTTCTCAGCACACATTCACGGTTAACGAGCGCAAAAAGACGAAGGCGAAGAGAGGAATACGACAACACGATACAAGCGCTCTGTAGTTGAAGCATGTATAATGCTTTAGAAATTTTGCCAAAAGTTTGCATTTAAAGCTGAGGAAACAGTTATTTTGTAAAATTAGTTGTGATTGTCGCTCATCCATGCGACTTTTATTGCGAAAGCAATACTACTTGCACTTTCAAGCCTTTGCCGTGACAAGGCGGTGCCACCATATTGACCTTTCGCATGACCTCTGTGTGAAGTCACGCCGAAGAGCTGGGCGACCATCTCGCGCCGTCCGTGTGCGACGGCGGTGCACATGAAGATTGGATTGGATTGGATGGGATGGGATTAGATTAGATTGGATTAGATTAGATTACATTGGATTGTATAACCGATGCATCACCACAAGTCTAACCACAAGCACCACCACCAGCTACACTACCAGCTGAACCATGGCGTAGGTACGGATATTGCTTTCGCAATTACCGGGCCTAACCGAGCTAAGCCACAGCGAATTTTTTAAACTCCTGTTTAATAGTCATTCATGATTTTTTTATGTATTATTGTTGGATATCCTGTCGAACTCAAAGCACTGTCGTATACAGACTCACTTCAGCTAGTCTAAAGCTTTCAGGAACTGCATTCAAAGAAGATTCAGTCTGGCTGGAGTTGCTGCAAAACAGAAAGTATAGTTTCAGAAAAAATTAATTATGACAGAAAGTCTGATCTTTGAGGCAAATCAAGTTGCCGCAGTAGCTAATTGGTTATGGTGCTGGGCTGCTGACCTGAGTAGCTGCTGTGTCAGGAGTGTTATGATGACTCCTTGGGATCTATAAATCAAACGTAGAGATTGGCCAATTCCGCATATACGAGCATTAATCTACTAAAACTATCGCGTCAAACTCTTGAGGCGGAATTTGAGTGTCCCCTTCATTTTTTTTTTAGATTAATGTTCGCATTATTTGAGCGCCCTCCTCCTTGTGGTGTCATATTTCCGTGGCTTCGTATCGCGCAAAACTGGGAATGTTTAGCAGTTTTTATAGTGTGGATGAAAGTAATTACTCATTGGCGTCCACCCAAGCGCAGCAGTAATTACTCACTTATTACAGAACTCCTCCACATAGGGGGATTCCCCTAAACATTTGACCAGTGCTACTGGCGTGTGCAACTGAAATATATATTTTGGTGACAGTTCCTATCTGTGCTTATGAGCTTACTTTCGCTGTACGAGCTACTGAGGTCAAATGCAAAAAGTGCTATGAGCGGGACTACAGATGCTACATCCGCGACACAACAGCCTCTTGTACCAACTCTTATCTCCTGTTCCATGTCATGCGTTGCTCCATATTTAGCACTGTTCTTTCGACCGTGCACCAAGCAGGTCAACTTAGCACTGTATTCTGGCCTTCCTGCTTCTGTTTAAGAGGCATTTCTTTATTTTGGGCAAATGAAAACTAGCTTTTTGTTCTCAGTCAGCTTTGTGCTGCAAATCGGAATGAAGCTACTGCAAATTGACTTTTCGCCTTCTACAAGCCCTGCTTCAAAATTCTCTCGTCCACTCTGACATTGCTTTTTAGAAACGCACATGTGTACCTTCCTCCAGTCTGATACACCTATTCTTTGTGCCGTGACGTTTTGCAGGATGATGACATCATTAAGTTCCTGTGCGAGTACATCTTAAATGACAGCGTGGGCACCATGTCCAATGCTCACTTAGCATGGGCAGATCGATGTCGGAATGGCATATTTTCCACCATTTGCCTCAGACTTACCGAAAAGATTTCCGTCTGCCTTGACTTTGCAAAGACAGGCATCTCTGCTTCACTCGAGAAAGAGGAAAGGCCCGTAGAGTATCCCGATTTCATGAACAAGCGGGGAAGCAAGCGAACTTACAAGTCTCCCAGAGTGCTGGGAGAACTCTACCGCCTGATCGATGCACTCGTGGGCAGCTGTTCTTTAACATTTACCTCGACTGACTTCCACTGCACACTGTTTGAATACCCTGGCTGGCAAAAGCATCGAAGTGCTGCAGAAGATGCCATGTCCACTTACGAGTGGTTGATGCTGAAGATCATGGACCAGCACGGCATCGAGAGTGAGGCCGAAGTGGTGACTGGCGTCATTAACAGTGTATCACGCTACAACAAAAGCAGGCAGGACAGGACCAATGTGGAGGCCCTCGTCGGGAAGCAGTATAAAGAGCTCGTCGAAGTGATGCGAAAGCGCTTCTTCGAAGACGTTGAGGCTGCTTGCTTGAGGGATGATAGCCAGCAAGTGGGGAAAACACTGTTCGAGATGGCGTCAGCCTGGTACATGGTGGCCTGCGCAAACCAGGACCAGGAGGAACACTTCTTGGGGCTCCCATGGTGCATTGGAGACAGTCTGCTGCTTCTTTCGAGAGATCGAGGCAGTGGAAGGTTGGCGCTGGCGCCGTCGTCACAAAACTTGTTAACCGCAAAGATAAATGACCTTGCGGGGTCCGTTAACTCACCGTATGACGCTGCATTAAACATGCTGAACGTCTGGGCAGAAAAGGAAAACTTGCTGCAAGATGGTGTCACCCGGTCCCTCAAGATTTGTTCAGCGTGCTTCTCGCAGGCTTTCCAGCACTTTGTGTCTGGCGGGCAGTCTTCAGCAGTGGCGTGCACAGTGAAGAGCTTCAACCTGCCTTGCGGAGGTGTCTCGCGGGCGTCGACAGTTGGCGAGTACGTGTGCGGGTTCCTCCGCTATATGTCCACTGCACCGACGGGACTACCACTCTGTGCCCAATGCGGCTCCACTCAGGTACACATGCTGACACTGGCCGCTGTGCACTGGTACTCGAGGCTGGTCATCACGAGGGATGTCTGCTGTTTTGATCTTCCTTGTGACCCCGACCTCCATGACAGCTTGCAGGATGAGCCGCAGGAGTCGGACCCCGTCCGTATCTGTGTAAGCAGCACGCTCTTTCTTTTCTTGCATTTAATGAGGTTGTGATCATTACAGGTTTAGCAGACATGAAGTGGTCGGTGTGGTTTAGCGGCATGTGAAGTGTATTATATGGGTCTATTAAACACCGGGACACCGGGGAATCTCCAAACTTTCAATGTCACCGATAAATTGAGCGCGCCCAAGAACGGCGAGCATTCGTAGCCTGACGACCGTGCAGTGCACTTAATCCTATCGCCGCCACCAATTTGTAGTTCTTCAATAATGGGACATCAATCAAAGTAGAAGAGAAACAGCACATGTCGCCGATGGGATCCGAACCCACGAACTCTGAATTTCGCGTCCAGTGCTCTACCAACCGAACCCACGGCCTCCGAATTTCGCGTCCGGTGCTTTCCCAACCGCTACATTTGGTAGAGCACCGGTCGCGAAATTCGGAGGTCATGCGTTCGGATGCCTCCGGCGGCATGCGGTTGTTTTTCTTCTGATTTTATTAATCTCCCATTAATGAAGAACTGCAAATTAAAAAAGACATCCCCTGTGCACCTTTGTTTCTGTGGCTGTTGCCTTCGGTCATGCTTCTCTCACTTTAGTCCTTCGTGATATGAGAGTCTTGCACTCTCAGTGAACTTTAGCGAACCAGTGAGCAACAAGAGAGCGGATGAAGGAATGAGCATAAAAACAACGTTACTTGCTGCCGCTGTCATGTAAACACTTCTCTCACTGTTTTTTTTTTTTTCCTCTGACCGACTGACAAACAAATGTACCACTCATAACTCCCACTTCCTCTGTCTGCTCTCACTCCATAACAGGTTAATAATCCCGCCTTCCTGCATATGGTGCGAGAGCGGAGAGACCAGGTGAAGAAGCTGCTGTGCTGCTGGACAGGAGTTGAAGAGGTCAACATTCGCTGGGATAGAGACCGCTGGAGCGGTGATTACTACGTCGTGGCCTCCGCAGTCGGGAGTCAGTGGCAGCTGTGTTACTTTGATGACGTAATACTTGAACCTTGGCTTCAAACTGCCATTGTCGATGGAAAGTTGGGTTGATTGCCGTGCTGCAGCCTTACATCGTGCGTACGCGTACGCAGTAGTTATGGCGCTCGGCTGCTGACCCGAAAGACGAGGGTTCGATCCCAGCTGCGGCGGTATAATTTCTATGGAGGCGAAATTCTAGAGGCCCGTGTGCTGTGCAATGTCAGTGCACGTTAAAGAATCCTAGGTGGTCGAAATTTAAGGAGCCCTTCACTACAGTGTCTCTTATAGCCTGAGTCGCTTTGGGAGGTTAAACCCCAGTAAACCAAACTAACGTAGTACCTAATTTCTGGCACAGTTAATTTTTAATCATGATGGTCAAATGGGAGAAAAAGTTAATCCTGTTAACCAAACCAAAACACTGCTTCTCAGCTGCACCTGGTTAAATTCTTTGTCGGTGAAGCATTCATGAGGCGGTTCATGGCTGAGCCTCCTGGGACATCTTGCGATCTAAACTGCATAGGTATTGTACGCAGATATATTTATGCTAGTGGTGTATGAGCTTTGAAAGTTACAATATTTTGTACTCCGCATTTTCGAAAATAAATGTTTTGGCACTAATCTTTTGCAATGTTTCTTAATGTGGCAAAAAATCAACTGATTTTCCATTGTCCGAAAGCAAGAGCCGCGGCCGCACTCCCGTGCACACCCTCTCCACAGTCTAGCTAGCCGTGCTGGCAGCAGTTATGGTAACGCCTCTTGATAGCCTACTGCTCTGAAACGGACCAAATCCTGAGCGTACTATTCTGGCAATAACGTTCTTTTAGACAATGCTGGGTTTTGCTTTCAGATCACGGCATCCTAATCGGTGCTGTGATGGCCACTACAGACCAGCGTTGAAAAAAAAAAAAAAACAGGCAGCATTTCTGCACCGTATTTAAGTCAGAGGGGCTCAGAAATACGGAGGTATATCCTCTTTAAATAGATTTTAACTCTTGTTTAAGCAGTGGCTCATTGATCCTGTGTCTGTATTTGTGCAAGAGTTCTTGGCAGTACCATGATGGCGTCGCATATGCGGCCAGCATAGCATTATCTCCGCTCTCTACACCTTTCATATGTGTTGTCAGATCGATGCAACAATCCCGCCGCTCGCTGGAGTTTTCCCACTTCAAAGCCCACGCCGTCATCATCAGCGATATAGTCTGAGTTTGCTGCATTAAAAACGTCTGGCAATGATCTCCAGTTATGCAGGTTTGTATTCTTGGCATTAATTAGTTTGCTTGTTCATTCCTACATTCATTCACCCAAGACGGAGAGAACACAGAACCCAAGGAAAGGCTTGACAACAGTGTGATGCAAAGGTTCAGGTGCGGAATTTCAGGTCTCTCTTGGAAAGGACGTTTGGGGAGGGGGTTGCAATTTCATCTGAACTATATACTTCTTCGACTTTGGTCCTGAAAATTAGCTTCGGCATAGTTTTCTTATGTAAATGGGTAAGGCCCCCCCCCCCCCCGCCCCGACTTTACATGCGCCTCTGTAAAGGTATGACATCAAAATATCGCATAGGAGACAATTTCTCCACCCTGAAGACATATAAACCGCGACACACGTGATGAGATCGTACAGCTACGTTTCACGTTCAGCCAGTATATGTAAGGTTATTAGGAGTCATCTGAGCTTTAAAGACGGGAAGCGAGACTTCTATCCGGCTACACTGAAGCCCACCTACAAGACGATCACAACTGGCATTCGTTCTGCGCCGCGTTACTTGGCTTGTTGGTGGAAACTATACCAGGCTGAAGAACCAATCTCACCATGGCGAGAGAGAGAAAAAACTCGATTAGGCGTCTCAGGTCCGGGTCATTGCTTCAAGTGGATTGTCTGAGGCTACAGCTCGACCCGATGTGATGCTTCTACTTAAATAGTTTACTTTAAAAAGCTTGATGCTTAAGTAGTTCTATATTTCTGCTTCTCCAACGTAACGCCCCAAAATGTGGAGAATGGAATGCGAAGTATATTCTTCCTGTTCTTTGTAAGAAACGGACACTTCACTGTTCTACCTTTCGAAGAAATTTCTACTATATAAAAAGAAACTCTAGTTAGCACGCTGAACGCCATATCTCACTATAACGGATACATCTCAGTTTTTTCATTCCCGCATGCAATATCAGACTACAGGCGTTCAAGTATAGACACGGAACACGATATGATCCTAAAGTTATGTTATCATGCGTTGCTAGACTTAGCTGCGTTAATTTTCATTGCAACGAACTGACAGGCGCTTCTTGATCAAATGAGGCCTATACTGTAGTGCGCGTGTACAGTGAGGGACCCCAAGTCTAAAACTATTATCGATAAATTAGAGAAAGTCGAAAATTTAGCTGTCTGTATTGTTTTGAATAATTGAATTCGAGGTTATGAATTTGAGGTTTTTGAGGTTATGATCAAAGAAGTGTTTTTTAGGATGGGACACACTTCTGAGACGAACGTATGTCCTTAGACTAAAATTCTGTTTGATATATATTCCATTCAAAAAAGGTGTTGATCGTAACGCATGTTTGTTTCAGCCTACTACATATCAGCCAGAAGGGGCTACTCCTTAGAAGTAAAAGAAATAAAATTGAAAACATATGTACCAAGATTGTCATTCTTTCCTGAAACCATTACTGAATAGGTTGTTCCTGGTGGTAAAATACACAAGATCTGACAAACTTTTTGTCTCATATTTGTGACATTCGTATTTCTTGCTTTTCTTATTGCTGGTCTGATTAATTTAATGGTTTATTGTTGTTGTTTTTGTTTATTATTTACTACTTGCGACTTTTTTTGTGTTTTATCCCTGTCGCTGTCGGTACCGTAAGAAATAAAATAAAATGCCCCCTTCCATACGTGCGCTTTTTCTCTCAGCATTTGTCGATGTCTGATCCCATCATGATCAGAGCAGGCAGATGCTTGTTTCGCCGTCGTCGCGAACAGCGCGTTTTTATGCGAAGCATACTACTTTAGCTACCACTTCAGCCCTTCACCGTGGTTATGCGCCTCCAAATCACGTGATACATGACGTCACACCACGTGACACGATGACGTCACGACAGTGGAGAAACGGGGGCCCACCTCGCGCCGTCGCTGTGGTTGTGCGCCTCCAAATCACGTGATACATGACGTCACACCACGTGACACGATGACGTCACGACAGTGGAGAAACGGGGGCCCACCTCGCGCCGTCGCTGTGGTTGTGCGCCTCCAAATCACGTGACACGATGATGCCACACCGCGTGACACGATGACGTCACGACAGTGGAGAAACGGGGGCCCACCTCGCGCCGTCGCTGTGGTTGTGCGCCTCCAAATTACGCGACACGATGATGCTTCGCATTCTCCGGGCTTAATCAAGTTAAGCCTCAGCCATTTTTTTTTAAAGCACATAATGCTTTTACCTTCTATTTTCTTCGAACCAAAGCTAAACTTGTCCGGAAAACCGCAAAAAATTTAAAGTTGAACATGAGTTTGAGCGTGAAGGAAAACATGATGCCGCACATTTCACAAACTTGGCGAAAATATAAATGCGCGAACTAAAGATACAGAAGAAGCAAACAAGCCCAGCAACAAGTACCGCTCATTCATGAAACATTCTGAAATTTTGTGTTCAGATGGTACCCAGCAGAAAAAAAAAACAAAACAAAAAGAAACAAACTTGGAGGTACTCTTAACGCACTTTTGGTTTGGTTTGGTTTATGGGGTTTAACGTCCCAAAGCGACTAAGGCTATGAGAGACGCCGTAGTGGAGGGCTCCGGAAATTTCGACCACCTGGGGTTCTTTAACGTGCACTGACATCGCACAGTACACGGGCCTCTAGAATTTCTCCTCCAAAGAAATTCTAGCCGCCGCGGCCGGGATCGAACCCGCGTCTTTCGGGTCAGCAGCCGAGCACCATAACCGCTGAGCCACCGCGGCGGCTAACGCACTTTTAAAGTGAAATGCGATAACATTGGAGATTCACATTGTTGCTATTTGGTGTTTCTGTGTCATTTTTTATGCGTTTCGGGTTTGCTCCTGCGACACTTGTCAGCACTCAACAAGTCCACTTAGATCACAGAGCTGAATCAGCAAATGAGATTGGATTGGTTTTATTTAAGTTACTGTGAAGAAGACGGGCATTCTTTGCTAGGCGAAGTCAAGAACTGGTTCTAACTAGATTTTCCCACCATTTTTCCTTGCTTCTCTTTCTTTTCCTAATAATAAGCTGTCTTCTGAAACCATGCTGGCTAACGTTCACCGCACAAAGAAAGGCTGGGAAGTGCAACCGAACTAAGATTTCTGATAAAATTCAATTACCGTAGTCGATTTTGTGTGCAGCAATGGGTTTATATATAGCGGGATTGTATTGTCCTCATTCTGAGCAGACGCGGAGATTGATGTTTTCAGTGGTGATATCTGGACGTGAGGCTTTGAAAGGTCGGAGTGGAGCCCTCAAAGATAAAGCGAGGAGGGACCATTAGGACCACGCACGACTCCGAAGATAGCCGCATGAGTGGCATTGCGACAAGTGCATTCGAGATATTTGCCTCTTCAGCAGGACACCCGAATGGGTGCGTCTCTTGACTGACGAGAGCATTGGCATCCCGAGCAGGTAAACACATTATAGTTGCACTATCGTGGACAAAAAGTCTGCAGGACGCGGGGGGAAGCGATTTCGGAGAATAGGTGTCATGTTTTTCAGCAGTCACCTGATTTAGTTTTTGACGAAAGGAAATGCCGCAGTAACTGTCTCACATATCTCGGTGGACACCCGAACCACGCGGTAGGAGAAAGGATAAATGACAGAGTGAAAGAAGAAAGGAAGAAAGAGGTGCCGTAGTGGAGGGCTTCGGAGTAATTTGGGCCACCTGGGGATCTTTAACGTGCACTGACATCGCACAGCACACGGGCGCATTCTGCTTTTCGCCTCCATCGAAACGCGGCCGCCTGCGGCCGGGTTCGAACCCGCTGACTGCGGATGACACCTGATTTCACTACCACAAATTAAAGTTCGCGAGTCCGACTTCCATCTCTACAAGAGGGTTCTAGCGCCACCTATTAACAACAATGTTATAGTATTCATTTGAGATTAATGCACCCTAGGGATCTCTTACCCGATAGTACAGGTCCATTGCTACTACTTAAAGTGCATTACTAAAAGGAACAACTAATTTGCACAAAGAGACAGATTTTTTTTGTTATTTACTAAAACTGAAAATGTCTTTCGAACATTTTATGCTTAAAGGAAAACTAATTAAAAGCAGGTAAAAGTATTGTTTTCGCATATAATTACAGAGCAATCTTTAATTGAACGCCCAAACTTATTTCCCTTATATATTGGAGCGACCTGAACGTAACTGGTGAAAGAAACGAACGGCGGCGCAACAAGAAGAACACAACAAGAGAGGGGACACCACATGCGCACATGTCCCCTCTCTTGTTGTGTTCTTCTTGTTGCGCCGCCGTTCGTTTCATCATGCACCAACTCGCCCCTCAGGCCATTCTTCTGGTGAAAGAATTCGTAGGTAGAGACAACATTGATGCCTGTGCTTTACAAGAAACTCAGGTAGCCGAAATTAATTCCTAGATCTCTATTACAGCGTCTCTCACAGGCAATGCAAAGATCTGGGACGGTAAGGCTCATATACCATACCATACCATACCATACCATACCATACCATACCATACCATACCATACCATACCATACCATACCATACCATACCATACCGTACCGTACCGTACCGTACCGTACCGTACCGTACCGTACCATACCATACCATACCATACCATACCATGCCGGTCCTTTATAACCGTAAGGCGATACGACTGGTTGTGGAATACAAACGTTTGCTAATGTAAGCGAAGCCATTGAGTCTAAAAAATGAACACGAAAAGCCCCATAGTCAGAGCTGCTCAGTACTTAAAATAAAGCCCTGAACTCTTTGCCGCTTTTCTAGAAGCTTGAATTCTGAAAAGCACTTGCACTTTCAGCTTTTAACGTAGTCGAATTTCTTGGAGGCGCGACCACGTTATCAATGGGTAGTTTTTATATGAAAACATACAATACCGGTACACTTGTGAAGGGACCGATTGATTTCCCTTGGTGTGATCAAATATTGCGCGAAAATGTTCGAACTTCGTTTAAGGAAACTGCATACAAGGAAACCTATATAGATTTATCCAGAGGGAGCATGATCAAAAATGTTCCGACGCATATAGCTCGTTACTGTCCTCAACTGCACTTCGGTGCTAACAGCCTTGCCTCTGCAATGTGGGTGTGCCCCCTGAGCGCTTTCCGCATGACTGCAGCAAAGTTAGTGATACATCAATGGATGCGGCGCTCGCGTTCGCGAACACTTTAACCAGAAATTTGTTTCCCAACTCTTTCAAGGTTCACGCTGAACCGTTAAATTCATAGGCACAAAAATTTCCAATAACGTTATCTAGCTGTTGAAATAATCCTTGCAGCAATTTGAAGTGATGATGTAAAATATATTACCCTACCTGCTCAACAATCTCGCAGTCTACATTTTTTTTTTTGCAACTGCGTTGTACGTATTAATGCGGCTTGCTGTCACGGCTGACGCATAATATATTTTTCGGCGGATCGGTTACTATAGCCTCATAGGCGGCCAATCAGTTGTCGCTGTCACCTAATCAATGCTACCTTGAACCCCGAACCTTGAACACGGATACAAACAATAAATTGCTTAGCCGGCGTGGTTTTTCACGACAAAGAGGTGGTTTATACAGTGTGTTTCACCCATTACTGTCAGCAATATTAAAAAAAAAAATAGGCTTACTATATAGCCTGTTGCATAGGCGTGGACAGCTCTTGGCTAGACACACAGCGGTGCGGGTGTCACGTGCTTTTTCGCAGCGTCCAGCTGGGAGCGGCGAGTGGACAGAGAGCACGTCACAGGCGCGCCGACGTGTGACACGCTCGTAGGCGTGACTAACGCTTTTCTAGCCGCGGGGTTTCCGTTTCTGCCGCTTGCGACCTCACAATTGCTTTCGCTGCGACGGCAACAAGAACGGTATTTTTTGAAAATCTGAAGACTTATCTGGATGATGGGCTACGAGTCTCTCAATAAATAAGGAACCTAACAGTAACAGTTAAAAAAAGTTGCCCGCCAGTTAGCATGTCCTAGCTGTATTCTAGTGCACTGCACCACTGACAATGCTATGCGGAAGAAAATGCTTTTTCGACACAAAAACCGTTCTTTTAAAAATTGCTCACATCTTAAGTGAGACCCCCTTTATACTCGCACTTCACACCCTAAAGGAGCGGGAATTGTGAGCAGGAAACTATTTACCGTCATTATACACACACTCCTGCACCGTGACGGTCACTTCGGACAAAGGGATAGTGACGCTGGAGCTCTGTGAGTGTTTTGTGAGCACGGGTGAAGAATGCGTTGTGAACACCTAAATTTTGTTGTACCCAGAAAGTTTGTCCACAGAACGCAGTTGTGTATGCACAGAGCACAACTGTGTAAACGAGTGAGAGAGAAAATCTTAAGAAGACATCTTAAGAAGAAGAAGACTTGTTAAGAAAGTTTCATATTGTTTAATTTCACGGCCGAGCTTCAGCCCGGCAAGGTGCTTGCGTATACGTGGACCGCATGTAACGGAATCAAATCGCACGTAAACGTCAGGTGTACCGCATTTTCTCCCGTTACAGAGGCAATCTTTTGCAAAAAAAAAAAAAAATGCCCCAGTTGAGGAGGTACAGTCGTGAGAAATATGCGGGAGAACAAAGTTCAAACAATAATGTAGTGATTACTCCGTAAGTACGTTCTGCAAGCAATTTTTTTCCGTTTTTTAATTAGCCTTCCACTTAAAGTGTATCAAAACTCATTCTAAAGTTTAGTACGCAAATAACCAAAAAATGTGCAATTTTACGAAACAACGTTGCTCCCTCTCACATTGCTCAGAACTGTGCGCTTATTTCGCTGAGGCGAAATTTAGTGTTTCATTAATATTTTCCTAAATTTTAACGGGTAATGCAGGAAAAATGTTTACTGATGCAAAATCGTTAGATGGCTCGTCGAGACGAACGCCCAGTGCCACCCAAAAAGTGGCCTCGTTACAAAACTCGCGATTGGTCCAAACGAAACGGTGTGATGGCGGGACAATACTAAATATACGAAATGCAGCTCAGGAAAGAGGCGCAAGTACCCTTCAGAGGAGGCGCTTAAGCCAATGGTGTCGACCTATTCGTATAACATCGTTGTTAACCGCCTCTGACCTGCTAGCGTGACATCGCAGGGGCTGGCATATTGAAATGAATTAACCACGGTTTAATCAGATTAACCGCGTCGTCTCGAAAATCTGTCGATGCCATTGGGTAGACAGCATCCTTTGAGAGGCACCTGCCCCTTCGTTCTCGAGTTCTTTTTTTTTTTACGAAATTTTCTGCTTCAGGGCATCAATGGGCGAAAGTGTGATGAAGGATGCAGTAATGATTAAAGTAATGGGAATAGGCTAGCTGATTTTACGAAGTCCAGTAGTGACCGATGGTATGGTCCCTGCGTCCAGGCAATATATGAAGCATGGTTGCGCGGTGAAAGGCCCGCTGCCTTCAGGTGCCGAATCCTTGTGGGTTTGAGAGCAGGGAAGTCCCACAGTAAGTGGTGAATGTCGGCTTCAATGTTTTCGAGTTTGCATATCGGACACCCAGGCCGAGGAAAGAAATCTCGGTGCTGAAGCCACTGCCCAGTGACGGCAGGTGTGAGTTACAACCCCGACCCGGATCCTCCGAAGCGCAACCTCCTCTGCACGGGTAAGACCGCAGGGGAGGGTTACCATACACGGAGGGATGAGAGCACGTCTGCGGCGCCGGAGGTGTTCCATTCTTGATAAAAGCAGGTTAAAGTTGTCCAAATGTAAGAGCCGAGGCAACGATGAGTCTGAAGCCGTGGCCTGGAGTCACGAGGCGGCTCGCCAGATCTGAGTGACTTTGAAATGTCCGCAGATCCCGTGGGACCTACTCAATTGCTGACCTCTCAAAGTAAGGCAGATTTAGCGACCCGCTCAGGACTCCAGGCTCATCACTGCCGCGGCTCCTTCATTTGGACAACTTCAGTTGGATCTGAGTATAGTGATTAGAACTGCACCAGCTACAAAGAAACAGATGAGAATTGAAATTGAATTTAAACAGAATTGGAATGGAATTGGAACAGAATCCGAATAAAGGAGTGATTTCTAATCACTCGCCCGTTAGTTCCTTAAGTGTCCCTGGTAACTTGTAGTGCCTGCACCCTTTATGCGAGTACTTACGGTACAAACCTCCTCGCGCTGACGAGGAGGAATTCCCAACCGCAACGGCAGCAATGAAGAGTAGAGTCAGCTCCGCATTTAAAACCACCTTGCATCGCGGCCGCTGCTATGCAGCTTTCCCCTCAGCGTTGTCATGTCCCTTGCGATGACAACAGAAGAGGTGGTTCGCTATGCAAGAGAAAAACACTAGGAGGAAAGGAAAGGAAATTGCGCCGCCATGGCCTTGGCCTCGATGCCTCGCTGCGGTGGAGGAGGGAAAAAGAATGATAAAAGGAACTCGTAGGGGCTGCCGGGCCGCGATTATTATACGAAGAGGAAGTGGCCGTACACGGTGCGCGCGTGGCTCGTGCGGTTAGTTATGGAAGCCGCTGCCTGGGCGTGCTTCGCGCGATATGAATGGCCGTCTACGTAAGGACGGTGTCGAGCATAGATGCAGGGTAATACATCCTTCTTTAGAATCATAGGTCAAGACGGCATCTCTGGCTTCCTCTGTGAATAAGCCTTTGTCTCCCCCTGCTTTTATTTTCCCTCTTAATTACCATTCCAGATAAAGAAACCTTAATTGCAGGTTAGAAGAAACCAGAGGAAGTCGTCAGTCATGGATTCAGCGTAAAATGTCGAAAAATTGTCTACCTTATTTGCAATGAAGGTCCCAGTACAAGGCCTACTCGAGGGATTCGAAAAGAATGAGAGAAGGACAACACGCCACTATAGAGTGGAGACCGAACTCACGACCGATGCAGATTCATCTGAGAATGATGACGACGCTTGAGACGTGAGTGTGTATATGTTAACACGCATCAATTTCCGTCTGCTGACGAATCTGATGAATCACGAAATTAAATAAAAGGGCCGATTTCATACATCATGTATTTGGTTTCAGAGAGTGGAGTCTGGTGCTTTACTACCGGGCTGTGAAGGAGGGAAGCTCCATTAGTGCAAGCTCATCTGTATTACTGCCACTTTATCGTGGATTGTGACGTCAAGATCGACGTTTTTTTTTAAGAACTTTGGCAGGCGTGTTCAAGTAGTACTCGTTTCAAAACAAGACATCTTCTTGGACCAGACTGGTAGTGCTGGTTTGGATAAAAGCCTGGGCCATGGGTTAAGGCCATTACAGTCAATTCAGCATGGCAGAAGTGACGTACAAGATATTATGACGCCATGCGAAGTAATACTCCCCAAAGCTGACGAGATCTTTGAATGACTCTTCGAAATGTGCACTTTAAAAGCAAATAAATGCTCTAATTAGCGCTGAAATGTCATACAGTGCCGCATACATGGTTTTGTCAACGACCTGCTGCCGATCTAAATTAACTCTAGTGCAACCTTTAGGCCTGTTTTATGAAGAAAAATCTCCATCTGGCGAGGCCGTTCAAGGCATAGCAGCGAAAAACGGGCAGGGAAAAACGGGCAGCGAAAAACGAAAAAACGGCAGCTTTCAAGACAAGGACCCAAAAAAGGACGAACACCAGCGTAGTGGTGCTCTCCCTTTCTTGGTCCTTGTCTTGAAGTTGCGCTGCTTTTCGTTTCTCGCTTCGAAAGACAACAAACCGTCTACGGGAATTTAAAGCACGGCGTCCTCATAGCAAATGTGATCATCCACTCGTGGCTGATTAATTATCTCTTCTACCGTCTCTTGAACTAAATCTCAAAGGCAGACAACCAACAAACAAAATTACGCACTTCTTCTAAGACAGAAAACATTTTCCGGTGCTATGCTTTGGTTATTAGCGGGAGTGCTAACTGCTTTATTCATTTTGCCCTCACCACAACGAGTCCCTCATTCCTTCGCTTCCGGTTCGCGCTGGCATGGGTGTATTCTTTTGTCCCGCTGAGGCGATGCTTGTAATTGTTATCGACTGCGCAGATTTCCCTACCGATAACACATAACGACGTATGCTCGAGCGGCGCCTTTCGAGGGAAAGCGACCGACGCTATAGCATATTTCCGAGCGGAAGCACGCTGCGGTGACTCAACGGCGTTATGCCCTTGAGCAAGGGATTCCTGACCGAGGCGGCCACGTTCCTGCAGGAGTCGTGATCCGCTGCTCTGTGAGGAACCCTCAAGGGACGGCCGAATTCGGGGTCCGAAAGGATTTTCTACGCTCGGCGTCGCTCACAACATATGGTGCCCTGCAGCGCAGGGTCGCACTGAAGTTCATTAATGGCCTCGCTCAAATGCGTGTATATACATGGTCTGTTCTGAAAGTAGTAGGACTCATTTTTTTAAACAAAATTTATTCAAGATAAACGATTACAATTTTTCAAGGTAGCAGCACCTACACGCTGCTGCCAATGAGTTTTACAGTTTTCGTACGCCTCCAGGAACGCCTGGACCGGAATGCTGTTTAGCTCCCTCGTCACGGCCTGTTGAACCACCTCTACCGATCCGTGATGTTTCCCCTCGAGCGTCGATTTTATTCTCGGGAATAGAAAAAAGTCTGGCGGGGCCAAGTCGAGGCTGTAGGGGGGCTGAGACAGCGTTGCCGCCTTGTGCTGGGCAAAAAATCGGGGTCCTCATTCACATGATGAAGAATATCCTACCGGTTGGCCTTTTCCTCCTCTGACAACACTCCCGGCACCAACTTCGCGCACGCTTTTCTCATGGCTAAGTTTTCTGTCACGATCTCAAAAACTTGGGTTTGAGGAATGCTCAAGTCATCAGCAATCATTCTGTTACTCATTCTACGATCACTGTTAAGTAAATCTTTCACTCGCTACACATTTTCGTTGGTCTTGCTGGTCGAAGGACGTCTGGAGCGGTCGTCTTCCTCCACTCTTTTCTTACCTTCCTGGAAAAGCTTGTGCCACTCAAAAAACACCTGATCTACCCATGGAAGCATCACCGTAGGCCTCCTTAGTCATGTTGTGAGTCTCTTTGTCCGTTTTACCAAGATTTACTCAAAATTTGATCGCGCATCGCTGATCCAGCAAACGCTCGA